>NC_047044.1:88533827-88850077 GCF_011762595.2 Tursiops truncatus | reverse complement strand
TTTGAATAAAATTCATAGATCTTAAAAAACATTAACTTTTTTATCCCCACCTTCAAGTTATTTTCTAGTACCATCATGTATTTTAATTCACATAGGTATTTTATTTTTCTGTACTGCCAATATTCCTTGAAATTTACCCATGTGGTTACTCTTTCTGTTGCTCTCTGTTCCTTGGATGATCTACTGAATTTTTCAATAGGATCCTGTTAAGACTTTTAAGAATCCAACAGCACATTAAAAGAATCATACACCATGATCAAGTGGGGTTTATTCCAGGAATGCAAGGATTCTTCAGTTTATGCAAATCAATCAACATGATACGCCATATTAACAAATTGAAGGAGAAAAACCATATGGTCATCTCAATAGATGTAGAGAAAGCTTTCGACAAAATTCAACACCCATTTATGATAAAAACCCTGCAGAAAGTAGGCATAGAGGGAACTTTCCTCAACATAATAAAGGGTATATATGACAAACCCACAGCCAACATCATCCTCAATGGTGAAAAACTGAAAGCATTTCCACTAAGATCAGCAACAAGACAAGTTGCCCACTCTCACCACTCTTATTCAACATAGTTTTGGAAGTTTTAGCAACAGCAATCAGAGAAGAAAAGGAAATAAAAGGAATCCAAATCGGAAAAGAAGAAGTAAAGCTGTCACTGTTTGCAGATGACATGATACTATACATAGAGAATCCTAAAGATGCTACCAGAAAACTACTAGAGCTAATCAATGAATTTGGTAAAGTAGCAGGATACAAAATTAATGCACGGAAATCTCTGGCATTCCTATACACTAATGATGAAAAATCTGAAAGTGAAATCAAGAAAACACTCCCATTTACCATTGCAATAAAAAGAATAAAATATCTAGGAATAAACCTACCTAAGGAGATAAAAGACCTGTATGCAGAAAATTATGACACTGATGAAAGAAATTAAAGATGATACAAATAGATGGAGAGATATACCATGTTCTTGGATTGGAAGAATCAACATTGTGAAAATGACTCTACTACCCAAAGCAATCTACAGATTCAATGCAATCCCTATCAAACTACCACTGGCATTTTTCACAGAACTAGAACAAAAAAATTCACAATTTGTATGGAAACACAAAAGACTCCGCATAGCCAAAGCAATCTGGAGACTGAAAAGTGGAGCTGGAGTAATCAGGCTCCCTGACTTCAGACTATACTACAAAGCTACAGTAATCAAGACAATATGGTACTGGCACAAAAACAGAAATATAGATCAATGGAACAGGATAGAAAGCCCAGAGATAAACCCACGTACATATGGTCACCTTATCTTTGATAAAGGAGGCAGGAATGTACAGTGGAGAAAGGACAACCTCTTCAATAAGTGGTGCTGGGACAACTGGACAGATACATGTAAAAGTATGAGATTAGAACACTGCCTAACAGCATACACAAAAATAAGCTCAAAATGGATTAAAGACCTAAATGTAAGGCCAGAAACTATCAAACTCTTAGAGGAAAACATAGGAAGAACACTCTATGACATAAATCACAGCAAGATCCTCTCTGACCCACCTCCTAGAGAAATGGAAATAAAAACAAAAATAAACAAATGGGACCTAGTGAAACTTCAAAGCTTTTGCACAGCAAAGGAAACCATAAACAAGACCAAAAGACAACCCTCAGAATGGGAGAAAATATTTGCAAATGAAGCAACTGACAAAGGATTAATCCCTAAAATTTATAAGCAGCCCATGCAGCTCAATAACAAAAAAACAAACAACCCAATCCAGAAATGGGCAGAAGACCTAAATAGACATTTCTCCAAAGAAGATATACAGACTGCCAACAAACACATGAAAGAATGCTCAACATCATTAATCATTAGAGAAATGCAAATCAAAACTACAATGAGATATCATCTCACACTGGTCAGAATGGCCATCATCAAAAAATCTAGAAACAATAAATGCTGGAGAGGGTGTGGAGAAAAGGGAACACTCTTGCACTGCTGGTGGGAATGTGAATTGGTACAGCCACTATGGAGAACAGTATGGAGGTTCCTTAAAATACTACAAATAGAATTACCATATGATCCAGCAATCCCACTACTGGGCATATACCCTGAGAAAACCATAATTCAAGAAGAGTCATGTACCATAATGTTCATTGCAGCTCTATTTACAGTAGCCCAGAGATGGAAACAACCTAAGTGTCCATCATCGGATGAATAAAGAAGATGTGGCACATATATACAATGTAATATTACTCAGCCATAAAAAGAAGCGAAATTGAACTATTTGTAATGAGGTGGATGGACCTAAAGTCTGTCATACAGAGTTAAGTAAGTCAGAAAGAGAAAGACAAATACCATATGCTAACACATATATATGGAATTAAAAAATAAATGTCATGAAGAACCCAGGGGTAAGACAGGAATAGACACAGACCTACTAGAGAATGGACTTGAGGATATGGGGAGGGGGAAGGATAAGCTGTGACAAAGTGAGAGAGTGGCATGGACATATATACACTACCAAATGTAAAATAGATAGCTAGTGGGAAGCAGCCGCATAGCATAGGGAGATTCAGCTCTGTGCTTTGTGACCACCTAGAGGGGTGGGATAGGGAGGGTGGGAGGGAGGCAGACGCAAGGAGGAAGAGATATGGGAACATATGTATATGTATAACTGATTCACTTTGTTACAAAGCAGAAACTAACACACCATTGTAAAGCAATTATACTCCAAGAAATATGTAAAAAAAAAAACAACCCAACAGAAAAATTCTATGGCAAGTAGATGTATTTGGAGAGGAATTGGGGAAGAGGACATCAGGGGAGATAATTCTGAGTTCAGTTTTGGACACTAAATTTCAATGCTAAGAAATCAGAATTGACAATTCGGAACTTAGAAATGTAGTTTGCCTAGAGATAAAGTTGTTGATGTCAACAGAATAAAGAAAAATAAATAAATCCTTGTGTTTCAACAGACTGTTTGAGCATGTTTCAAAGATATATAAAAAAAAATTTCTTAGGTGAGCTCAGAGCCCAAATAGTCTGTTGCCACATTTTTTTGGTCACCAAATTTTGCATATATCTCTCCTAAAAACTACTAAATGTTTGGCCTTGCCTCTAATACAAACGTTTCAATTGTGACTCTAGTTCTTTGTCTTTTTTCTAAATCTTATTTTCCTCAGGGGTCTTGATTCACTGTTCACTGTGGTAGAGGAAGCATGGGGTAGGAAAGAAATGGTTATAAAACCTAATAAACACACATGTTTTCTAAATAAATGAAGTTTTGTAAGCCAGGCAGGTAAGTCTGTGTTAGAGATACCTCAGTGGATCTGCTCAGAGAAAGGTGTGTTCTCTATATAAACCAAAACCAGGTTGAGACAATGACTCTGTTATGAAGCTATAAAAGTGTCAGCTCTGTCAGACATATGGATTGTGGATGAGTGAGTTTTGAAATGAATTTACCTCAGCCAGTGTTTCTACATGTGGTTTTCTGATTCCATATTAACCAAGCAGATGGATGACTGGGGTTCAGGGCATTCACTTTTGAGGGAACAGGTATGAAAAGTACTCTTCTCATGGAATGATGGGCTTAATTGTCACCTACTTTAACTTAGTTGTAATGGCTTAAATCTGTGCTTATCTCCCTCACTAGTTCATAAGCACAGTCGTGCTTCATCTTTTTATCTCCAGTGGCTTACTCTGTGATATGCTAAACAGTATAGAATTAGTTATTAAATTAAAAAACTATTAAATGACTGAATACTGGGTATTTGATTAGTGTTTTTTAATCAATATATTTTATTCATGATACAGGTATTAGTGTGTAAATAATTCTGACCCAAACTGCAGGTTAAAATGATATCATAGATCTTCATGATAAGAAGGATTATAGTGGTCAGCACTCCAAATCTTCCCACCCCACTTTTTTTTTTTTAAGCTAAGAAATATGAGTTTTGCATGAACACTAACCATTCCAAAATCCCTTAGGGCCTTTTTTCTACGTGTTTAAAATTTCCCTGACACCAGAAAAACAACAGTTGAATGATGACCAGATGGCAGGAGAGCTGTGGTAATTTGGCTGGAAGTAAGATGAGCATTGAAGCATAATGAGCAAATTAGAGATTTAAATCTTTTCTATGAGCAGATCAACTTAATGGGGTGGACAAGAGTACCCAATGGCTTTTTATTAAGTTTATTTATTTCCTTTAAAAATCTGTTACTGATTCATCAGCATGATGACTTTTGGGAGATGTGACTGATGGATTATGTGGAAATATTTTTCAGGTATTATCTTCTTAGAGCTACCCAGGGTGAATCCTTCCTAATCTTAGTGTCTGAGGGCAGGAATGATATCATTGAGGTGTGTAGCTAAAACCTTGGAAACAATCTTGTACTCTCTATTCAGGAGAGTAAAAGAGGATGAAAATCCTCCAATTGTTCCTTATGTTGTCAGGTTTTTAATGATTATGGGATCAAGGGAGTTTTCATGTCTTCAGACATAATTCTGGTCTTAAAAAATTCTGAAAAGACTCTCTGTTGTTAGTGATAATTGCCACACTCAGGTTTTATAAGAATTGATGGGAAATCTCTCAGCACCTGAGGCTTTTCTTAGGTTTATGGCTTGGATTTGGGGTCTCTCATTTTAATGATATTGTGTTGTACAACTGATTACCTTAATGGAGGGAGTGAGTTGAAAATGAGGCCCATCAATTTTATGTGTGGCATAGCATAGAAAAAATATGTTGGCTAAATTAAAAAACATTTTGAAAATATTAAATGTCTTAAGGTTGCCTTTCTGAATTGTTGAAATAGTTTATTCTGGCATGTATTTTACTTGCATCTTTAGCAGTTTGCTGGCCTACATGCAACTGGTGAGAAATATATATTACATAAATTAATCAATATTTGAGGTAATAGGAATGGGAATTCTATGTAGACTGTAGTATTAATATAGATAAATTAAAGGATATGTATTTCCAATTTGATGTGCAATTTTGGAGATGACAATTTTCCTTTCAATTAAATGAACAGCAGTATAAATTAGACTGATAGGTCTATTCATTTAAATTCTATTCTAAAAAGGTTTATTTATTTAATTTCTATTCTAAAAATATGGCATAATTCAGCATGTTGAAAAGTAGAACCTAATTTTGCTTTATGTTCTATCAATAGTTGTTTTTACCAAAGTACTAAGAATAACAATACACTACTTAAAGATAACGAATTGCTTGTGGATAAACATGCAGCTCAAAATTTTCTTTAATGTCAGTCTTTATATGTATCTGTTGAAACATTTTGCTGTTGCGGATTTTTTTTTAATTCAGGGCTCAGACGTATATATCGATTTAAGAATGAATACTTATTTAAATATAAAAATGTTGATCAAATTTAGTGAAATATGAATTTGATGAGAGAACATGCTGTGTTAGACTCATTTCCTCCTTGTGTCTCAACACATCTTTTCCTGTTTAGAAATTTCCCCTTTTTAATTACTTGGGTCTGGTGAAATATTTACAATGTCTAACTGTTATAATGCATAGCTTGGATCACTAAGAAAATCATGAGGCTCCAGATTGGCTGATCATGCGACAGCTAACCATACCAAACACTACCAGTAGTGCATAAGAAATATTTCCTGCAATCTGCTGTAAGGATGGTGAGAGAGAGAACTCTATGTCTGGAATATGAGAATCATGTAGTCTATAATTTCTGAGATTCATCTTGGTGTATTATAGGCAGAATATGTCTAAAAATAAAGCACATAGAGAAAAGCAGTTTAAGAGGTGGAAGTAAGCTTGGGTAAGCCATTGAGAGAGAGACAGAGAGAGAAAGAGAGAGGATTGGGAGAAAGAGAGGGTGGTGGGACAGCCAGTGTTATCATTTGACTCTCTGGACCACCAATTCATAAAGCCAGTGACAGTCCTTCAATGTTCCAGTTGTATTTACCAACTAATTCCATTTTTGTTTAAGCTTGTTGAGTAGAATTTCTGCCACTTGCAACCGAAAAGAGCTCTAATACACTAATTTAATGGTGAAATGTGGAAAACAGAGATTAATTAATTCAAGATACTGCAAATTATATGTTCTACTATGTATCTGAATGGCCGTAAAGTAGGAAAATAATGACTTCCTGATATATATAGGTATTCCATTGAAGCTGGTCAGAAGTTTAACTAACTTCTTCAAACTCCTTTGAAAGAGATAGATTCAGGGGAGTTGCAGTCAAAATGTCAAAATAGCTTTGACTTTTTATACTAAAGATAATTTACTTTTGAAGGAAAGACAAAAGATAAAAGAGAAGTAATACAATGGCTATCAAATTCATTCTCCACTTCTGCTGCTACCTAAGTAAAGTTAAGAAAGGGCAGTAGGGTAACCTAGAAATACTTTAGAGTTTAATTTAGTGGTTGATGTTAAAGATATACTGTATTATTACTGATGGCTCCAGGTCATTTATGCACATCCTTTGAAGCATTTTGAAATGATTTTAGTAGTGAAGATCAAACAAGATTTTGGGTTTATCTGATGAAGGTTGGACTAGCAGGCAGCCATCAACATTTACTCGCACTCTGATTTGTGTAAGAAGCAGGAATCTTTATTTAGCTATTCATTCAACAAATATTTCCTGAATGGTACTTTGGGTCAAGCAATGGGGATAAGTGAACAAGGTAGAAATGTTTCATTTCCTCAAAGATCTTGAAACACAATAAAGAAAACATGTAAACTGGATAATAATTTAATATCGTGTAATATAAGCTATGACAGGAAGACTAATGGAGAATGTAAAACACACATAAGTAGTGTTTAATCCTGATTTAGAAATTCATGGAAGGCTCTTTGAAGAAATGGCTGCCAAAATTGATTCCTGAAAGACAAGTAGAAATTAGAGAGGAATAAAGTCAAGGGAGTGATACGGACAGATGAAACAACATGTTCAAAAGTCTAGAAGATAGTAAACCTTATGCTTTATACAAAAATTAACTCAAAGTGAGTCAGAGGCTTAAATGTAAGTTGTAAATCTGTAACAGAAATAAACTCGGGAGAAAAATCTTCAGGCAAAGAATTCTTAGACTTGATACCAAAAGCATGATTCATAAAAAGGAAAATGGATAAGTTGGACTTCATCAAAATTAAAAATGTTTGTTCTTCAAAGAGTCTATGAAGGATATGAAAATACAAGCTACACACTGGGAGAAAATGTTGCAAACCATACATTCAACAAAAGATAGCACCTAGAATATATAAAGAACTTTCAACACTCAACAGTAGAAAACCAAAAATATCTAATTAGAAAATGGATAAAAGACACAGGCACATATCACTGTGGAGGATATAAGAATGACAAATAAGCACATAAAAAGATATTCAGCATATTAGCTATTATAGATTCAAATTAAAATCACAATGAATATTACTGCATATCTTTTAGAATGACTAAAATAAAAAATAGTGACAATACCAAGTGCTGATGAGGACACAGAGAAGCTGGATTACTCATATATTGCCAATTGAAATGTGAAATGGTACAGACATTCTGCAAAACAGTTTGGCAGTTTCTTGATAAACTAGATAGGTAACTACCACACAATCCAGCAATTGTACTTCTAAGGATGTATCCTGGAGAAATGAAGACATGTTTACACAGAAATCTGTACATGAAATTTTACAACAGCTTTATTCATAACACTCAAAAACTGGAAACAATTTAAATGTCTTTCAACGGGTAAATGGCTAAACAAACTATGGTCATCTATACCATTGAATCCTATTAATCAAAAAGGAACCAAAAAAAAAAAAAAGGAACAAATACTCGTGACAACCTGCATGAATTTCCAGAGGATCATGTTGAATGAAAAAAAAAAATCCCCAAAGTTAAATTCTGTTTGATTTCACTTACATAACGTTCTTGAAATGATAAAATTATAGAAATTGAGAATAAGAAGATAGTTGTCAGAAGCTAAGGAAGGGTTGAGGGTGTTAGGGAAGTTGGGGTGACTGTAAAAGAGCAACATGCAGGCTCCTTGTGCTGATGGAAATGTATCTTGACTGTATCAGTATCAACATACTAGTTTCAACATACTAGTTGTGATGTTGTACTATAGTTTTGCAAAATGTTACCAATAGGGGAAAATTGGGACAAGGGTACCTGGGATTTCTCTGTATTGTTTCTTACAAAGCTTGTGGATCCACACTTATCTTAAAATAACAACAAAAAAACTTAGAAATATCATTATGGTTTTATATATAACAATTATCATATGTTAGAACCTGAATAAGTGACTGAATCTCTCCGTGGATCCATCCTCTGTTGCATGGGGAGCCTCTCGGTTCCCATATTCCTATAACTGATATGAAGAGTCTGGATCTCTGAGATATATATGAATACTTGTGAATAGTTTTGATTTATTGGACTGTGGAATTTCTATTATAAAATTTGAAATACGTTGCAAACATTTGAATGGACAATTACATTTATGTTAAAATGACCACATTTTACAAGATGACATACAAATAAAATTTTTGCTTTTGTTTTGCTTTGTTTTGGCTAATCAGTTACTTTTAAGTTAAAAAAAGGAAAATCTTAAAGAATGTTATATGGTTACAAGGAATGGCATTTAGTGCAATTTGTGTCAAAAAGTACAAATGGAAGTCAAAAACTTCAAATTTAAATAATGAAACACAAAATGCATGTTCTAAGTTGTCAACTGACAACATTTCAGGTAGATGACATGTGCCCTGTAAGTATAAAATCATATTTTATTTTTAGACCATTGCAGGCTGCTTACTGGTTAGTTGAGAAGTTGAAAATCATTTATCTTTTATTATTTTATACAACTTTCTACTTGTGGGCTAAGGTAACAGATAAAAATAGTCTAAAGCTAACAGCTAGAAAGGGGTAATAGTAATAATAATAACTCATCGTGTATAAAGAACTTATTTCCAGTGGCTATCTACTAGGTTTTCAAAATATATGGTACTTAATATTGGACAGATGTCAGGATCAGTACCTTTTATTGTTATCATCATTATTTTTATATTTGAAGGTTTTGAGATGCTAGATAAGGGATGGTTTAATGAGAATTGTCCTGGAAAATAGTAGCAACAAGGTAAAGAAGCAAGAGGAAAATCTTGAAGGTCTTCCTTCATATTTATATTTTTCAGAGATTATCACAAAAGGTAGCTTCACTTGTCATAAATTGAGAGGAAAAATAAAAACAAATGAACAAAAACAACCTATCTTTCATGTCGCTTTCTTTCCCGAACACAGATATATGCACACTTTTTTAGGGCATCTTTATTTATGCATTGAAAAATTCACTAAATAAGAAATTACTTTTAAAGAATTATATATTAAATATTTTACAATGCAACATAAAATGAAAAAGCTTATTTTTGCTGGCTGAAAGGAAATTTTCTGTGCAAATGATGATGATGAAACCTCTAGAGTCTTTTATGAAAACTTTCAAAATACTATGAAACAGTGTAAGTGTTTTTTTTTCATGCACCAAAATAGCAGGATATTTTAATTTGAAGTTTGAGGACTGCAAAATGAATCTCAAAAAAACCCTGAGACATAGAAAATGTAAATGCATCATTGCTGCTAACTAAATAATGATAGATTATTTAGAAGAAAAATGGTATATCACAGAAAAAGACATGAAAATGATCAACTATATCAAATTCTCAGTGAATTCTAATCAGAATATAAAGACATTTTTAAAATGAACATAAAAAGGAAAAAGCAAAATGAAGACTTAAAAGGGAAAAAAAATTTGCTCCATCCTAGGGACCACTATATGAATCTTTAGCATTTAATGGAATGCTAAAGGATTTCTAGTTAGAGGTTCATAAGCATGCCACATGAATCCCCCAGTGACTGGATTTACAAAGCTGTGGTTTTGAATTTGACTTAAAATGTGCTTTATGCTTGCTAGGTTAGTGCTGCGTTAAATTTTAGCTAAAAGAACATTTCCTATTTCATATTGTTCATATAAGATACATTTTCTTCTTTTTGATGGTTGATATGTAAAGATAAATATTTATAATACATTTGGGAATAGTTATCACTTTAACTAAAACTGTGTTTAGGTATCAAATATATATACACTGAATTATTTTTGTGGTCTGTCTGTCTATAAGGCTGCCCTTTGGGTCTGGGGTTATAATTAGTTTCAAAATTATAGTTTGTTGTTGCTTCATTGTCATTACTATTGTTTTGTCAGTCATCTCCCTCACCTCTTTCCTTTTTTTTTACTGTCATCTGTTGCTATTGCTATATACTATGTATCCTATTATATTCAAAACTGAGTGCCACAAGATTGGGTAGTTGAGATTAGACACTATTCCAGAGAAAATTGCCAAAATCAAGATCTTTATATATTAAAGGGACACAATCTGTACCAACCGTTTAAAGAAGCAGAAACTGATTTATATCTTGGCTGGTAATGAAGATCAACTGTTTAATGTTTTACCTACATTAACATCATAAATCTACATTCCCTAGCTTAATTCATCTCCTTAACTAATATCTTCTGAAATAAAACAATATTACATCTGTAAGTAGAAAATTACTTATGAAGCCTAAAGTTTTAGAGGCATAAATATTGTCCTATGATTTTCTTCCTTCTCAAAACAAACAAACAAACAGCTACTATCTTTCTAAAAACACATATAAGAGGGGTTAAGTATGGAAGTGGATAGGTAAATCATGAGGCTCTTGGTAATGATGGATGGCAGATAAAGGTAGTGACAGTAACATATTAACCACAGGTAATTGTAATATCTTGTATGATATTTTCAACATTTGTGTCACATCTGAGTCTGGTTATAATTCTTATGTTGTCTCATTAGATTGTTGTTGTTGCCTTTTGACATGCCTTGCAGTTTTTTGTTGAAAGGCAGAAATGTTTTGGGTAATAGGAACTGAGGCAAATGTGATGTTATATGAAAATTTATATTAAAATATTTAGGAGTTGATCTGTGTTTAAGATTTGCTGCAACTACATGTTTTAGAGGCTTAAAAATTCTTGGCTTTTCTTGCTTTTTTTTTTTTTTTTAACCTCTGTTGATTTGGACTTCCATAAATTCTCCTCCTCAGAGAAAGAGTATGTGTCTAGCAGGTCTTTCAGCAATAGTCCACTGTTATCATCTGTCTCCTGTTTGAGTTTTGTTAAGATCTGGGGAAGAAGGAGCAGTCCATAATCTTACAATTAATTCTCATTGTTTAGTGGGTCTAGGACCCCATGTTTCTCTAGTGGCATAGCTTGCTTCCTCCTCTCCCTTCTACTTCCTTTTTTGGCAGCATTTCCCCCAGTTTATTTCCTTGAAGCCCTAACTTCTGTTTACTATGACACCTGCCACCTCCCCACCAACCTACACTTTTGGTTAGACAAGAAGGCTAAAGAGGGCTGGGGGAGATGTAATGCCCTGTCCCAAGCTGGTATAAGATTCTGGCAATGCCTTTTCTCCTGAAGATTAGACTTTTGTATGAAAAATATTCTGGACACATTTTATGATATCTACTCTTTTCCTGCCCCTGTCAGAATGGTTCCTAAAAACAAAGCCCTGGAAAGTATGGGGCCCCCCAAAGATTGTGCCTCTCTCTTTAAGGCTTTCTCACTCTCAAACTTGTCTACACTTAGACTCCATCAGTTCTTTATTACCAGTTAAGTATTACTACCACGTTCTGGCTTAGTAGCTTCTGCTCCACATAAGCAAATTCTGACTTCATCTTATAGGACGTTCCTGTCTCTCCTGATTTTGTGGTGGCATTTCTCTGTTCTCTGATGTGTGCAAAGAAAGTCATTGATTTTTAGTTTATTCATTTTTTCTGGTTGTAAGGACGGAAGCGACAACTTCCAAGCTCTTTGCATGTTCTTAAAAGGACAGATAGTACATATTTTATGCTTGCAGGTCATATGATATCTGTCTTAACTATCCAGCTCTGCTGTTGTAGTACAAAAAGCAATCATAGACAATATATAAGCAAATGGGTGTGAGTATATTCCTATAGAACTTTATTTACAAAATCAAGTTTTAGTTTATGTGCTATAGTTCACAGACCTCAATTTTACAACTATTCCCAGACTCAAGGCCCAGCAGGCACTAAAGCGTGAAGTTCAAAGTAAGACCCATAGAAGGTATGATATACACCAAAATAGTTGCATGATTTAGTCAATTTATATAGATAGAATACTTGAGAATATGTGTGGAAATGAATGTTATGATTGTAGGATCAAGGTAGAAGGATATATAAAGTAGAATCAGACTAGATTTTTTGATGTTAGCCTTCTAAAGCAAAGATTCTGGATTCAGTGTTTTAGCTTGATGAACAAAGAATATCTCTAACAGTTTGCTTGATCAGTTAAATGGAATATGGGCTCAACAATCATCTATGAAGTTGAAATGCCCAAACTTCCTTTGTGTATTATAGAAGATGGTATCAACAGATTTAGGAAGATTGGAATGCTAAAGAAAGTATATCAAGTAAGATTTGATGAGCCATCTTGAGAGGGGCAGGCCATTTACTATTGTTGCAATAAATAGATTTATGAGGAGGTTCTAGTTCACAGTCCCAGAGTCCGTTCAGTATAAGAGAAGCCTTGTACCTTTGAGTCTTGCAACTCTTCCAAAAATTTGTATCATTAATCATCCTCCCAATCATTCCTAAGTAGACCTGCAAACTGTAGATTAGGAAAGGGAAAATCATAAGAATTCTCAGGGATTATTGAACATGGAACTTGTAGGCCCAAAGTATCACTATGGTTTACTAGTCAGAATAGGGGCTTATGGGAGTTATGTGATCAATGAAGGATTTTTGTTTGTTGATTTGTTTTTAATCAGTGAAGTTTTGCTTCAGGTCTGTTTCACCATGGGCTCACTCTTCCAAGGATATACCTGTGCATTTTCACACTCATCCATTTTCCTTGCAATGCTGTATGGGTCAGAAGAGATTAGTACTCCCTGAAGAGACGTGTTGCCTTCCACAATGGGTCTGAACAGCATTATTAGATCATTGGAGTCAAGCTATGATGGCCTGTCCTGTGAGCAGTATCTTACTTGGAGAAAATGTGCAAAGTGTGGCATGCTTTCCAGCAGGCCCCTTCATCTTTTCTGGCTATTAAGCTTCAATCATCAGCATGTGTACTTTCATTTAGTATGAAATTTGTTAGTGGATCTACCCAATTGTTCATAAGCAGCATAAAGGAGTAATGACTTTGGATTTATGTAATGCAGTTGTATTACTCATGGGAGCCAACCAGGTAGAAAACAATCTGAATAAATACATTTTAATTTTCATCAAAGCTGTTTCATAGACTTAAAATTGTAATAGCACTTACTTTTCAACTGGTATAAATATCTCAAGGCATAGCACAGGTACTTTCCTGATAACGCTAAGATATCAGACAAATTTATTTTAAAATGATAATCTCTATATCAATCATAACATAATCAGAAGGATATGAATATCTATACTGATAGATATAAATATATTTGTCAGTACTTAAAAACATTTCTCACAGCTGAGTATACTACTTAATTCAAAGTTAAAGGGCTTATAGTAAAGTTCAAATAATTTTAGTGGATTAGGTGTCATTACGTGAACATCTTTGTCAGCAATTACTGGGTATGAAAATATGAAAACAAGTACAATTTGTCTAAAATAGACATTTTATTTTGAAAGATAATATGAATGTTTCTTTAGTTGTCCTCTTTCATGAAGAACTAGAAATTAGAATCAGCCAGAAGAGTGTCAAAAAATTACCTCCTCTTCCCTCAAACTGTAGTTTAATTGAGCTTTAACATCAAATAAACAGTTTTTACCTTTAACACTAATGCACCCAAAAGACAGTTTCCATTCATTTTGTATGATTAAAACTACATTAGGAATATAAATGTATTAATTTATAGATACAGATACTAATTGCTTAAATATTAAGTTCAAAACCAGGCACTAATATATGTGGAATAATTGGTTCTTGCTGTAGAAAGAAACCATAATAAAGAACTTGAAAGTGCTGTCACATTTCACATAACTAGTAAAATCTCAGAATATCTGAAAAATATTCTGAAAGAAAATGTCTTGGGGCTTTCTTAATGAGAATGAATGTGGTTTGAAAAGATCAAATAATATTCACATATGTCAAATACAAGTGTTAATAACAGTTAGAGATAATGAATAAAATTAAAGTAGGTCAATTTAAGTCATTTATTTTCCAAAAGGAGTTACACATCATAATCACTACTTGTTAAGATATAATTAAAAGCAAAAAAATATTTACCAAAGAAAGCTGTTACTTAATATAAGAAAAATCAACATGAGTTATCATTTTTAAATTTCCATGTTCATTTTTATTAGCATATCAGCATTTTGTAGTTAATGGTCATATGTATGGTCATAATGATAATGTAATAATAATTGAGATAATAAATAAATAATAAATAATTGAGATAATAAATAGCACAGTCATGAAAACAGTGCCTTTACTTTGGCACTTTTATTGTGATTGAGAAACAAATCTGATGCTTTCTGGCACAGATAAAAATTTCTTGGACGTACATATTTTATCTCTGGGAATAAACAACTGTAAAAAATGGATAAACATTCCTTGGATTCATCAAAAATAATAGTAAATATAAAACATGACCTTCACATATGCATAAACTAAATAACATAAGGCTATATAATCTTTGCTATAGCAAAACTTATTCTTTGTAAATAAGATTCTAGCCCTGAACCTATCAGATCACGACTTCTGAAAGATTGTTCTTGTTTGGGAGTGCAAGTTGCTTAATAAAAGTCTCCATAAATTCACTATAAATACTTAATTTTCTTTAAAAATAAGACTCCAAGAAACTGTTTCTTTATAAAACTTTGTGTATCTTCTGAAGTCCAATGTGCATAATATCTAGAATGCTTTTCTATGAAAATCATCTTTATAGGTGCCCATTTTAAGAATTCTAGATGATCAATCTGCACTCTAGAAGTCATTATTGTAATTTCTTAATTTTTGAACAAAGTGGAAGGAGTATGAATCAGAATCAACTAATTCATAGTATGATTCGGGAAGGCAGGTATCATAATAGCTACTCTTTCATAAGCATAACAGATGAGAATAATTTTCTTAAAATCTACATTACTGGCAGATTTCAAAGAATAATTCATTTATTTCCATCATTTTAAAATAACAAGTAATACAATTTCTCTCATTATGTGACATTGACCAAAATATCAACTTAATGAAATCTGCTTCAAATCTAAGAATAAAAGGATCTTGACAAATTTCACTCTACTAAATCAGAATTTATGTTTAATGAAATAGAGTTTATTTGGACTAATAAAATTCTATAAACATAGTTTTGAGTAAAACCTGGTTTTAAGAAAAAGAGATCTTTAAATATATTGTGCAATGCAATATGAGGATAAATATTAACTTTCCCCTGGAAAGTTCTTCTAGCAAGTTAACCTGGTGAATTATCATTATTTTTCAAGCCTCAAATCAAGACTTACCTTTTGAAATTAGTTCCAGATACGTCAAAACATAGTACAATAACATACTCCTTTTACTTTTTCGCACCTATATTTCATTAAGTATCACAGATTTCTTATGCTTAAATTTTTTAATTGAAATATACAATAAATGTACAAATCATAAGTACACAGCTCAACAAATGTTCATAAAGTAAGAATACTAAAGAAACAATCACCAGCAAAGGCCACTGGGATCCCCTGGGAAAAATAAGATGGAATCTAAGTGATAAGGTCTATCCTTTTTTCTTGTTCTTAGTCTCAATTCACTTGCCTGTAGGGGGCCATGTGTAGAGGCCTTGCACCTAACACTTTGGACTAGAGTTCCCAGCACAGAACTGCTGTGCCAGACACCCCAACCTGGCACCTTGGAGAAGCACTGTGCTTCTCCTCAATTCAGGATGGTGAATGTGTACCGTGTGCAGAGATGCTGCTCCTGGCACTTGGACCTGATATTGATTGGTATTGCATTGAAACCGTAAATCAGTGTGGGGAGAATTGACATGTTATTGCCGTCTTTTCTTCAGGTTTACTTGGCTTTCTTTCAGTGTTATAGTTTTCTATAGAGAGATTTGCACACCTTTTCTTAGATTATTCTAAAGAATTGAATTTTTTGTTATTGAGAATAGTATCCTTTCAGTTTTCTTTTTCTGGCATATTGAAAGTAATTGTGTGTGTGTGTGTGTGTGTGTGTGTGTGTGTGTGTGTGTGCTGACTTGTATCCAACAATATTGTGAAATTGATTGATTCAAAGTAAATAGTATATATAAAGATATTTGGAGATTTCCTACATCCTTGTTTATGTCATCTGCAAATGAAGACATATATATTTATTTACAATTGTCACACCTTATTTCCTTGCTTTTTGCAATGGCTAAAACCCATACTTTAGATGATGAAAGCTGTCTTGTTGTCTTGTTCATGATCTCAAGGAAAGTTGCTTTCAACATTTTACCATGAAGTATAATGATTGTTATGGTGTTTTGTGTGTGTGTGTATTCTTGTAGGTAAACTATATAAGATTTTTAAAAAGTTAGTTTTATTGTTTTTGCTATGAGTTTTTACTATTAACAATTATTAAATTTTATTGAATGCTTTTGTTGTATCTATTGAGATTGTCATGTGTATATTTTTTTCTGTAATAAGTGGTAAAAATGTACACACATCATTCAAATGTTAAATTGTCCTTGTAATCCTGAAATAAGCTTAAAATAGTTGTAACTCTTTTTAATATATGGGTTTGAGTAGCAATATGTCATTTAGGAGTAGTCTATAAGTTAATATTTTGGTAATGATCTAACCAGATTTTTGTAATCAGGATCATTTTGATCTTATAAAATAAATTAGGACTATTTCCTCTTTTTATATGCTTCGAAGGAGTTTACAAAGGATTTGGATTATTTTTTCCTAACGTGCTGTATAAAAAGTATATTGCTTAATTTCCAACTTATAGAGATTTTAAAGATGTCTTTTAGCTATTGATTTCTAGCTCAATTCCACTGTAATCAGAAATAATATTTTTCAATATACTGATCCTTTGAAATTTGTTGAAAATTATTTAATAGCCAAGAATATGGCCAAATATATATGTGGTATGTATATGAAATATATATTTATACACATGTATGTATACAATATATATGAAGTATACATACATGCCTACAAGTATATCTACATGTATACATACATATATTTATATATATATATATATATATATATATATATATATATATTCCATACACTGTTGAAAAAGTATGTGTCTTCTGAGGTTCTTGGATGCAGTTCTATATCTGTTAGGTTGTGTTTGTTAAATGTGCCATGAAATATTTTATATCTTTACTAAGAGAATTGTTTTTAAAATATTTCCCCTATGCTTATTGATTTCTCTATTTTTTAATATCTATTTTACTGATGTTTATTTTATATCTAGGTGATAGCAGTATATATATTTTAAATTTTATATCATTCTACTGAATTTATACCTTAAAAATTGTTTCTAATATGCTTCCTTCTTTATATTCTATGCAGCCTGATATTAGTAGAGCTAAGCCCACTTTTTTTATATAATATTTACATAAATTAACTATTCATTCTCTGCTTTAGTTTTCTTATATGCTTATATTTAAGCCACTTTACTTATAGCTTTATATACATATGTAAAAAAATATACCTTTGCTTTTTAAATTGTCAGTATTTAGTACATTATATTAATTTACTGATATATTTTAAGTAACATATTATATTATTATGTTTGACTCACCACTTCTATTTACCCCTTTCCTGTTTTATTACTTCTTTGAGTGAATTACTTATTTTTAATTTATCTCTTTTATTTTATTATTTTCTTTATTTGATATATATTTATATTCATTTAGTGGGAATCTAATGATTGCAATAGGTTCATACTACTTACTAGTCACAGTCTCAGGTAAGAACTCAACATGTTACTTTTACCATGTCTTCAACAAGGTAACATTGTAACATTTAAACTCCATTTGGCTCCTTCAAATTTATGTGGTAGGGCTTCCCTGGTGGCACAGTGGTTGAGAATCTGCCTGTCAGTGCAGGGGGCACGGGTTCGAGCCCTGGTCTGGGAAGATCCCACATGCCACGGAGCAACTAGGCCCGTGAGCCACAACTACTGAGCCTGCGCGTCTGGAGCCTGTGCTCCGCAACAAGAGAGGCCGCGACAGTGAGAGGCCCGCGCACCGCGATGAGGAGTGACCCTCGCTCTCCGCAACTGGAGAAAGCCCTCGCACAGAAACGAAGACCCAACACAGCCAAAAATAAATAAATAAAATAAATAAATAAAATTAAAAAAAAAATTTATGTGGTAGATCTTTAGTGTACTTATTTATTTATTTATTTATTTTTGATAAATTTATTTATTTTTGGCTGCATTGGGTCTTCATTGCTGTGTGCGGGCTTTCTCTGGTTGCCTAGTTGCGGCAAGCAGGGGCTACTCTTTGTCGTGGTGCATGGGCTTCTCATTGTGGTGGCTTTTCTTTGTTGCGGAGCACAGGCTCTAGGTGCGCGGGCTTCAGTAGTTGTGGCGTACAGGCTCAGTAGTTGTGGCTTGCGGTCTGTAGAGCGCAGCCTCAGTAGTTGTGGCACACGGGCTTAGTTGCTCTGCGGCATGTGGGATCTTCCCCGACCAGGGCTTGAACCCGTGTCCCCTGCATTGGCAGGCGGATTCTTAACCACTGCACCACCAGGGAAGCCACTAGTGTACTTATTTTAATATGCATTTTTAACACAATTTTTTAGACCTGTTTTAGGTTCACAGCAAAATTTTTCATATACCCTCTGCTGTCCACACACTTAGCCTCCCCCAGTTGCGACATCCCTATCAGAGTGGTACCTTTGTTACAATTGATGAAACTACATTGACACATCACAATCATCCAAAGTCCATAGTTAACCTTAGGGTTCATTCTTGGTGTTATACATTCTGTGTGTTTGGACAAATGTGTAATGCCATGTAATAACCACATTCGTACCATACAGAGTACTTGTACCATCCTAAAAATCCCCTGTGCTATGCCCTGTCATCCTTTCAACGGCTCCCCCATAACACTTTTCAACCACTGAAATGTTTACTATCTCAATAGTTTTGCCTTTTCCAGAATACCATATAGTTGGAATCATACATTATGTAGCCTTTTCAAATTGGTTTCTTTCACTTAGTAGTATGCATTTATGGTTCTTCCATGTCTTTTGCTGGCTTGCCAGCTCATTTCCTTTTAGTGCTGAACAATAGTCTATTGTCTGGAAGTATCAAAGTTTATTTATCCATTCACCTACTGAAGGACATCTTGGTTGCTTCCAAGTTTTGGCAATTATGAATAAAGCTGCTGTAAACTTCCATATGCAGATTTTTATGTGAAAATAAGTTATCAGCTCCTTTGGGTAAATACCAATGAGTTTGATTGTTGGATCATACAGTAAGAGAATGTTTAGCATTTTAAGAAGCCACCCAACTGTCTTCCAAAGTGGCTGTTCCATTTTGCATTCCCACCAGCAATAAATGATCATTCGTGTTGTTCCATGTCCTCACCAGCAATTTGCATTGTTAGGGTTCTAAGTTTTGGCCATGCTACTAGGTGTATAGTGGTATCTCATTGTTCTTTTGTTTTCATTTGTATTTACCTGATGACATGTGATGTAGAACATCTTTTCATATGCTTATTTTCCATCTGCATATCTTCTTTGGCCAGTTATCTGTTGAAGTCTTTGGCCCTTTTTTCATCAGATTGTTTGGTTTCTTATTGTTGAGCTTATAATATTTTTTGCATATTTTGAATAATTGTCCTTTATCAGATGTGTCTTTGACAAATATTTTTTCCCAGTCTGTGGCTTTTTAAAAAAATTCTCGACATAGTCTTTTACAGAAGTTTTTCATTTTAATGAAGTCCAGCTTATCAACCATTATTTTCATGGATTATGTTTTTGATATTGTGTCTAAAGTTTATTGCCATGCCCAAAGTCAACTAGGTTTTCTTTTGTGTTATCATCTATGAGTTTCAGAGTTTTGGGGTTTTATATTTAGGTCTGTGATCAATTTTTTTTTTTAACATCTTTATTGGAGTATAATTGCTTTACAATGGTGTGTTAATTTCTGCTTTATAACAAAGTGAATCAGTTATACATATACATATGTTCCCATATCTCTTCCCTCTTGCATCTCCCTCCCTCCCACCCTCCCTATCCCACCCCTCTAGGTGGCTGTGATCCATTTTGAGTTATTTTTCTGAAGGGTGTAAGGTCTGTGTCTAGGTTAATCCTTTGCATGTGAATGTCTAGTTGTTCCAGCACCATTTGTTGAAAAGACTCTCTTTGCTGTATTGTATTGCCTTTGTTTCTTTGTCAAAGATCAGGTAACTCCATTTATGGGAGTCTATTTCTGGGCTCTTGAGCCATTGATATTTTAATTCATAAATGAGCAATGTGAGATAGAAGACACTGAAAATGCTCAATCTTGGGATGTGACAGTGGGGGCTATGTTTCAGCATACAGTTTTTTATTGTTTTATTGGTATATAGCATCACATAAGTTTTTATGTGTGCAATATTATATTTCAACTTCTGTATACACTACAGGGTGTTCACCAGCAAAGATTTAGTTTCCATCCATCACCATACAATTGATTCCCCTTTACCCATTTTATCCTCCCTCCACCCCCTTCCCCTTTGGTAAACTACTCTGTTCTCTGTATATGTTTGTTTTTGTTTGGTGTGGTTTGTTTACTTTTAAAATTTGTTTTGTATTGTTTATTTATAATCCACATGTGAGTGGAATCATACGGTATTTGTCTTTCTCCATCTGACTTATTTTACTTGACATAATACTCCAGAGACCCATCCATATTGCTGCAAATGTCAAGATTTTATCATTTTTTATGGCTGAATAATATTCCATTGTATATATATATATATATATATATATATATATATATATATATATATATATATACCATATCTTCTTTATCCATTTCTCCATTTTGGGGCATTTAGATAGCTTCCGTATCTTAACTATTGTAAATAATGTCACAGTGAACATGTGGCTGCATGTATATTTTCAAAGTACTATTTTTGTATTCTTCAGATAAACACCCAGAAGTGAAATAGCTGGATCATAGAGTAGTGACTGCACCAATTTACATTCCCACCAACAGTTTATGAGGGTTCCCCGTTTTCAACATCATCTCCAACACTTGTAATTTCTTGCTTTTTGTTAATAGTCATTCTAACAGGCCTAAGGTAATATCTCATTTTGGTTTTGATTTGCATTTCCCTGAAAAACTAGTGATGTTGAAGATCTTTTCATGTGAATGTTGACCATCTGTATATCTTCTTTGGAAAAATGTCTATTTAGCTCCTCTGCCCATTTATAATCAAGTCATTTATTTTTTTGGAGTTGAGTTGGATGGGTTCTTTATATATTTTGGATATTAACTCCTTATAGAATATATCATTTGTAAATAACTTCTCCCATTCAATAAATTGCCTTTTCCTTTTGTTGATGGATTCCTTTGCTGTACAGGAGCCTTTTAATTTGATGTAGTCCCATTTGTTTATTTTTGCTTTTCTTTCCCTTCCTGAGGAGACATATCCAAAAAGATATTGCTAAGACCACTGTAAAAGAGAGTACTGCCTATGTTTTCTTCCAGCAGTTTTATGGTTTCAGGACTTACATTCAAATCTTTAATCCAATTTGTGTTGATTTTCATGTATAGTGTGAGAAAATAGTCTAGTTTCATTAGATTGCATGTGGCTGTACAGTTTTCCTGACACCATTTATTGAAGACCAAGACAATCCTTTCTCCATTCTGT
The DNA here is from genome assembly GCF_011762595.2 of Tursiops truncatus. Lineage (NCBI taxonomy): Eukaryota > Metazoa > Chordata > Mammalia > Artiodactyla > Delphinidae > Tursiops > Tursiops truncatus. The sequence continues at coordinate 88,828,215 of NC_047044.1, read as the reverse complement.
GTTCCTTAATCCTTTGTCATAAATCAATTATCCATAAATATGTGGGGTTTTTTCTGGGCTTTCAATTCTATTCCATTGACTTATGAGTCTGTTTTTGTTCCAGTACCAAGCCGTTTTGATTACTGTAGCTTGTATATAGTTTCAAGTCAGGTAGTGTGATACCTCCACCTTTGTTCTTCTTTCTCAAGATTGCCTTAGATATTCAACGGTCCCTATAAATACCTTGGCTATTTGTGTTCCCTATAAATTTTAGGATTTTTTGTTCTATTTCTGTGAAACATTTCATTGGAATTGCATTGAATCTATAGATTGCTTTAGGTCATATAGTCATTTTAACAATATGAATTCTTCCAGTCCACGAGAACAGAACTTTTTCATTATTTGTTTAATCGTCAATTTCTTTCAACAATGTTTTATAGTTTTCAATGTACAGGCATTTCACCTCCTTGGTTAAATTTATTCCTATGTATTTTATTATTTTTTATGATTGTAAATTAGATTGTTTTCTTCATTATTCTCTCTGCTAATTTGTTGTTAGTATATAGAATTACAACAGATTTTCATTTATTAATTTTATACCCAGCAACTTTGCTGTATTTCTTATTTCTCATATTTTTGGTGGAGTCTTTAGGGTTTTCTAGATATAGTATATTATTTGCAAATAGTGACTGTTTTACTTATTCCTTTCCAATTTGGATGACTTTTATTTCTTTTTCTTGCCTGAATGCTCTGGCTAGGACTTCCAATACTATGTTGAATAAGAGTGGCAAGAGTGGGCTTTCTTGTCTTGTTCTTCATCTTAGAGGGATATCATTCAGTTTTTCAGGAGGAGTATGATGTTAGCTATGGGTTTGTCACATATGGTCTTTATTATGCTGAGGTACATTCCCTCTGTTCCCATTTTGTTGAGAGTTTTTTTTAATCAATAATTAGTTTTGAATCTTGTCAGATGCTTTTTCTGCAGCTGTTGAGAAGATCATATGATATTTTTAACATCTTTATTGGAGTATAATTGCTTTACAATGGTGTGTTAGTTTCTGCTGTAAAACAAAGTGAATCAGCTATACGTATACATATATACCCATATCTCCTCCCTTTTGTGTCTCCCTCCCACCCTCCCTATGCCACCCCTCTAGGTGGACACAGAGCAACAAGCAGATTTCCCTGTGCTATGCAGCTGCTTCCAATAGCTATCTGTTTTACATTTGGTAGTGTCTGTATGTCCATGCCACTTTCTCACTTCATCCCAGCTTACCCTTCGCCTGCCCCGTATCCACAAGTCCATTCTCTACATCACCATCTTTATTCCTGTCCTGCCCCTAGGTTCCTTTTTTTTTTAACATTTTTATTGGAGTATAATTGCTTTACAATGGTGTGTTAGTTTCTGCTTTATAACAAAGTGAATCAGTTATACATATACATATATCCCCATATTTCTTCCCTCTTGCATCTCCCTCCCTCCCACCCTCCCTATCCCACACCTCTAGGTGGTCACAAAGCACCGAGCTGTTCTCCCTGTGTTATGCAGCTGCTTCCCACTAGCTATCTATTTTATGTTTGGTAGTGTATATATGTCCATGCCCCTCTCTCACTTTGTGCCAGCTTACCCTTCCCCCTCCCCATATCCTCAAGTCCATTCTCTAGTAGGTCTGTGTCTTTATTCCTGTCTTGCCCCTAGGTTCTTCATGATCACTTTTTTGTTTTGTTTTTTAGATTCCATATATATGTGTTAGTATACAGCATTTGTTTTTCTCTTTCTGACTTACTTCACTCTGTATGACAGACTCTAGGTCCATCCACCTCAGTACAAATAACTCAATTTCATTTCTTTTTATGGCTGAGTAATATTCCATTGTATATATGTGCCACATCTTCTTTATCCATTCATCTGTTGATGGACACTTAGGTTGCTTCCATGTCCTGGCTATTGTAAATAGAGCTGCAATGAACATTGTGGTACATGACTCTTTTTGAATTATGGTTTTCACAGGGTATATGCCCAGTAGTGGGATTGCTCGGTCATATGGTAGTTCTATTTTTAGCTTTTTAAGGAATCTCCATACTGTTCTCCATAGTGGCTGTATCAGTTTACATTCCCACCAACAGTGCAAGAGGGTTCCCTTTTCTCCACACCCTCTCCAGCATTTATTGTTTGTAGATTTTTTGATGATGGCCATTCTGACTGGTGTGAGATGATATCTCATTGTAGTTTTGATTTGCATTTCTCTAACAATTAATGATGTTGAACATTCTTTCATGTGTTTGTTGGCAATCTGTATATCTTCTTTGGAGAAATGTCTATATAGGTCTTCTGCCCAATTTTGGATTGAGTTGTTTTTTTGATACTGAGCTGCATGAGCTGCTTGTAAATTTTGGGGATTAATCCTTTGTCAGTTGCTTCATTTGCAAATATTTTCTCCCGTTCTGAAGGTTGTCTTTTGGTCTTGTTTATGGTTTCCTTTGCTGTGCAAAAGCTTTTAAGTTTCATTAGGTCCAATTTGTTTATTTTTGTTTTTATTTCCATTTGTCTAGGAGGTGGGTCAAAAAGTATCTTGCTGTGATTTAGGTCATATGATGTTTATCTTTGTTTGTTAATGTGGTATATCAAATTGATTGATTTGTAGATATTGAACAATCTTGCTTCCCTAGAATAAATTACATTTGATCAGGATGTATTATCCTTTTAATGTATTGTACTATTCAGTTTTCCTAATACTTGGTTGAGGATTTTTCTATCTATGCTCATCAGAGATATTGGCCTATCATTTTTTTGTGTGTTTTGTCCTTGTCTGGTTTTGGTAATAGGGTAATGTTGTTCTCATAGAATAAGTATAAAAGATTTCTTTCCTCTTCAATATTTTGAAAGAGTGTGAGAAGATATGTATTAAATGATTTTTAATGTTTGGTAAATTCATCAGTGGAGACATCTGGTCCTGGACTTCTGTTTTGGGGGAGGTATTTGATTACTCTTTTAATCTCCTTAGTGGTGATCAGCCTATTATGATTCTCTATTTCTTCATAATTCAGTCTTGGAAGGTTGTATAATTCTAAGAATTTGTCCATTTCCTTCAGGTTATCAAATTTGTTGGTATATAGCTGTTTATAATATCTCTTATAATCCTTTGTACTTCTGTGGTACTCATTGTTATTTCTTCTCTTTCTTTTCTGATTTTATCAGAGCCTTTTTTTTTCTTTGTGAATCTAGCTAAAGGTTTGTCAATTTTGTTTAGCTTTTCAAAGAACTAGTTCTTAGTTTTGTTAATCTTTTCTATCACCTTTTTAGTCTCTATATAATTTATTTCTGCTCTGATATTTATTATTTCCTTTCTTCTACTGTATTTGGGCATTACTTGTTCTTCTGTTTCTATTTCTTTTAGGTGTAGGGTTATAATGTTTATTTGAGATTTTTCTTTCTTTTTCTTTTTCTTTATGGAGGTAAGCCTGTACTACCTATAAGTTTCCCTCTTCGTACCACTTTTGCTGCATCCTATAGATTTTGGTATGTTGCGTTTTCATTTTCACTTGTCTTCAGGTATTTTTTTTTTTTATTTCTACTTTGATTTCTTCACTGACCCAATAGTTGTTCATTAGCATGTTATTCAGTCTCCACATATTTGTGATTTTCCCAGCTTTCTTCTTGTAGTTGATTTCTGGTTTAATACCACTGTGATTAAAAAGGATGCTTAGATGCTTGATATGATTTCAATCTTCTAAATTTATTGAGACTTGTTTTGTGTCCCAACTTGTAGTCTATCCTTGAGAATGTTTCATGTGTATTTGAGAAGAATGTGTATTCTGCTGCATTTAGATAGAAAGTTTTATGTAAATCTATCATTTACATCTAGCCTAATGTTTTATTTAAGGTTGATGTTTCCTTATTGATTTTCTGTCTATATGATATATCTGTTGATGTAAGTGTGGAGTTAAAATTCCCTACTATTGTATTGCCAATTTCTCTCTTCAGTTCTTTTAATAGTTGCATTATATATTTTGGTGCTCCTATGTTAGGTGCATATATATATATATATATATATATATATTAATAATTATTATGTCTTCTTGATGAATTGTCCTCTTTATCATTATATAATGTTCATCTTTGTCTCTTATTACCTGTTTTGGCTAGAAGTCTATTTTGTCTCATATGAGTATGGCTATACCTGCTTTCTTTTGGCTGCCATTTGCTTGAAGTATCATCTCCCATCCTTTTCTCTGAGTCTATGTTTGTCTTCAGAGTTGAGGTGTGTCTCCTGAAGGCAGCATATACTTGGGTCTTCTTTTTCTATCCATCCAGCCACTCGGTGTCTTTTGATTAGTGAGTTCAGTCCATTTACATTTAGGGTGATTATTGGCATATGAGGAGTTAGTACTGCCATTTTAGCTTTTGTTTTCTGTTTGCTTTATATTGCCATTGTTTCTTTTTTCTTGTGTCTCTGCCTTCCTGCCTGTGTCAGACCATCTTTAGTTTGATGGTTTTCTGTGATGATTTTCCCAGTTTCTTCTTTTTTCTGTTTTTTGTCTCTGCTCCAGATTTATGTTTTGTGGTTTCCATGAGATTTGTGTAAATTTCTCAAAGATAAAATAGTCCTTTTTTTGCTTATAGCATCTTTTCTTCATTTGTCAATTTAGGTTTTGTCCTTTTCCTTTTTTATGTTATTGTCTCAATTATCTCTTTTTATGTTTTGAATTGGTCAGCAAATTGAAGTAGCTATGGTTATTTTTACTGCTTTTTTCCCTTTAACTTTTATTCTATAATTAAGTGTTGAACAGGCTATTCTGATACTGAGTTGCAATTTTCTAATTCTGCCTGCTATTTATCACCTACCTCAAAGTTTTGCATACTTTTCTCTTTTTCATTTTAGGTATAAGAGCTCCTTTCAACATTTCTTGTAAGGCAGGTCTAGTGTTGATGAACTCCTTCAAGCTTTTGTTTGTCTTGGAAATCCTTTATTTCTCCTGTATATCTGAATGATAAATTTGCTGTATAAAGTATTCTTGGGTGACAGTTTTTATCTTTCAGAATTTTCAGTATGTCATTCTACTCTCTCATGTTCTATAGAGTTTATGCTAAGAAATCTGCTAATAGCCTAACAGGTGTTCCCTTGTAGGTTACTTTCATTTTTCCCTGGCTGCCTTTAAAATTCTTTGTTTGTCATTGAGTTTTGACAGTTTCAATATGATATGTCTTGGTGAAGCCCTTTTTCCATGAAGTAATTAGGTGTTCTTTTAGCTCTGTGCAGTTATATATCCAGTTCCTTCCCCAGGTTTAGGAAGTTTATTTATTTCTTTAAACAAACTGTCTGTTCCCTTCTCCCTCTGTTTTTCTGGTATACCCACTATCTTAATGTTGCCCTTCCTAGTAGAGTCAGGTGTGTCTTTAGAATTTCTTTATTTTTTGGATCTTAATAATTCTCTCCTTTTCTACCTGTATCACTTCTAGATTTCTAACTTCAAGCTTGCTAATTCTCTCTTCCAAATGGTCTGCTCTATTTCTAATAATTTCTAATGCATTCTTCTTCTCATTTATTGAGTTCTTTAGCTCCAGAATTTAGCTTGGTTTTTTTAGAGTTTCAAACTCATTGGTAAGGTCTTCCTTCTGTTCATTAATTTTATTCCCCTGCTCATTGAGCTGTCTTTATGTATTCTCTTTTAGCTCACTTCATTCATTCATGACAGCTATTTTAAATTCTCTATCAGAATAGCTATAAATAAATAGAATATTCCATGACATTAAGTTTGGTTTCTGGAGAACTGTCATTTTCTTTTTGTGATACCATGTTACTGTGGTTTTTCATGGTGCTTGGTGAATTGAAGTAGTGGACACTGTTCTTCTCTAGGTAGACATTTATTTCTTTTTCTACTTGATTCTAAGGATTCAACAGGTTAGAAGTTGGGGGACTTTTGCTTTTCAGTAGGTGGCGATGTAGCGCAAGTTTTCAGTTTCTCTTACATGAGCTGCCTTTGGTTATATTTGAGAGTCAGCACTTTCCACCTTTCCTTGCCTTGGTTAGAAGTGTTGTCTTGTGCACTTGTTACTGCTTGTGCCTCTGGGGTCATTGATGACTTGCTGCTGCCAGTGTTGCTGGCATCTTTGTTTGGGGCACCAGGGTTGTGGATGCCTCTGTTGCTATGTGGCAAGCTCCACTTCTGTGGCAGGAAGGGGGAAGAGTGTGCCAGAGTCATGGGTGTTTCTGCTGTCACCAGAGTTGTTGAGTTCACGGGCACTTTGCTGCAGGCTAGGTGTGTGGAGTCATGGGCATCTTCGTGGCTAGAGGTACAAGTTTGTAGGCCGTGCTGCTGCTGTCTGTTACCCTGTGGCCATGGGCATTGCTGCAGCCAGGAGGCTAGTGTGCTGCCTTCGCTGATGCTACCAGACTCTCTGGGGCTGCAGGCTCAGCTGCCATGGCCAGGGGTCCAGGATCACAGGCAACCTTTTCACTGTTCTCTGGTTCTGCCTCCCCTATGTAATTCCAGTCCACCTACCTTTAGATGTACAGACATGTGGAATTCTTTGGCATCCTGGTGTGTTGGGCAAAGGCAACTTTGTCAAATTATGTTTTACTGGTTGTAGATTGAAGGGAAACAACAAACGGAGGATCACACAACCATGATGCTGACATCACTGACAGTGGGGGCTTTTTGAAGACAGAAGTCACAAAGGTTTTTGCCTTATTGATTTGAGTTGTTTTGTCCATAAATAGTAGTAGTATGTTCACTGGATCAGATTTTTAGTTTAACTCTCTGACCATAACAGGTATTTGTGGAATATCCTTCAACAAATTTCTTTTATTATTAAACTAGAGTGAATTATGTTGTTAAAGTTATAAAAACTGATACAGTGTTTGGTGTCTGGTTAAGGCAACAATAAATGGGAATCTATCAGTAATATTGAAACTAATAGTAGGAAATGATGTGGCTCAAGCAGCCTACAGTGTTCAGAAGAAAAAGCAGTCATAAAATTAGTGCATTTGATCAAGAGTAATAAAGAGCCCATTTAAGGCAAAACTTTAAGACATCCAGTAGCCACTGGTGCTAAACAGTGTGATGGACGTAAAGAATTGGAAGACTGTGTGATGAAGTTGTGGATTCTAATTGCACTGAAGAAATAAATAAAAGCTCAAAATCCTTGGCTCAATATATGTTTAGAGATTTGGAAGAAAGGAATCTGTTATTTCTTGCAGGGTCAGGTAAAATAAAACTTAGAATTTTTGTCTCTGTTTTTCCAAATATGACAGCAATTTTTTGCTGAGACGTTAGCATCATTTATATAATGCTAAGAGCATGCATTTGAAAGCATTCGGGCACTATATTGGGAGGGAAAGCTATTGTATAATTATACGGCTTAAGAAACCTCAAAAGATCTGGTATTTTATTAACCAGCTCCTGTGTATTTAGTGGGAGGAGATACAGTTACGAAATGTAGTATTACATTGATTTCTGTAAGTAAGGAAATGTAAGATATTATAACAAGATGTGTCAAATTGAGGTACATGAGGCCCTCTCTTTATAGCAAACCAACATTTTCTCACATTCTGAGGAAATAAAAAGCATTAATACAATTATTCAGGGTTTGATGAATTTTTGGCACATCCTCATGATACTTAGAGGCATCGTTGGGAGGTTAAGAGCATAGTTGTTAGAGACAGACATCTTACTTCAAATCCTAAGTCTACCACTTACTATGTCCATTTTCTAGGACAGATTGTTATTTTCTTTTCTGTGACTCCCTTTCATTATCTGCAAATGCAAAAAGAATACCATCTATTTACTTGCTAGAGCTCATGTAAGGACTAAATGAAATACAATTACAGTCTTAGAACAGAGCTTGAAATAATGTGTATGTTGAATTAAAAAGAAAAAATATCTTTGGCTAGCCTAGAATCCATCTGGATCTTGAAAAATGACAGCAAATTATTACAAGTTAAATTACCTGTTGAATCCAACTCTTTGGTTGTTGTGCCAGATATGGCCACTTTAGTAGAGGAAACAACAAAGAAAAACAAAACAAAACAACAGCAACAAAAATCTCTGACACCTATTATTCAGCTCTTCAGCTCTCAAGGGATTTTCCTCTGTATTTCAAAAAAGCAGGAAAACTAAAGGAGCCATTGTCTTTCACCAGACAGGCACAGAAATACACTTTCATTATCTGAACTGAGGTCTATCATTTCTGAGTTCTATATTATCATATATACTGTGTTCATCTTGATATCTTTTCATGTAACAGGATAAAAACTGGCCCATTTTCTGAATGTTAGATGATGATAATGCTAGGTGTTTGTGAAATAGAAGATATCCTACATTTCTTATAAATATCAAATGCCTGCCAGAGGGTGAGAGATAAACTGAATGAAAATGATACATATGTCACATTAATAAAATTCATTTTAAAGTAAAATTTACATCTTCCATACTTGTTCCAAATCTGTCTTAAATGATATACCTGGATTTTCTTTTGTTTGTTTTGCTTAGTTAAACCAATCCAATGGTCTCTATCTCTTAATGTTTTGAATTGCCTCATTTATATCATTGGAAAAATGGAAATAATTTGTTTTATTCTTGATGTAATTTTTTTGAATTTTATATTTGTTATAAATTTCTATATGTTTTAACTTTTCTTCTCTTTTGGTAGATTGATTAACATGCTTTGTTTATATTTGTTTTAGCTTCTGCATTTATTTTTTTTAATATATTTTTAAACTAAAAAAAAACTTTTTTTTTTTTGGCTGCACCACTCAGCATGTGGGATCTTAGTTCCCCAACCAGGGATAGAACCTGTGCCCCCTGCACTAGAAGCATGGAGTCTTAACCAGTTGACTGCCAGGGCAGTCCCTAGCTTTTGCTTTTAAAGGCACCAAGCATATTGTCTAGGGAATACATTAGTGCTGTTGTTACAAAAGACAGATCCTCCAGTTTTACCCCAACGACAATGCAATAGACACATTATTGAATGCAACTATTCATTAAATACTGCTGTTAGATCTGCAACCACTGGTTTCTCCGGAAATAGATGTTACTTCTTCAACTTCTGTGACCCTCACTGGAATTAATTCTTTATGATCCCTATTGCTTCACATAAAAGTCTAGAGCAGGTTTATATAATTAATAATAAATTTTAGAACCACATTTTAGATTTAAAAGATGTGATTTTAGCTTCTATGATGGGATAAGAATTTTGCATCAGAAGATGGTGCATGCTCTAATATAGCAGGAGAGAAACTGAGAGGTTCAGATATTGGATGGCAAAGAAGATTGGCAAAATCTACCAAAGTGCATTATCAAGAGAGGAAAATATGTCTTTATTTATGATTCATTTATTTTAAAATCCCTCTTTTCCACAGAGAACTCCATGTCTCTTCAATATCTGTACATCAGATTCTGAGCTCTTTAATTGATATACTTTTGATTTATCTTTCATGATTTCATACAGATATTCTGTAATTAATGAGATAAATACTAAGATGAACCACAAACAATGCATTCCTGTATACAATGGCAAAGAAGGGGGAGAATTGATAAATAATTTTAAAAATACATAATTTTTGTTATATCCATTATATAGCAAGTTAGGACATGTTGGTTAATGCTCTATCCATTTCTATAATTAATTTTGAGTTTATTGTTATTATTTATAACAATAATTATTGTTATTATTTATTAAGGGATAGAAAGGAACTTGTGCTAATTTCCTCAGTGATCATCAAAGGGGATTCTAGATTTTGAAAATTAGAATGTAAATTGTAATATAACTTAAGAAGTTTTTTAGGTTACTACAAAAATATAAGAAGTGCTTTAAAAGTTTACTTTATTACTTGAAGATGAAAAAATAAAGAGCTCTACAGAGGCAAAGGCAAGAAAAGGTAAGAAAATACAAAATTAGTAAGAGGTAATATATTCAGCATTTGTATAATATTGTAAAAGGGCTAAATTCTTGAATCATGAAAAAAATCAAGGATATCCATGTTTTTTGCAAAAGTACATAGTATATATTCACCTGAGAATAGTGAATAAAAACTAAGTTGGGGGAAGGCGGAAGATGGCGGAAGAGTAAGACGCGGAGATCACCTTCCTCCCCACAGATACACCAGAAATACATCTACACGTGGAACAACTCCTACAGAACACCTACTGAAGGCTGGCAGAAGACCTCAGACCTCCCAAAAGGCAAGAAACTCCCCAGTACCTGGGTAGGGCAAAAGAAAAAACAGAGACAAAAGAATAGGGACGGCACCTGCACCAGTGGGAGGGAGCTGTGAAGGAGGAAAAGTTTCCACACTCTAGGAAGCCCCTTCGCGGGCGGAGACTGCGGGAAGCGGAGGGGGGAGCTTCGAAGCTGCGGAGGAGTGCACAGCAACGGGTGCGGAGGGCAAAGCGGGGAGATTCCCGCACAGAGGATCGGTGCCGACCGGCACTCACCAGCCCGAGAGGCTTGTCTGCTCACCCGCCGGGGCGGGCGGGGCTGCGAGCTGAGGCCAGAGCGCAGGGAGAGGACTGGGGTTGGCGGCTTGAACATAGCCTGAAGGGGTTAGTGCACCACAGCTAGCCGGGAGGGAGTCCGGGGAAAAGCCTGCACCTGCAGAAGAGGCAGGAGACTTTTCCTTCCCTCTTTGTTTCCTGGGGCGTGAGGAGAGGGGTTTAAGAACGCTGCTTAAAGGAACTCCAGAGACGGGCGCGAGCCGCGGCTAAAAGCGTGAACCCCAGAGACGGGCGCGAGCCGCGGCTGAGAGCGCGGACCCCAGAGACGGGCGCGAGCCGCGGCTGAAAGCGCGGAATCCAGAGACGGGCGCGAGCCGCGGCTGAAAGCGCGGAATCCAGAGACGGGCGCAAGCCGCGGCTAAAAGCGCGGACCCCAGAGGCGGGCGGGAGACGTTAAGGCTGCTGCCGCTGCCACCGAGGGGCCTGTGTGCGAGCACAGGTCACTCTCCACACCCCTCCTCCGCGGAGCCTGTGCAGCCCGCCACTGCCGGGTTCCCGGGATCCAGGGACAACTTCCCCGGGAGAGCGCACAGCGCGCCTCCGGCTGGTGCAAAGTCACGCCGGCCTTTGCCACCGCAGGCCCGCCCCGCACTCTGTGCCCCTCCGTCCCCGCCGGTCTGAGTGCGCCAGAGCCCCCAATCAGCGGCTCTTTTAACCCCATCCTGTCTGAGCAAAAAACAGACGCCCTCCAGCGATCTACACGCAGTGGCAGGGCCAAATCCAAAGCTTAGCCCTGGGAGCTGTGAGAACAAAGAAGAGAAAGGGAAATCTCTCCCAGCAGCCTCAGAAGCAGCGGATTAAAGCTCCACAATCAACTTGATGTACCCTGCATCTGTGGAATACCTGAATAGACAACCAATCATCCCAAATTAAGGAAGTGGACTTTAGGAGCAAGATCTATGATATTTTCCCCTTTCCTCTTTTTGTGAATGTGTATGTGTATGCTTCTGTGTGAGATCTTGTGTCTATAGTCTTGCTTCCACCATTTGTCCTAGGGTTCTATCCGTCCATGTTTTTTAATTTTTTTTCTTAATAATTAATTTTAATAACCTTATTATACTTTACCTTCGTTCTTTCTTTCTTTCTTTCCGTCCTTCCTTCCCTCCTTTAGACAACGAATCATCCCAAATTGAGGAGGTGGTCTCTGACAGCAAGATTTAGGATTTTTCCCCATTTACCTCTTTTAGTGAGGGTGTATGTGTATGCTTCTGTGTAAGATTTTGTCTGTATAGCTTTGCTTCCAACATTTGTCCTAAGGTTCTTTCCGTCCCTTTTTTTTTTTTTTCTCTAAATAAGAAGTTTTTAATTCAATAACTTTATTATACTTTATTTTATTTTTACTGTATCTTCTTTCTTTCTTTTTTCCTTCTTTCCCTCCTTCCTTCCTTCCTCCCTCCCTCCCTCCCTCCTTTCTTTCCTTCTTGCCTTCTTTCCTTCTTTGCTTCTTTCTTTCTTTCTTCCTTCCTTCCTACCCTCCTTTCCTTCTTTCTTTCCTCATACTTCTACTAATTCCCTCTACTTTTTCTCCCTTATATCCTGAGCCTGTGGATGAAAAGCTTTTGGTGCTCCAGCCAGGAGGCAGGGCTCTGCCTCTGAGGTAGGACAGCCAACTTCAGGACACTGATCAACAAGAGACCTCCCAGCTCCACATAATATCAAACGGCGAAAATCTCCCAGAGACCTCCATCTTAACACCAGCACCCAGCTTCACTCAACGACCAGCAAGCCACAGTGCTGGAAAACCTATGCCAAACAACAAGCAAAACAGGAACACAACCCCACCCATTAGCAGAGAGGCTGCCTAAAATCATAATAAGGCCACAGACACCCCCAAACACACCACCAGACGTGAACCTGCCCACTAGAGAGACAAGATCCAGCCTCATCCACCACAACACAGGCACTAGCCCCCTCCACCAGGAAGCCTACACAACCCACTGAACCAACCTTAGCCACTGGAGACAGACATCAAAAACAGGAGGAACTACAAACCTGCAGCCTGCAAAAAGGAGACCCCAAACACAGTAAGATAAGCAAAATGAGAAGACAGAAAAACACACAGCAGATAAAGGAGCAAGATAAAAATGCACCAGACCTAACAAATGAAGAGGAAATAGGCAGTCTACCTGAAAGAGAATTCAGAATAATGATAGTAAGGTTGATCCGAAATCTTGGAGATAGAATGGACAATAGATTGGACAAAATGCAAGAATCAGTTAACAAGGACCTAGAAGAACTAAAGATGAAACAAGCAACGATGAACAACACAATAAATGAAATTAAAAGTACTCTAGATGGGATCAATAGCAGAATAACTGAGGCAGAAGAACGGATAAGTGACCTGGAAGATAAAATAGTGGAAATAACTACTGCAGAGCAGAATAAAGAAAAAAGAATGAAAAGAACTGAGGACAGTCTCAGAGACCTCTGGGACAACATTAAACGCACCAACATTCGAATTATAGGGGTTCCAGAAGAAGAAGAGAAAAAGAAAGGGACTGAGAAAATATTTGAAGAGATTATAGTTGAAAACTTCCCTAATATGGGAAAGGAAATAGTTAATCAAGTCCAGGAAGCACAGAGAGTCCCATACAAGATAAATACAAGGAGAAATACGCCAAGACACATATTAATCAAACTGTCAAAAATTAAATACAAAGAAAGCATATTAAAAGCAGCAAGGGAAAAACAACAAATAACACATAAGGGAATCCCCATAAGGTTAACAGCTGATCTCTCAGCAGAAACCCTACAAGCCAGAAGGGAGTGGCAGGACATACTGAAAGTGATGAAGGAGAAAAACATGCAGCCAAGACTACTCTACCCAGCAAGGATCTCATTCAGATTTGATGGAGAAATTAAAACCTTTACAGACAAGCAAAAGCTGAGAGAGTTCAGCACCACCAAACCAGCTTTACAACAAATGCTAAAGGATCTTCTCTAGGCAAGAAACACAAGAGAAGGAAAAGACCTATAATAACGAACCCAAAACAATTTAGAAAATGGGAATAGGAACATACATATCGATAATTACCTTAAATGTAAATGGACTAAATGCTCCCACCAAAAGACACAGATTAGCTGAATGGATACAAAAACAAGACCCTTATATATGCTGTCTACAAGAGACCCACTTCAGACCTAGAGACACATACAGACTGAAAGTAAGGGGATGGAAAAAGATATTCCATGCAAATGGAAGCCAAAAGAAAGCTGGAGTAGCAATTCTCATATCAGACAAAATAGACTTTAAAATAAGGACTATTAAAAGAGACAAAGAAGGACACTACATAATGATCAAGGGATCGATCCAAGAAGAAGATATAACAATTGTAAATATTTATGCACCCAACATAGGAGCACCTCAATACATAAGGCAAATACTAACAGCCATAAAAGGGGAAATCGACAGTAACACATTCATAGTAGGGGACTTAAACACACCACTTTCACCCATGGACAGATCATCCAAAATGAAAATAAATAAGGAAACACAAGCTTTAAATGATACATTAAACAAGATGGACTTAATTGATATTTATAGGACACTCCATCCAAAAACAACAGAATACACATTTTTCTCAAGTGCTCATGGAACATTCTCCAGGATAGATCATATCTTGGGTCACAAATCAAGCCTTGGTAAATTTAAGAAAATTGAAATTGTATCAAGTATCTTTTCTGACCACAACGCCATGAGACTAGATATCAATTACAGGAAAAGATCTGTAAAAAATACAAACACATGGAGGCTAAACAATACACTACTTAATAATGAAGAGATCACTGAAGAAATCAAAGAGGAAATCAAAAAATACCTAGAAACAAATGACAATGGAGACACAACGACCCAAAACCTGTGGGATGCAGCAAAAGCAGTTCTAAGGGGGAAGTTTATAGCAATACAAGCCCACCTTAAGAAGCAGGAAACATCTCGAATAAACAACCTAACCTTGCACCTCAAGCAATTAGAGACAGAAGAACAAAAAAAACCCCAAAGCTAGCAGAAGGAAAGAAATCATAAAAATCAGATCAGAAATAAATGAAAAAGAAATGAAGGAAACAATAGCAAAGATCAATAAAACTAAAAGCTGGTTCTTTGAGAAGATAAACAAAATAGATAAACCACTAGCCAGACTCATCAAGAAAAAAAGGGAGAAGACTCAAATCAATAGAATTAGAAATGAAAAAGGAGAGGTAACAACTGACACTGCAGAGATAAAAGAGATCATGAGAGATTACTACAAGCAACTCTATGCCAATAAAATGGACAATCTGGAAGAAATGGACAAATTCTTAGAAATGCACAACCTGCCAAGACTGAATCAGGAAGAAATAGAAAATATGAACAGACCAATCACAAGCACTGAAATTGAAACTGTGATTAAAAATCTTCCAACAAAGAAAAGCCCAGGACCAGATGGCTTCACAGGCGAATTCTATCAAACCTTTAGAGAAGAGCTAACACCTATCCTTCTCAAACTCTTCCAAAATATAGCAGAGGGAGGACCACTCCCTAACTCCTTCTACGAGGCCACCATCACCTTGATACCAAAACCAGACAAGGATGTCACAAAGAAAGAAAACTACAGGCCAATATCACTGATGAACATAGATGCAAAAATCCTCAACAAAATACTAGCAAACAGAATCCAACAGCACATTAAAAGGATCATACACCATGACCAAGTGGGGTTTATTCCAGGAATGCAAGGATTCTTCAATATACGCAAATCTATCAATGTGATAAACCATATTAACAAATTGAAGGAGAAAAACCATATGATCATCTCAATAGATGCAGAGAAAGCTTTTGACAAAATTCAACACCCATTTATGATAAAAACCCTGCAGAAAGTAGGCATAGAGGGAACTTTCCTCAACATAATAAAGGCCATATATGACAAGCCCACAGCAAACATCATCCTCAATGGTGAAAAACTGAAAGCATTTCCACTAAGATCAGGAACAAGACAAGGTTGCCCACTCTCACCACTATTATTCAACATAGTTTTGGAAGTTTTAGCCACAGCAATCAGAGAAGAAAAGGAAATAAAAGGAATCCAAATTGGAAAAGAAGAAGTAAAGCTGTCACTGTTTGCAGATGACATGATCCTATACATAGAGAACCCTAAAGATGCTACCAGAAAACTACTAGAGCTAATCAATGAATTTGGTAAAGTGGCAGGATACAAAATTAATGCACAGAAATCTCTGGCATTCCTATATACTAATGATGAAAACTCTGAAAGTGAAATCAAGAAAACACTCCCATTTACCATTGCAACAAAAAGAATAAAATATCTAGGAATAAACCTACCTAAGGAGACAAAAGACCTGTATGCAGAAAATTATAAGACAGTGATGAAAGAAATTAAAGATGATATAAATAGATGGAGAGATATACCATGTTCTTGGATTGGAAGAATCAATATTGTGAAAATGACTCTACTACCCAAAGCAATCTATAGATTCAATGCAATCCCTATCAAACTACCACTGGCATTTTTCACAGAACTAGAACAAAAAATTTCACAATTTGTATGGAAACACAAAAGACCCCGAATAGCCAAAGCAATCTTGAGAACGAAAGAAGGAACTGGAGGAATCAGGCTCCCTGACTTCAGACTATACTACAAAGCTACAGTCATCAAGACGGTATGGTACTGGCACAAAAACAGAAAGATAGATCAATGGAACAGGATAGAAAGCCCAGAGATAAACCCATGCACATATGGACACCTTATCTTTGATAAAGGTGGCAGTAATGTACAATGGAGAAAGGACAGCCTCTTCAATAAGTGGTGCTGGGAAAACTGGACAGGTACATGTAAAAGTATGAGATTAGATCACTCCCTAACACCATACACAAAAATAAGCTCAAAATGGATTAAAGACCTAAATGTAAGGCCAGAAACTATCAAACTCTTAGAGGAAAACATAGGCAGAACACTCTATGACATAAATCAAAGCAAGATCCTTTCTGACCCACCTCCTAGAGTAATGGAAATAAAAACAAAAATAAACAAATGGGACCTAATGAAACTTCAAAGCTTTTGCACAGCAAAGGAAACCATAAACAAGACCAAAAGACAACCCTCAGAATGGGAGAAAATATTTGCAAATGAAGCAACCGACAAAGGATTAATCTCCAAAATTTACAAGCAGCTGATGCAGCTCAATAACAAGAAAACAAACAACCCAATCCAAAAATGGGCAGAAGACCTAAATAGACATTTCTCCAAAGAAGATATACAGACTGCCAACAAACACATGAAAGAATGCTCAACATCATTAATCATTAGAGAAATGCAAATCAAAACTACAATGAGATATCATCTCACACCAGTCAGAATGGCCATCATCAAAAAATCTAGAAACAATAAATGCTGGAGAGGGTGTGGAGAAAAGGGAACACTCTTGCACTGCTGGTGGGAATGTGAATTGGTTCAGCCACTATGGAGAACAGTATGGAGGTTCCTTAAAAAACTACAAATAGAACTACCATATGACCCAGCAATCCCACTACTGGGCATATACCCTGAGAAAACCAAAATTCAAAAAGAGTCGTGCACCAAAATGTTCATTGCAGCTCTATTTACAATAGCCCGGAGATGGAAACAACCTAAGTGCCCGTCATCGGATGAATGGATAAAGAAGATGTGGCACATATATACAATGGAATATTACTCAGCCATAAAAAGAAACGAAATTGAGCTATTTGTAATGAGGTGGATAGACCTAGAGTCTGTCATACAGAGTGAAGTAAGTCAGAAAGAAAAAGACAAATACCGTATGCTAACACATATATATGGAATTTAAGAAAAAAATGTCATGAAGAACCTAGGGGTAAAGCAGGAATAAAGACGCAGACCTCTTAGAGAACGGACTTGAGGTTATGGGGAGGGGGAAGGGTGAGCTGTGACAGGGCGAGAGAGAGTCATGGGCATATACACAGTAACAAACGCAGTAAGGTAGATAGCTAGTGGGAAGCAGCCGCATGGCACAGGGATATTGGCTCGGTGCTTTGTGACAGCCTGGAGGGGTGGGATGGGGAGGGTGGGAGGGAGGGAGACGCAACAGGGAAGACATATGGGAACATATGTTTATGTATGACTGATTCACTTTGTTATAAAGCAGAAACTAACACACTATTGTAAAGCAATTATACCCCAATAAAGATGTTAAAAAAAAAAAAAAAAAAAAAAAAAAAAACTAAGTTGGTCAATTCATATCAAAGTAAAACAAAGAAATATCTATTTGTTGATATTAAAATTTTAAAATTATAATTTAATATAAAATTAAATAGAGCATGAATATTCATCCTATATTGATAAAATGTAAACCCACAAAAATACATAATGGATATAAACCTCAATATTTTCATTTGGACAGGAATATGTCTTCATATTCATATTGAACCATTTATTTTCAGATAACTTTCAACTCCTTATACCCCACCATTAATCTTACCTTTATATCAGCATCTTTATTTGGGACATCTGTTAGCATCCTTCAGAACCTCAGCTCAGTGAAGACTGGTACTGATTTAACATTCCACCAAAATTCATAATCTTTATTTATTTCTGCATACTAGTCAGTTTCTTTCAAATCACATCTCACTTTTTCCCCTCATGCTTTTTGAAGTTTACATTTATCTCCAGTGCATTCATCATTGTAATATGCTTTAGACATTAAAAAGGAATAATATTAAAAATAATAAGAATGATGATAATGATAATAATGTAGACCAAATTTAAGAGAGTTGTAATGGAGGCAGTATAAAGTGATGGGATCAAGTTGTAAAGATGAAGGCCTATCTTTACAAGGAAAGAAAATATCTTTGCTTCTGAGATAATATATGTCAGAAAATTTTGCTTATTTTTTGATAGATTTTGCCCTAATTTTTTTCTCTCCGCTATTTTCTTCTTTTTTCCTTGCCATTATATTTGATTAATTTGATTATATCAAATTATATACTAACTTATTTTCTACTTACTGGCCTTTACTACCAAGTTTGCAACTTAAAAGACTGAGTTGTTTTTAAGTGAATTTTTCTCTCATTCTAGATGGCAAACAACTTGTGGTACAGTTCCAGCTCCTTTTGTGCCCTAAGGCACAAGAGATGAGTTCACTTCACAAAGGATGCACAATAATATTCTTAAAGTTATTATTTGTGAAGTTAGTTATTCATTTTAATAGTTTTGTAAATGTAAGTTCTTTAGTGCTGCAAAGCAAAGAACTGTCTTGGTTCATTGATTATAGAAACTTATAAAACTACATTAGTTGGACTTGGCTATTTCTTAGGTTTCCTCAATCTCACACAAACAGTGCAACCCTTTCACAGGGTGTATTACTTCTGCATATCATTAAAATTTTTAAATTACATATTGATTCATGTTGATTTCATCCTCAGAGTTTGACTCTATTGCCAAGTCCTGGGAGATCATTTTCTAGCTTTCTGTACAAAGACTACTGAGGTCTGTAGCTGTACTTCTGTAAGACTGACAGTTATCTAAAATACTTTTGGTGTCTGTAATGTGTATGTTCTTAACTTAACATACCCCAGATTTATTTAATTGCTTAGCCATAGGCATGGTGAGAAAGAAACTATCTTTAAAGAGCACATCTGCTTTTTAAAAAAGAAAGTCTTATTCTTGGTATATTTCCCTAGCATTTTCCATCTCTAGGGTAGAATATCCCAATTTTAGAAGAGAACCCTAAAGAGAGAGCTTGAATATGCATATGGTATTCAGTGTGACATTAGCAGGTGCAACATTGCTTTAAAGACTGCAGTTAGGCATTTTTAAAATGAATGTTTAAATTCTCAGGGAACTCCAATCCATTTGATTTAAGCCAAAGGATAGTTTCCACTTAGGTTATTCTTCCATATTCAAAACACTTTGTAACTGTATCTTTTTTCTTTCCATTAATGATACAAAAATAGACCACTAAAATCATGGTCTATTTATATATAAAGACACAACATTCAATTTATAATCAGTTTAGAAGAATATAAAGACTGAGACATTTAAAAGGTTTATGGAAGCCTGTTTACAGCTTACCTGTTATGGCAAGAATTCAAATACCCTACCTTGTCTTCATGACATTTTTGGCATAAAAGCTCAGAATAAAAACAGGAGAAGACTTTCATTTTCTTTCTGCCTAGCTAAAGTTTGAAAATATCAGTTAAAACTTCAATCCTGGGCTTCCCTGGTGGCGCAGTGGTTGAGAGTCTGCCTGCCGATGCAGGGGAAACGGGTTCGTGCCCCAGTGTGGGAAGATCCCACATGCCACGGAGTGGCTGGGCCCGTGAGCCATGGCAGCTGAGCCTGCACGTCTGGAGCCTGTGCTCCGCAATGGGAGAGGCCACAAGAGTGAGAGCCCTGCATACCGCCAAAAAAAAAACAAAAAAAAAAAACAAGAAACAAAAAACTTCAATCCTGGTTTTCTTACTGTGCTAGTCTTGATTGATTCATATTTTAGTCAATTACAATATACTTGCACTTATTATTTGTAGGTAATTTCTCTAGAAATCATTGGAAATTCTAAGACTGATTAGATATCACCACCAGCTCACTTTTAGAATTGTTAAAGAGCTTAAAATTTCACAAAGAAAATCAGGTATTTTGATATATAATTAAAAATATGAAGTAGAAAAGAATGAGTGTCAAAGAAGCAGTATATAGTATTATGTGAACTGAATAGGAGAATAGGCACACATTTATTTTAATTTTTTAAAATTGAAGTATAGTTGCCATACAATATTATATAAGTTACAAGTGTGTAATACAGTGATTCACAATTTTTAAAGTTTATACTCCCTGTATAGTTGTTATAAAATATTGCCTATATTCCCCGTGTTGTACAATATATCCTTGTAGCTTATTTTATACATAATATTAGTTTGTACCTTTTGCTCCCATACCCCTATATTGCCCCTCCCCCCTTCCCTCTCCCTACTGGTAACTACTAGTTTGTTCTCTACATCTGTGAGTCTGCTTTTTTTGTTTGTTTGTTATATTCACTAGTTTGTTGTATTTTTTAGATTCCACATGTAGGTGATATGGAAAGAGATTATTTTTATTTTATTTTATATTGGAGGAAGTTGACTAACAATGTTGTGTTAGTTTCAGATGTACAGCAAAGTGATTCAGTTATACATATACATATGTCTATTCTTCTTCAAATTTTTTTCCCATTTAGGTTATTACAGAATATTGAGCAGAGTTCCCTGTGCTATACAGTAGGTCCTTGTTGGTTATCTATTTTAAATATAGCAGTGTTTACATGTCAATCCCAAACTCCCAATCTATCCCTCCCCACCACCCTTCTCCCCTGGTAACCATAAGTTCATTCTCTAAGTCTGTGAGTCTGTTTCTGTTTTGTAAATAAGTTCATTTGTATCATTTTTTTAGATTTTGCATAGAAGTGATATTATATGATATTTGTCTTTGTCTGACTTACTTGACTTAGTATGATAATCTCCATGTCCATCCATGTTGCTGCAAATGCATTATTTCATTCTTTTTAATGCTTGAGTAATATTCTATTGTATATATGTACCACATCTTCTTTATCCACTCATCTGTCAATGGACATTTAGGTTGCTTCCGTGTCTTGGCTATTGTAAACAGCTCTGCAATGAACATTGGGGTGCTATTATAAACAGCACTGCAATGAACATTGGGGCGCATGTATCCTTTCAAACCATGTTTTTCTCTGGAAATATGCCCAGGAGTGGGATTGCTGGATCATATGGTAGCTCTATTTTTAGTTGTTTGTCACCATACACAAAAATAAACTCAAAATGGATAAAAAACCTAAATGTAAGACTGAATACTCTAAAGCTCTTAGAGGAAACCACAGGCAGAACATACTTCGACATAAATCTCAGAATGTCTTTTTCAAGCCGTCTCCTAGAGTAATGGAAATAAAAACAAAAATAAACAAATGGGACCTAATTAAACTTAAAAGCTTTTGCACAGCAAAGGAAACCATAAACAAAGCATAAAGATAACCCACAGAGTGGGAGAAAATATTTGCAAACGATGCAACTGATGATGGATTCATCTCCAAAATTTACAAACAGCTCATTCACTTAATATCAAAAAACAAACAACCCAATCAAAAAATGGGCAGAAGACCTAAATAGACATTTCTCCAAAGAAGACACAGATGGCTAAGAGGCACATGAAAAGATGCTCAACATCACTAATTATTAGAGAAATGCAAATCAAAACTACAATGAGGTATCACCTCACGCCTGTCAGAATGGTCATTATCAAAAACTCTATAAACAATAAATGCTGGAGATGGTGTGGAGAAAAGGGAACCCTCCTACACTGCTGGTAGAATGTAAATTGGTACAGCCACTATGGAGAACAGTATGGAGGTACCTTAAAAAACTAAAAATAGAGGCATACATTTATTTTAAAACTTTATCACTATTATGATTCTGTGACTGCCATCCATTTTAACAGAAAATAACAACTATTTTGTTTGCTAATTATATCATGTATATTAATATGGAATTTCAACTACAAGGCAAGTGCTGAGAATCAGTGTCATGGACTGGGCCAGTAATTCTGTATATCTCAAGTGTTTACTTATTTAGTGGTTATTATGTTTATTAGACAGTGTGCGGTATGCTTTACTAATATTATTTTATTTAATCCTCTAGTATAACTCTAGGGGTGGGTATTAATATCTCACATTAACTGATCAGGAAGGTGAATTACATAGTACAGTGCTAGAGCTATGTAGGATGAGTATGTATCTAAACTTTACCACTTACCTCTGTAAAATGCACCACATACATAAACTGTCTGTAACTCAGATCTTTCATCTGTAAATGCTATATAATATATTTATCTCATATTTGGGGAGGCAATTAATTAATTAATATACTGAAAGTGCCTAAGAGAGAGCATATGTCAAGTAGCATATAAGGGTTTACTGTTATTACAATAGCAGAGATAGTTAATTGCAAGACCAGAACATCAACCCAGGTGCACCTGGTTATTTCAATTATTTTGTAAGAAACAAAATTCATATTGAAGTATATAAAGGCTAATTATAAAACAAGTACCCATGTTCCACCAGACATATCAAGAATAATTTTGCCAAGTGCTTTTTCTGTATTTATTAAAATGACCTTATAGTTTTTTCTCCTTTAATTTGTTAATGGGGTGATTTTCGTTGATTTCAAATGTTAAGTGAATCTTGAATTCCTGAGATTCAGCCCAATTTAATAAAAATATAATTGAAAAGTTTTCATATTTCATATGCTATACTTAATGTGTTAGTGTCCATCTACTTATTACTCCATGAAAGGTTTTTCTTTCTTTACTCTCTGGCTGATAACTACATCTTCTGTTATTCTTTGTTATCCTGCAATTTCTCTGTGATGTGTCTAGGTGAAAATTCCTCCATTCCTCCTTCCCTCCCTCTCTCCCTCCATTTCTTTCTTTCTCTCCCTCTCTCCTTCCCTTCCTCTCTCCCTCTCTCCCTTTCACTGTTTTTCTTCTTGTTTGGGATTCGTTTGAGTCCTTTAGTATGTCAATTGGTATCATTCATAAGCTCTACACTGGACTATTAGATGAGTAAACATGAATTTACTTCAAATTCTCCCTAACATGAGAGTCCTTCAGAGTCCTAACTTAGTGGAGAAAGAGTTTCCTATTCACTTTCCCTTGACTTTGTTTTCAGCCTTTTGTAACACTGGTAATCATTAAATTTAAGATCTTATTGGTATGAGTTGCAAATGCTTTCAAGGCAAAAGAGTCTACAGTGTTTTATTTATCCTTCTGAATTTCTGTCTTCAATTAGGTATTGGCTAATTAATTTCTTACTATTATAGATGCTCCTCAATAATTTTAAGAATGTTTAAAAATATTTTATCTACCATTTTTAGTTATCTTCATTAGGAGAACTTACTGCTACATTACCAGAAGAAGAAGTGGCATTTAAGCTAGTATTCTTAATTACTGTGCAATGCATCCTTAGAACATCTATTGTTTACCAGATATACCTTCCCATCAACTATTTTTTAAATACATACTGTGTGCCAGGGATTTTTTTAGATATGTGGGATATATCAATGAACAGAAGAAATATCCCTATGCTTACGGAGTTTACATCCTAGCTTACTTTCTATTTTTCAAAAACTAGATTCTCTAAGATAATACAGCTAGGTAGGTAGACTGATCTTCAGGGAAACACATTAACTATACTAAGTGCTACTTTGAAAATTGCAAATAGCTTTTTTTTACCTGTTGCTATTTTTTATTTTCAGTTTTGTTTGAGTAGACAATCGTGAAGGTTCCAAGCTGCTCTCATTCATAGTATAATTAAATTGGTTAATTTAGCTTGCTTCATGCTTGTTTGTTTGTTTTTTTACTTTAAAACTGCTAAAATAATTTGATGAAATAGTTTAGATTTGCTTTCTTTTAAAATCTGATATTTTCCTAAATCCAAGCACTTCTGAACGTAAACAATATGTTTTTGTTCTCTCTTCGCAGGAGGCCTGCCAGGACATTTGCTATTAAGCTATAATTAAATCTTTTAATTTTTGATTTATTTTTATTTTCTCTACCTCTATTTCTGCTTTTCAATAGTCCTCACTGTCTTCTTTGTATTTTTTTCTTTCTTTGCCAACAACATTTCAAAACTGTTATTTGCTGTTGCTATTTGGCCAGGTCAGTGCTTTCTATTTGTCCTTGTTTCTCTTTCACTACAATTGATTTTTAAACACCCAAAGATAAACTGTGACTTCCAACTGCTCTGTGGCTTTAGTTATTGCAATTCTTTCTTCAAAATGGCTGAGTGAGCAGGAGATGACTCAAATCATGAGCAGGAAGCAAATGATTTCTTCCCTCATGAAATTTTGACTCAGCATTTGGCAAATTCTAGAGATGTTGAAGTATTTCCAATTGTCTCATTTGTCTACTTTCCTTAGATTGTTCCAGCATTTATGATCAATCAGAACTTCATGGAAAGGCTCATCTTTTTTCACAGCTCATTGATATGAAACAAGTTGAAAAATCTGATAGTATGTTTTGGGTGATAGTTGAGATGCCAAGGTGGAAGAAAAATATCACTTAAGATAAATTTAATTTATCTGATAGCTTAAAGATTATCTGAGGACATACCATTTATAGCAAATCTTTTAAAATAATTATTTAGTAGAGAATTGACTACTCTTTTTCATTATCTAAAGTAACATAGCCCAGGGAAAATATAATTTGATCTAGTGTCAGGAAGTCTCATGCTTCTTCTAGCATTTAAGATCCATCAGAAATTTAAAGGAAGTCTCAGTTTTACTTTTATATGATTGTATAATTCTAGCTATACTATCAAGGCTTTGGTTTGGTCATATACAAAGAAAAGTTTAAACTAGATGCCTTTTATAATCCCTTACAGTGTCTTTGCATACATATTTTACATACAGTAGAATTTGCTATCTCTTTCTTTGCACATACAGCCTTGAGAACTTCATCACATGTACAAGTTTGTATACCTACTCTCCTAATCAGGACATAGCAAAGTTTTATCATCCCCCAAAACTCCTCATGCTATCCCTTTACAGTTACACCCTCTGTCTCTGGCAATAGCTGATATACTTTCAATCCCTATAGATTTGTCTTTTTGAGAATGACATATAAACTGAGTCATACCGCATGTAAATTTTTAAGCTTGGTTTCCTCTCACTTAACATAATTTCTTTGAGATTCATCCAAGTTGTTGTGTGTACCAACAGTATGTTCACTTTGATTTTCTGAGTGGTATTCCATTATCTGGGTATACCACAGTTTGTTCATTCATCTGCTAAAGAGCACTTGGGCTGTTTCAGTTTGGGGCAATTATGAATGGCACTTTTTATAAACATTCATGTGCAGGATTTTTAAAAAAATAAATTTTCATTTTCCTAGGGTAAGTCACCAAAGAGAGATGGTGAGCCATATTTTATGTGTATATTTAACTTTATAAGAAACTGCCAAATCAATTTCTAGAGTGACTGTTTTATTTTGCATTTACACCAGAAATGTGAGAGTGATCCAGTTGTTTGAATCCTCACCAGCATTTGGTGCTGTCAGAATTTCTAAAACTGTCTATTCTAACAAACATGTAGTGGTATCTTATCATGGTTTTAAGAATATTTTCCTAATAGATAATGATGTCAAGCATCCTTTCATTTGTTTGCCATCTGTATATCCTCTTCACTGAATTGCTGGTTCATGTCTTTTACCCATTTTCTAATTGGATTATTTGCTTTTTTATGGTTGAATTTTTTTAGAGTTCTCTATATATTAGGGATATTAAGTCCTTTGTTAGAGGCAACTCTTGCAAATATTTTATTCCACTTGATAGCTTGTTTTTTTATTATTATTAACTATTTTTAGAGCAGTTTTAGGGTCACAGATAAATGGAGAGGAAGTTAACAAGACTTCCCATGTACTCCCTGCTTCTACATACGCATAGTCTTGCTTATAACTAGTATTTCCCACCAGTGGAATACATATGTTACAATTGATGAACCTATATCGAAACATCATAATCACCCAAAGTCCATAATTTACATTAGGATTTACTCCTGATGTTTTACATTCCATGTATTTGGAAAAATATGTAATGACATGTGTTTATCATTTTGGTATCATACAGAGTATTCTCACTTCCCTAAACATCCTCTTTTCTCCACCTTTTCATCCCTCTTCCCCACCCCAATCCCTGTTTACCACTGATGTTTTTACTCTCCCCACAGTTTTGCCTTTTACAGAATTCCATATAGTTGGAATCATACAGTGTGTAGCCTTTTCAGATTGGCTTCTTTCACTTAGTAATATGCATATGTTTCCTTTATGTCTTTTGGTTTGATAGCTTTTTCTTTAGTACTGAATAATATACCATTGTCTGGATATATCAAAGTTTATTTATTCATTCACCTACTGAATGACATCTTGGTTGCTTCCAAGTTTTGGCAATTAGGAATAAAGTTGTTATACACATCAATGTGTGGGTTTCTAGGCGAAAATGAGTTTTCAACACCTTTGGGTAAATACCAATGTGTATGGTTGTTGGATCATACAGTAAGAGAATGTTTAGTTTTGTAAGAAGCCACCCAACTGTCTTCAAGAATGGCTGTTCCATTTTGCATTCCCACCAGCAATAAATGATAATTTGTGTCCTTCCATGCCCTCACCAGCATTTGGTGTTGCAAGTGTCCTAAGTTTTGGCCATTCTAATAGGTGTATGGTGGTATCTCATCGTTGTTTTGTTTTCATTTGTATTTGCCTGATGACATATAAGGTGGTACATATTTTCATATACATATTTTTCATCTGCATATCTCCTTTGTCCAGTTGTCTGTTAAAGTCTTGGGCTCATTTTTTAATCAGGCTTTTTTGGTTTCTTGTTGAGTTAAAGTGTTCTTTGCATATTTTGAATAATTGTCCTTTATCAGATGTGTCATTGACAAATTTTTTTTTCCCATTCTGTGGCCTTGTTTTTTAATTCTCTTGACATAGTCTTTTACAAAACAGAAGATTTTCATTTTAATGAAGTCCAGTTTATCAACCATTTCTTTCATGGGCCATGCTTTTGGTACTCTGTCTAAAAGGTTATTGCTGTACCCAAAGTCAACTAGGTTTTCTTCTATGTTATCGTCTACAAGTTTTATAGTTTTGGGTTTTATATTTAAGTCTGTTATTCATTTTGCATTATTTTATTGTGAAGGATGCAGTCTGTATCTGGATCAAATTTTTTGCATGTGTTTGTACAGTCGTTTTAGCACCATTTGTTGAAAAGACTATCTTTGCTCCATTGTATTGCCTTTGCTATTTTGTCAAACAGGTTACTACATTTATGTGAGTCTGTTTCTAGATTCTCTATTCTGTTCCATAGATTTATTAATCTATTTTTACCAATACCACACTGTCTTGATTATTATGGCTTTATAAGACAAAAGGAGGAGATATGGGGATATATGTGTATGTATAGCTGACTCACTTTGTTATAAAGCAGAAACTAACACACCATTGTAAAGCAATTATACTCCAATAAAGATGTTAAATAAATAAATTCAAAAAAAAAAAAAAAGGAAATTGGGTAACATCCATACTCCAACTTTGTTCTTCACCTTCAGTATGATGTTGGGTATTCTGGATCTTTTGTCTCTCCATATAAGCTTTAAAATCAGTTTGTTAATATCCATAAAATCATTTGTTATTATTTGATTGAGATTGTGTTAATCTCTGTATCAGCTTGGGAAGAAGTGACATCTTGACAATATTGAGTCTTCCTATCAATTTACATGGAATATCTCTCCATTTATTTAGTTCCTCTTTAATTTCATTCATCAGAGTTTTTAAATTTGCCTCATTTATGTCTTGAACATATCATGTGAGCTTTATACCCAAGTAGTTTTTTAATTTGTGTGTAATGTAAACAGTATTATATTTTGAATTTTGAATTCTGCTCATTGATTGCTGTTATATTGGAAAGCAATTAACTTTTCTATATTAACCTTGTATTCTGCAACCTTGCTATAATCTCTCATTAGTTCCTACAGTTCTTTTTTCTTATTTGTAAAAATATTTTAGATTTCAATATAGACAATCATGTCATCTGTGAACAAAGTTTTATTTCTTCCATCCCAATCTGTGTCCCTTTAATTTTCTTTTCTTGTTTGATTGTATTAGTTTTCAACTAGAAATTTCATAGTTTTATGTTTCATATTTAGATCTATGACCTTTTGAGTTTCTTATTAAATTATGTTTAAGGTTAAACTTGAAGTTCTTTTAAATCTTATTTTATTTCTATTTGGGTGTCTTATTGCTTCAAAAAATTTGTTGAAAAGACTCTCCTTTTTCTCTTGAATTTGTATTATTTGCAGATATTAATTGGTCATATTTGTTTGAATCAATTTCCGGACTTTGTTCTGTTTTATTAATCTAAATATCTATTCCTTCCCTAGTGCTACACTGTCTTGACTATGGTAGCTTTGTCATAAGTTTAAAAAATGGGCAACTTTTTCCCTCCAACTTTCTTTTTCTTTTCCATAATGCTATTAATTATTCTAGCTCATTTGCCTCCTTAGAATAATATTCTGTATATTAAAGAAAATGACTTTATCTTTTGGGGGTGAATTTAAAGGTCCCCAAATTAGTAGAGCCTCACTATAAAAGAGCACAAATTTTAAAATTCCTACTATAATAGAACTCAAAATAGTTTTCAAATCTCTAATTCCTGTTAAGTTTACTCTACATAAGAATGATTTTTAGAAAATGCTATTAACATTTAACCTTGGGCATTCATCCAATTCCCTACCTCTGAGGAAGTATAGATACATAGAACTCAATTTTAGATGTAAATAAACTTTTTTTTAACTTACCATTGTATTAAACTCCTATGCAGTATTGGCCACATTTTTTATTGTTTATTTAATTCTAATTTATTTTTTTTAAAGATGTGTTTTATGATAAAAAGGGAAAGTGTTAACTTGTTACTCACAGGTGTCTAATTCTGAGACTGAGCTCTGCCAGTCCACATCTACCTATTCTTCTCTAATAATTTGGAATGCATTCATCATATGACCAAAATGTGTAAGGAGTGAGTAATGCCTGAAACTCAAGAAATTTTCTAGATTTTCCATTCACAACTCTGACCCTCCTTGTGCTTTTTTCCCTTGGCTTCTCAATCCCTGCTTTGTCCAAGTACCATTTTATTTTATTTTTTAATTTTAAAAAATTTCTATTAAGATGTATTTGATACACAACATCGTGAAAGTTTAGGGTGTGCAACATATTGATTTGATACATTTACATTGCAAGATGAGTCCACTGTAGTATTAGCTAGCATCTCTGTTGCACCACATAATTATCATTTCTTCTAGTTTTGAGAACAATTAATATTTAATCTTTTAGCAAGCTTAATGTTTAAGACAGTTTTGTTTATAATCACTGTACTATGTACTAGGTCTCCAGGACTTATTTATCTACTAGTTGTTTACCTTTAAACAACATCTCTCCTATTCCCCCACCTCCAGTCCCTGGTAACCACTATTTTACTTTCTGTTTTTACTGAGTTTAGTTTTTTAAGATTCTACACAGAAGAGATATCACATATTATTTGTCTTTATCTGATAGCTCACATAGCATAATATCCTCAAGATCCATCCATGTTGTTGCAAATGACATAATTTCCTTTTTTCTAATGACTGAATAGTATTGCATTGAATATATATACCACCCTTCTTCAGCCATTCATCCATTGACAGATATTTAAGTTATTTCCATATATGGAAATAACTTCTGCAATAAATATGGGAGTGTATTTTTCTGCAATAAATATGGGAGTGTAGATATTGGTTCAATAACCTGTTTTCACTTCATTTGGATAAATACCTAGAAGTGGGATTGCTAAATTGTAAGAAATTTCTATTTTTTATTTTGCAAGGCACCTCTGTATTCTCCATAGGGGATGAACTGGTTTCCAATCCGACCAATGGTACATAAGTGTTCCCTTTTCTCTGCATCCTTGCCAACACTTATTATCCCTTGTCTTCTTGATGATAGCCACTCTTACAAGTGTGAAGTGATATCTCATTGTGGTTTCTATTTGCATTTCCCTGATGATTAGTGATGTTGAGCGTCTTTTCATGTACTTGTTGGCTATTTTGACGTCTTCTTGAGAGGTGTCTTTTTAGTTCCTCTGCCCATTTTTTAATCAGATTCTTGTGGGGTTTTTTTTTGTTTGTTACTGAGTTGCATGAGTTCTTTATAAATTTTGGGTATTAACCCCGTACCTAATGCATAGTTTGCAAATATTTTCTCACATCTTGTACATTGCTTTTTCATTTTGTTGATCGTTTCTGTTGCAGTGCAGAAATTTTTAATTTTGTTGTAGTCCAACTTGTTGATTTTGTTGCTGTTTGTACTTTTGGTGTTATATCCAAAAAATCATTGCCAAGGCCAATTTCAAGGAGCTTCTTCCCTATGTTTTCTTCCAGTTTTATGGTTTCAGGTTTCTGTTTAATTATTTGATCTATTTGATGTATTTCAAGTTAATTTCTGTGCATAGTATAAGATAGGGGTCCAATCTCATTTTTCTGCATGTGGTTATCTAGTTTCTGCAATGCTATTTGTTGAAGAATCTATCCTTTCCCCACTGGATATTTCTGGCTCCCTTATCAAATATTAGTTGGCCATATATGTGAGGATTTAATTCTGGGCTGTAAGTACTGAAAATATTTTATTATTTATTCATTTATTCACACATATTTTTGAGTAATAAGAGAGTGTCTGTTTTTGAAAACAGTTTATTTCCCAATATTATCTTGATAATGTCAACTTAGTCCCCAAAATGTGCATCTGAAAATTCTGACCTTACTATTCTGTTCAGTTCACACACCTATAAGAATAACTCTCAAATGCAGTTCTGTGATGTAATGACAACTTTTATCCTAATTTCTGGTTTTACATCTTATTGCCATCCCTTTCTTAATGTCTCAGGAGCTGACCAATTCATCTTTTCTATATTAAAACCTCCTACTTATCCAAATTAGTATATTAAACCTCCTACTTATCCAAATTAGTATATTCCTTTTATTGTTCTATTGTGCCATCATTCTCAAAGTCTCAATACCTCAGCCAAACTCTACTTCATCTTTCTTCTTTACTATATTCCATGAATTGCTGAGTATGGTTGACTCAGCATATGCAGTGTTACCATTATCTATCCTCCTTATTTCTAGCACCATTGGAACTCTTTTGTTCAAGGCTTGATTAAACCAAAATGTGCAGGAATAAACAAAAAAGTGCAGGATTTACAATGGGAGCATATTGTACAAATATACATTTTTTCTGAGATAACCTCATCTACCAGAGGGCAGACAGCAGAAGCAAGAAGAACTAAAATCCTGCAGCCTGTGGAACAAAAACCACATTCACAGAAAAATACACCAGATGAAAAGGCAGAGAGCTATGTACCAGACGAAGGAATGAGATAAAACCCCAGAAAAACAATAAATAAAGTTGAGACAAGCAACCTTCCTGAAAAATAATTCAGAATAATGATAGGGAAGATGATCCAGGACCTTGGAAAGAGAATGGAGGCAAAGATCAAGAAGATGCAAGAAATGTTTAACAAAGACCTAGAAGAATGAAAGAACAAACAGATGAACAATAAAATAACTGAAATGAAAAATGCACTAGAAGGAACAAATAACAGAATAACTGAGGCAGAAGAACAGATAACGGACCTGGAAGACAGAATGGTGGAATTCACTGCCAAGGAACAGAGTAAAGAAAAAAGAATGAACAGAAATGAAGACAGCCTTAGAGACCTCTGGGACAACATTAAACACTACAACATTCACATTATAGGAGTTCCAGAAGGAGAAGAGAGAGAGAAAGGACCTGAGAAAATATTTGAAGAGATTACAGTTGAAAACTTCCCTAACATAGTAAAGGAAATAGCCACCCAAGTCCAGGAAGCGCAGAGTCCCAGGCAGGATAAACCCAAGGAGAAACATGCCAAGACACATAGTAATAAAATTGACAAAAAATAAGGCAAAGAAAAATTACTAAAAACAACAAGAGAAAAATGACAAATAATATACAAGGGAACTCCCATGAGGTTAACAGCTGACTTCTCAGCAGAAACTCTACAAGCCAGAAGGGAGTGGCATGATATATTTAAAGTTATGAAAGGGAAGAACCTACAACCAATATTACTCTACCTGGCAAGGATCTCATTCAGATTTGATGGAGAAATCAAAAACTTTACAGTCAAGCAAAAGCTAAGAGAATTCAGCACCACCAAACCAGCTCTACATCAAATGCTAAGGGAACTTCTCTAAGTGGGAAATACAAGAGAAGAAAAGGACCTACAGAAACAAACCCAAAACAACTAAGAAAATGGTAATAGGAACATACATATTGATAATTACCTAAACGTGAATGGATTAAATGCTCCAACCAAAAGACACAGGTTCACTGAATGTATACAAAAACAAGACCCATATATATGCTGTCTACAAGAGACCCACTTCAGACCTAGGGACACACACAGACTGAAAGTGAGGGGATAGAAGAAGATATTCCATGAAAATGGAAATCAAAAGAAAGCTGGAGTAGCAATACTCATATCAGATAAAATAGATTTTAAAATAAAGAATGTTACAAGAGACAAGGAAGGACACTACATAATGATCAAGGGATCAATCCAAGAAGAAGATAAAACAATTATAAATATATATGCACCCAACATAGGAGAGCCTCATTACATAAGGCAACTGCTAACATCTATAAAAGAGGAAATCAACAGTAACACAGTAATAGTTGGGGACTTTAACACCTCACTTACACCAATGGACAGATCATCCACACAGAAAATTAATAAGGAAACACAAGCTTTAAATGACACAATACACCAGATTTAATTGATATTTATAAGACAATCCATAGTCTTTTAAAGGAATCATTTAAATTAATATTAACAAGAAAGTTGGTAGTGTGAAGACTTTAACACCGTTTTACAGATGTAAAAACTGACATTTTAAATAATAAGTTAATTATCACAAAATTAGTATGTGATACTATTAATTCCAAATTGTGCCCCCTGGATAGTTTTTATGAGAGCCTACCATATTTTAAAAGTACTCTGCTATTTTGGTTTTAATGATTTGAGACA
Organism: Tursiops truncatus; assembly: GCF_011762595.2. NCBI lineage: Eukaryota > Metazoa > Chordata > Mammalia > Artiodactyla > Delphinidae > Tursiops > Tursiops truncatus. Next base: position 88,795,044 of record NC_047044.1, on the reverse strand, counting down.
TGATATAAAGTATCTGGACTTATTTCTACTAAAGCAAAAGATTAATCTGGTAGATTCAAGCCAAACTTAGTGGTTCTGAGGGATTTATATGACTGAATATCTGTTTATGAACTTTGACCCTGGTCTATATTTCTATTCAAATAGAAATATTTGAAGGGGTGCAAATACAGTGTTCCATATTAACTACAAATGAATTTACCATAGTGCTCAACAACGTTTGCACATGAACTATTTTACTTTTTTATTTGTGTTAATATTTATATATCTAAATGTTGTACCTTTTGAAACTAAAATACTTTCCTTGGATATTAAAAAAGTCTTTCATAGTACACATACATAGAGGATATGTATAAAGTTTTGATGCTCCTTTATGAGAGTTATATGTACATGTGGGCATTCACATGCATGTGTTTATGACTTTCAAATTTCAGGCATTGTTGGTTTTCCAATTTATTTGAATTCAATTTCTAATTTTTAAAAATTTCAATTCCATGGATCCCATTGCTTTTTCATGTCTTTGAGAATGACTTTATTAGTTTTTGTGGGAAACATTTCTGTCTCTCAAACTGATTGATTTCAGCAAGTATATTTAAAACTGTAAATTTTTAATATATTTTATGTATTTTTCTATTGTTCATTACTACTCTAGAATTTTGTTTGCTATTTGTTAGAAGATCTGGTGTACCTGTTTTTTTGAAGAGTGAACATGAAATGGACATCTCAAGGATCTATACTGCCTGAACAGTGTGTTTACAGTGTGTGTTCTTGTACTTCCATTATTTAAGGCTTTTTTGCCAGAATGTGACTATAGCATCCAATTTAGAGAACCACTTCACGCCTGCCATTCCTCCCATTATTTCTGTTTAAGTTGGCAGATGAGAATATTCTCTTTGGATATTTTCCTTTAGCAACTTTGGATGCATGCAGATCTCAAATTACCATCTGTTTTATCAACAATTACTATTGAGTGAATCCAAGAAGCAGTTCTTTGTACTTGACACATAATGCCACTTCTCTATTACTCAGTTAAACTTATACTTTAGTCAGGTTGAGTTTTCAATAATATTGATGTTATTCTAATTGCATGTATCAGTGACCTCATATATTCTATTGACTCTGAAGACAAATAATTTGGAAATAATCCAGTGTCTTCAACTCAGCAACAAATAATATGTAATGCATTGGACATATACACTGTATCAGAGAGAATAAAATATAACACCACATTATTGTTTGTCATATCCCAAACAATAGTTTGACCTTGTTAAACTTGTAAAAAGTAAGAAATATTGAATAAAAGGTAATATAATAATCAGTAAAGAGTTTACTGACAAAAATTAATGACTGTTAATGGTAGTCACAATTTTTTATAATACCAGCATCCAATAGTTATATTGGTGAATGAGTAGTTAATTATTTGAAACTAAAGAGCCATGAAATGATTATCAATCTAGGCAACATTATATGCATAAATAGATTTAAAGTGTCAGGATTGTTCACTTTAAGAAGGAGAAGCTGAAGGAGCGGAAATAAGCCAAATAATGGATGGAAAGTTTTCAAAGGAGGGAAAATAAATACATGTTCTCTAAGGTTAATGAGAGAAATTTCAATTAAAAAGGTATAGGTTAAGTCATTTAAAAAATGATTATATCCTATAGTCTCTCTTATAGACTGAAGATACTATAAAATGATGGATCAGATATATAAGGTAATCTTTATGAAAGTTCATGCCACCATATTTACCTTATAGTCAACATTTAAAGTATATGAATTTTCTTCTTCTTTTCTACCACCCCAAACTATTTTTACTATAATTTTAGTTGCTTAGAAATAGTAGAAGAGATGACATGGAGATAAATTTCTAATTTCTCTCTCTCTCTCTCTCTCTCTCTCTCTATATATATATATATATATACACACACAGTGCTGCCAGAGGTCTCAAATCTCTTAATGTTCATGTAACTAATATATTTCAATTAACCTATCCAGTCATAATCAAAGATATCAAGCTAAATATACAGGTTTAACAAAGTTGGTTTATTGTCTATCATAATTGTCATATGTATAAATAAAAAAATCAGTAAAATATATAGAAAATTAAGAAAAAATGTGCTGCCTTAGAAACAGAGACACAGATGTAGAGAACAAATGTATGAATACCAAGGGGGGGAGGGGGGATGGGATGAATTGGGAGATTGGGATTGACATAGATACACTAATATGTATAAAATAGGTAACTAATGAGAACCTGCTGTATAGCACAGGGAATTCTACTGCGCTGTACAGTAGACACTAACACAACATTGTAAAACAACTATAACCCCCCCAAAAAATGTGCTGCCTTACTGTATTTTAAGAAATTGAAAATGATGTATGTTCTTACAAATAATGTATTTATATGAACCACATTTATATATACACAATGGCAAAGTTTTAAGTTATGAGTTAAAACAAAAAGTTGAGATCTAGGGAGATAATATTTGAGCTCAGTATAGAAGGTCAATTAGAAAATGATATTGATATACTTTACAAGGTATTTAAATAATAGGTAAATTGCAGCAAAGTAGACTGACTTTCAATAATGGGCTTCAGTGACTTGGAAGTCATCATATAATCACTGGAGAAAAAAGATTTTATCAAATTATTAATATTTGTGCATTTCAATGTATATATTAATGTTCCTACATTTAGGATTAAGAAATTTACAAATTTCTTTGTAAAAGAGGAACACTTAAAGAATGGTGGAACAAGGACCTTGAAAAACTCACATTCCATAAAAGCAATGAGAAAGCTTGTAGAAATTGTGAAAATCAACTTTTCAGAACTCTGAGATTAACCAAAGTGTTTCAGCAATTTGAGGTGCTATTATTTAAGAAAAGCCTCCTGAATATAGGCAAGAACAGCAAGATTGGTGGCATTTTAACTTGCCCCATTCCTATACCTCTTTTCTCAAGTGACGTGATGACCTTCAAGACCAGCAGCATCGTAAACATAGTAGCTGTGAAAACTAGAACCTAACAACCACTGAAGAAAGCTGAAGGCTTTGTGTTTTCCCCAAAGCCCTATATACTAAAGACTGTTACTTTTGAACCTCATTTAGTAGCTCCCTGAAAAACTTCATTCACAGGATTTGTGTTATTTGACCTGATTCAGTGCTCAAGAAGTAATAACCTCATCACCTGGACTTTTTGTGAAACGATCAGTGGTGACTATTTAACTTCACAGCTGTCTGAGGAGCTGATACAAGGTGGGGTAAGCAAGATACAGGTCAAAAACTTAAGAGGAAAATATGGGGAATGAAATGTCTGTAAGGGCCTTTGTAAAACACCAACATGTTTCGGGAAATCTAGAAGGCCACACTTTTGTGCAGGGCTGTGCATATGCCCAGGAAAGCCTTAAGAAAATTCTAAAGTATCACCTCTGACTGATTTTGAGACTCTTACAATGAGAAAGTGAAGGCTAAGGCATAGTTGTTCCACAGTTGCTGGAACACTGAAGACATGGCTCCACACACATAGATCTGCACAGTAAAGAGTGGGAGGTATAGTGATTAAAACATTTAAGGATCTCTCTGTCCAATCATTAGCTGACAACTAAGCTAACAAAGAAGAGACTTTAATGGCTTCACACAACATGGAATGAGTAGAGAAATAGTTCAAGAAAGTCACTAAACAAACAAACAGCAACACTGACAACAATAAAAACCAGCAACAACACAACCCTGGGTGGGAGTGGGGGAATCTGATTTCCACAGTCACCGCGTTATATAATTCAAAAGGTACACTTCTCATAAAACAGTTATAAGATACACAAAAAGAAAATTATGACATGTAAAAACAAAGAAGATACATTCCCTGAGGAAGCACAGATGTTGCACTTACAAAAAAAAAAGGCTTTTAGTCAGCTATTACAAATATGTTCAAAGAACTAAAGAAACTAGGTCCAAATAATTAAAAGAAAATGTGAGACTGATTTCTCACTACAGAGAATATCAACAAAGATATATATATATATATAAAGATATGTATATGTACACATGTATATGTATACTAGCACATAGAAAAAGAAGCAGTAAACTTAAAAATACATCAGTTGGAATGATTCAGTCCAAGGAACAGAAAGAAGAATGAAGAAAAATTAACAGAACCTCAAAGACCTGTAGGATACCATCAAACATACCAACATACGCATAATGAAATCTCTGAAGAAAGATAAATGGGCAAAAAGAAAATCTGAAGAAATAGAAAATGTTTCAAATTTGATTATAAACATTAATGTACAGATTCAAGAATTAGACACATATTAGTCAAGCTGTTGAAAATCAGATACAATGAGAGAATCTTGAAAGCAACAAGAGAAAAATTATCACTTACAAGGGAACCCCAATAAGATTAAGATCAAATTTCTTATCATAAACAATGGAAGTTGGAAGACACTGGGACAGTATAATCAAAGCACTAAAAGAAAAAGACTATCCACAAAGAATTCTTTATCCAGCAAGTCTCTCCTTCAAAAATTAAGGAGAAATTGAGACAGTCTGAGACAAAGGCTGAGAGAATTTGTGGCTAGCAAACCTGCCCTATAGCAATACTAAACTGAGTCCCATGAGTTGAAATTATAGTTCATCAGAGAGTGACCTGAATCCACATGAAGAAATAAAGAGCACAAGCAAAGGTACCTATACAGGTAAATATAAAGGACAATATAAATGTATTTTTGTTTGTAAACTTTTCTTCTCGCATATTATTTTAAAAAACTATCGGTGCATTAAGTAATAGCTATAAAACTATGTATCAGATTATAATGTATAAAGAAGTAATTTTATGACATAGTACCAAGAAGATGGGTAAATACAGACAAAGTTTTTGTATACTATTGAAATTAAATTGGTATTTAATCCTAAACTGTTTTACATTGAGATGTTATTATTCCTAGGGCAACCACTAAAAATAACTCAAGAAAATATAGCAAAAAAAAAAAAAGAAAAAGAAAAATTGATTAAAAGGTAACTAGATAATGTGTATTTAATTCCTTCCAAAAAGGAGTAATTAAGAAATAAAGAAACAAAAATGACAGAAGACATATAGAAAATAAGTAGTAAAATATCAGATATAAATCCTACCTCATCAGTAATTACAGTAAATTTAAATGAATTAAACATTCCAACTAAAAGGCAAGATTGTCAAAATGAGTTAAAAATTCATGATCCAATAACATGATCCAATAACTCCAATGCTGTCTACAAGAAAGACACTTTAGATTCAAAGACTATCAGTTGATAGCAAAAGCATGAAAAAATATATCATACAAGCGGTAATAATAATGATAACCTGGTGTGGTCATATTTTAGGGAGTGAGGTATAGAAATGATGGTTTGAGACTTGGTACTAGAAGTAGAGATTATGGAAGAGTATAGTTATGGTTCATGTTATGATAGTCCTTAAATATTCAGTATAACATATAACTTAGGTAATAAGATCTAGAGTCTAACCATGAGAGTGGATATTTGAGGTGGACGGAGTAACTGACTATTTGAAGCATGGTGGTAAAGAAGCAGAGTCAAAAACAGATACAAGAGCCTGTAAGTTTTCTGTTATCTTGATCCTTCATGAGCTCTTATCATTAACAATTGAATATGTCAAAACGCCAAAGCTGAGAATTGCTGCTCTACAATTCCAGCCTACCCATCAATCTTATCAAGAAACTTGGATAACAGGAGTGATGTCAGCATCATGTAGCATAAGACATCCTTCCTTTTTGTCCCACTTTTAACAACTAAAATCCAGCATCCATCAAAGAAAAAACGCTGTAGGAGTTGTAAGATCTGGTACCATATGCCAGGGGACCTGGGAGGAGTCTCATCTACTCATAAATCAGATAATAGGCAGACAGACCTTGGTATGGGCTGTGGAAATGGCAGGAACCTATGAACTGGTTTCAGCCCCTCTTGACCATGGTTGGGAGTACCTGGATTATGCTGATTTGGGCAGATAGCCACAGATCAGAGAACCTTTGTAGAAGTCCAGGTTTCCTAAGGAAAGATTCCAGCATTCTATTAGAGAAAAAAAAGAGTTTGGACACATTGGAGAGGATAAGAAGAAATTTGTCAGTGCCACCTCCCCCCTCAGCATGGGGCTGAATTAGTCCATGGTAACCTCCCCCACAAAGGGAAAGTGAGAGTAGTGAGCGAATACCCAGTTTCCCCAATTGCTCAGCACATTTCTGGAGAAACCTGTTTCTCTCCCATAATACCCAGAGTATTGAGGTGGGATCTCTTACTGGAGGGAGAAAGGAGTTTGGAAAAGAGGAAGATAAGACTATCAGGACATTAGAGGGACACAGTTCTTCCTGGCTGCATTCAGGACTCTAGCAGGAAGCCTGCCTATGAACTACTGGACAAACCTCACTCAAGGATCCCCTCAATTGTACTGTGGGCACTTTCAATGCCTTGAGTGCCAAACCCACATGTGGCTTCTTGTGCACATTCCTGAGGGCATTAGCAAGAGCAAGCTCAGTTAGATAGGGACGCTATGCAAAGAACAGGCCACAGTCTGTGGCCAAAGGAGACTACAAATTTGAGTGCTAGAGCACCTTCAGGCAAAAAAAAAAAAAAAAAAAAAAAAATATTTTCAGCAACTGGACTGATGAGTTATAAGGACAAGAGAAGACATGAAAGCTTAAGAAATTCTGCTATAATAAGGAGCAGGAAGCATGGACCAGGTGTATCCATACCTCTCCCTGGAAAGCTTTAGATATAAGCAGGACCAACAAAAGGATCTCTCACCTTAAGGCCAAGGAAACAGTAGAAACTATCAGTGAAACTAAGAGATGTTTTTGAAAAGATAAACCAAATTGGTGACCTTTAGCTAGACTAAATTTAAAAAATGACTCAAATAAATATAATCAGGAATGAAAAAGGAGACATTACAACCGATACCAGAGAAATTTAAAGGATTAAAAGAGATTACAATTAACAGTTATACACAAAAAATTGATAACCTAGAATAAAAGGATAAATTCCTAGAAATGTAAAACCTACCAAAGTTGAATCATGAAGAAATAGAAAATATGAACAGATGAATAATGAGTAAGGAGATTGAGTCAGTAATCAAAATTTCCCCAAACAGAAAAGCCCAGGACCAGATGGCTTCACTAGTGATTCTTCCAACAATTTAAAGAAGAATTAATGTCAATTCTTTTCAAACTTTTCCAGAACATTGAAGAGAAGTGATTATTCTCAAACTCACTTACAAGATTGACATTTCCCTGATACCAAAGTCAGATAAGACAAGAAAACTACAGACAAATATCCCTGATGAATATAGGTGCAAAAATTCTCAACAAAATATAAGCAAACCAAATTAAACAACACATTTAAAGGATTATTCACCACGTTTAAGTGGGATTTATCCCTGGGACAAGAACGGTACAGCGTACAAGAATTAATTATATGATATAACAAATTTAGCAGTGTGAAAGATAAAAATGATACAACCATCTTAATTGATGCAGAAAAGCATTTGACAAAGTAGCCTTTCATGATAAAAACCCTCAACAAATTGTGTATAGAAGGTATATACCTCAACATAATAAAGACCATGTACAACAAACTCACACCTAATATCATATTCAACAGTGAAAATGTAAAAGCATTTCCTCTAAGATCAAGAACAAGATAAGCATGTTCACTCTCACCACTCTTATTCAACATAGTACTAGAGTGATCAGGTATGATAAAGAAATAAGAGCAATCAGGTAAGATAAGTAAGAGGTATCCAAATTGGAAAAGAAGAAAAATTGTCATTATTTGCAGATGATATGTTCTATTATATAGAAAATTCTAAAGGCTAAACTAAAAATTGTTGCAACTAATCCAAAAAATTCAGTAAAGTTGCAGGATACAAAATCAACATACAGAAATCAGTTGCATTGCTATACACTAACAATAAAATGTTTGAAAAGAAATAAAGAAAACAATCTCATTTAAAACATCAACAATAATAAAAATACTTAGGAATAACTTTAAGGAAGTGAATGATCTGTGCAATGAAAACTACAAGATTTTGATGAAAGAAGCAGATATCCTATCGAAAGAGTTAATATTGTTAAAATGAACATACTAACAAAAGTGATATACAGATTCAATGCAATTCCTATCGCAATTTAATGGCATTTTTTACAGAAATAGAAAAATCGATCCTAAAATTCATTAGGATTAGAACAACAAAAGACCCGGAGATCCAAAACAATATTGAGAAAGGTGAACAAAGCTGGAGGCATCACACTTTGTGATTTTAAACTTTATTATGGCTATAGTAATCAAATGGTATGTTACTGGCGTAAAAATAGGCACATAGACCAACAGAATAGAATCGAGAGCCCAGAAATCAACCTCCACATATATGATCAACTAATATTTGACAAGGAAGCCAAGAGCACTCTGTGGAAAATAAGAGCCTCCTTAATAAATGGTGCTGGGAAATCTGGATAACCACATGCAGAAAAATGAAGTTGGACCCATACCTTATACCACTCATAAAAATTAACTTGAAATATATTAAAGACTTAAACCTAAGACTGTGACCATAAAACTCTACAAGAAAAAGAAAAATAGGCAAAACACTCTTTGACATAGATTTTGGTGACTTTTTTTGGATTATGACACCAAAAGCACAAAAAACAAAAGTGAAAATCAACAAGTGGGACTACATCAAGCTTAAAATCTTCTGCACTACAAAAGAAACAATCAACAAAATGAAAAAGCAATGTACAAAATGGGATAAAATATTTGCAAACCATATATTGGGTAGGGGTTTATAAACAAAATATTTAAAGAACTCATGCAACTCAACTAACAATGACAAAAAAATCCAATTTTAAAATGGGCAAAGGAACCAAATAGACATTTTTTCCAAAGAAGACATCCAAATGGCCAAGGTGCATAAAAAGATGCTCTACATTACTAATCAGCAGGGAAATCCAAATCAAAACCACAATGAGGGCTTCCCTGGTGGCGCAGTGGTTGAGAGTCCGCCTGCCGATGAAGGGGACCCGGGTTCGTGCCCTGGTCCGGGAGGGTCCTGCGTGCCACGAAGCGGCTGGGCCCGTGAGCCATGGCCTCTGGGCCTGTGCGTCTGGAGCCTGTGCTCCGCGTCGGGAGATGCCACGGCAGTGAGAGGCCCGCGTACCACAAACAAAACAAAACAAACAAACAAAACCACAATGAGATATTACCTCACACCCATTAGAGTGTCGTAAAAAAAAAAAAAAAAAAGACAAGAAATAGTGCTAGCAAAGATGTGAGGAATAGACAACACTTTGAACTGTTGGTGGTATATTGGTTCAGCACCATGAAAAACAGTATGGAGTTCCTCAAAAAATTAAAGATAGAACTACCATATGATCTAGCAATCCTACTTCTGGGTATATATTCAAAAGAAATGATGACAGGATGTTGAAACTATATCTGTGCCTCTGTGTTTATTGCAGCTTTATTCACAGTAGCCAAGATATGGAAACAACCTATATGTCCATCAGTGGATGAATGGATAAAGATGTGGTGTGAGTGTGTATTATTCAACAATGAGAAAGAAGAAAATCATTCAATTTGAGACACCATGGATGGCCCTTGAGCTCATTACGCTAAATGAGGTAAGTCAGACAGAGAAAGACAAATACTGTATAATATCATATATATGTGGAATCTTAAAAATCAAAACTCATAAAAACAGAGAATGGAATGGTGGTTACCAGGAGCTGGAAGTGGGGGAAATGAGAAGATGTTAGTCGAAATGTACACATTTGCAGTTAGAAGATGACTAAGTTCTGGAGATCTGATTTGTACACTGTGATTATAGTCAACAATACTGTATTGTATACTTCAAAGTTGCTAAGGGAATAGATCTCAAATGTTCTCCCCACAAAAAAGCAGTAAGTATGTGACTTGATGGAGGTGTTAGCTAACACTATGACAATAATGTCATTGCAATATATAAATTTATCAAATGAACTCATTGTACACCTTAAACTTGCACAATGTTACATGTCAATTATATCACAATAAAAAGTGAGATTATATATGTGAAATGCTCCTGTAAAAGGAACTTGGTTATATCATGTTTGAAATGTGATAGTATTCCTCTTTTGAGAGTGTGTCTGTGTTTATAAGTATTCTTTCTATAATTACCATTATATTGATGTTTCTCAAAATGGTGAACTCACAGAATGCCAGCAGATATATCTACAGACCTTCATGATTAAGAAGCACTGTATTAAAATCTAATGGCTTTTGAGTCTAAACCTAACACAAACTCTAGTTAAGAATTGGGTTACAACAGTAGGTTATAATTTGAGCATCCTGATGACCCATAGGATGTTAACTTTTCATGGAGAATTTGCACACCACAAAAAACATGCCCATATACACTTCTAGGCTAACATATGCCCAGTAACATATTTCTTAGAAGCATAATTTAAATAGGTAATCAGGTCTCCAGCTATAAATAAGAATGGCTCAACTAGTAAAAGAAGCTTCAAATAAAGCAAACATTAAGGGGGAAAAAAAGAAAGAAATCGAAGTACAGAATCACAGTAAGAAAAGAATAGTAAGCAGGACCTACAGAAATTCTCTGATCTCCCAGGGCACCTTGGGTACTGAAAAGGAAGTAAGATATTGGTGAGACTACTGAATAGGATTATGAAAGGAAATATCCTGGACACTCTTGCTTTTCTATTTATCACAGAGATTATCATTTTTTGGAGACTATCTGATTCTCCATAAAATTAGTTTATTAAAATTTTCACATGATTTATATTTTCATACAAATCCATTGAAATTTTAATAATGCAAGTGTTCATGTTTTCAAATAAAACAATCTGCATGGATGTTTGAGTGGATTTTTTTGTTTATTTCTTGGGTAAATCAAGCATTGCTCATTAACACTGAACATACAAATTACATAGTCTTTCCCAATTTATAATTGCTGCTCCTTTCATCTCTACATAACCATAGCTTGCATCTCCTTTGTATATCTGCTGCGTAAGAGACCCTGACATCTTATTCCCTGATAACTTTCCCTTGGTGCAACTCTGTAGAGAGAATCTCCTTATAACTCCTAATTTTTCCCTATTTTTTTGGATTTTTTTTTCATTTGCTTCTAAACTATACTGGTTGCCTCAATGCTGTATCAAAGAAAAAAATATACTTTTCATTTTATGAGCTGATTGAGGGAGGCCATTTTCTTTTCTTCTTTCTGACAGTAGAACTTGGCATTGATGGCTTCTTATCAATAGGTTAGATTTGTTAAAGAAGGTCAATTAGAGAATAGAAACAGTTACCTTGATCTTTGGAAAGAAGTTAACTTTTCAAATACACTAATAAATGTATATTTCAATCTAGAAAAAGTGTGCCTTTTGCATGGAATCACAATAAACCAGATAATATCTGAATTTTGTGTTTCATATTGTTTGTCAAAGATAAGGAATTCTCTAAGTACAGGCATGAAAGATTTAGCAAAAGAGGACAGAAGTTAAACACAGGGTTGTTTCTGTACAAAAGTCAAATTACACATTTTTATAAGAAATGAGAAATTAAACTATATAATCATATATGTATTGTTGCTATGCTTAGTGGATATCACTCACTTGCATTCAATTTAGTCTAGGCTATATTTTGGGAAGATTTCTGTCCTTCCAGATACTTATTAAAGGAGAAACATGAAAAATGATACAGAACTAAGACATAAAGGTAGCAACTTCACAAAGAAGAATGAATCATTGCACATTCAACAACGGATCTCATCAAAATTGTTCTTAGCATCACATACTTTACATTCAATGGTCAATCTATGAACAAACTAGTGACTGAGCTATGGGTTCCCCAACTCATTTATCACAGCAGAACTATATCTTTCGCATTTCAAGAAAATTACAGAAAAAAACCAAAAAGCTAGAAAGAGAGATGACACCCGTGACATTAAAAAAAGTATACTGAAGATGTGCAGCCAACAGCTCAACTTACAATTAATGCAGCACAGATCGATGTCTGACTTTTCCTGGTACAATATCTGACTGAACCTAAAATAAGATCTGATGGGAATGCACCAAAGACATGAACAAATGCACACCAAAATAGGTTTTATTATTAATTATAACTGATGCATAAATCATATATATTTCAGTTATATACATATATATGTATTTCTCTATGGCTCAACTTTAATTCAGTGCAAATTTGTAAATATATAACATTTGTTAATCTGAACCATTACTAAGATGAATCTATAATTTATATCTGAGCTAATACAATGCATTTCTCTCAAGATGCTTATTCTTGGCTATAATCACTTCTCTCTGGGGTATCTCAACTAGGTAGACTTACCCTGAAGTAGCTATCAGATACAAACTTCAGATTACATGTTTGAGTATGTATATGGATAAAGGAGAAAAGGGACTGATAAAAACAGGTTGAGAAAGGAGGTATATCATTAAAGATAAACCTGAATCATATAGAATATCCTAGGAGTACTCTGAAAATTAGGTTACCTTATAATCTTGCAATCCTATAGGTCAGTGATCTTCAAAATGGGGAAAAATGTGACCCAGAAAGCACAATAAAAAAATTCCAGGATTTCTATTCATATTTACTTTTTCAACTTATATTGCTATACAACTATATTAATATTGTAGAAAATATGTCTTTTAATTAATGCTAATACATATACTGACAGGGCCTACCCAATTTTTTTGTTTGGGGATCATTGCTAGACTTTACCAATTGACCTGTATCTGGCATCACTCACAGGAGGCAGGTTGAAGAAAGATAGATTTATTAATATTTCCAAGAAAAATATTCATAATCAACAAGTTATATTAGAACAATAAATATGGACTCACAACTCAATGGATATGTGCTTATCACTGATAAGGATATAGTTATCTGGTTTGATTCCCTGTTGCTGATTTTGAAGGCCTAGTTTCTAAATTTATAGTACAGACCTAAAATCTATCCTAAGAGATTCATATTATGCAGTTAATGATAATGGTGAGGGTGGTGAAGACATTTTTTGTTTTTTTGTCTGCTCATTCTTAAGAAATCAGTATAAAGTATGAAAGAAAAGAAAAATTCTGGAAAGAGTTATTTGGTTGTGACTGTGAATTTGTGTTCATAAAGCACATAATTTTGAAATAAACACAAACACATAGAGGTCATTTGGAACTTAATATAAAATAAAAATTTATACACAATTTGTAAAATTTGTTCAAAATTAACATTTATATAAGATACAGTTAGGAGACATATTACTGAAAAAAAATGGTAGCACAGAAAACAGAATGCCACTTTTCATGGGTTCTACTTTTACCTTAAAAATTTTTTAAATACTGTACTTAAAAAAGAGCTTATAGTAGGAGGAATATGTAGGTTAGGAAGAGAGTTGGAGTAAAGTCTACAAAATAAAATATCAATATGTTTTTATATTTTCACTCTTGAAAAACATAATTTGGAAGATGTACTTGTGAATATACTCTGAGTTGAAGCCCATGTTCATATGTTTTAATGAACTTCTATAAGTTTGCATTATTTGAATTTTGTTTATCATACTACCCCGTTCTAGTGATTCCTGAGGAGTGAGGGGCATGACCTTTGAGAGGCGCTAACCTGAGTTACCTCTACGATCTTCCTCTACTACCTCCACTACCATTCATTACCTTAGGTTGAAACTCCTTGCCACTGTGAGCCATCTCTGTTGATGGCATGCCTTGTAGTGGGAAAAGGTTGAGAAACCTTGTAGAGCCAGGGTGCCCTGTTTCATTTTCAGAATACTCCTTGCTATCAAACTTGGATAAGAGTCTACCTTTTAACACATCTCTAGACAGAATTTAGAGTAGCAGATCTGCTCTCCTACTCTCAAACCTAGGCAAGACTGCTAGCTATCCACTTTGGTTGGGATTTAAGAGTGGTCTACAAAAATGTACCTCTCCTTTCCTACTGAGTCAATAATCATCACTATCCTGTCCTTTTTATTTATCCTCTTTTATCAGTCAGGGTCCAATCAGAATATAGAAAACACATAGTAATTTGAAAAGGGAGCATTTAATACAAAGAATTATTAACTATAAGATGAGACTATCTATAAAGGAGTAAAGAGAACCCTAATGACTGGGGCTGAGAGAGAATATCCAAGGAAGAACCGACTTGGAAGGGGAGTCTTCCTAAACCTAGGATTCAGATCTTGTTGGAGAAAGTGTGGTTGCAGCCCATCTCATGATGGAGAAGTTTTCTGTGTTGCCTGGACAACAGCTGGTGCAGAATCACCGGGCAAGCTATAAATGCCACTCAGTAGTGTAGGTAAACCAAGACTGTCAGCCACAGTGACCAGCCAAGACAGGAAATACTTTTCTGGGGTGCAAGTACACAGTTAACCATGGTTGGGATTGGCAAGGAGGAAACACACCTACTGAGTGCTGGAAGCTGAGGCTACTGGGGGGCCTGCAAGGCTCCCTGGGAATATGCCTGCAGTGGACTATTGACCACTATATGATGGGAAGGCATTCACAGTGCCGGGTACCATTGGACACCCCTCGTATGCGTTGCTGACAGCCACTCAGGAGGAGCAAGAAGAAAACCAAAGCACACTAGAACTAGAAAAAAAAAAACCTTTCTTCCATCAGTGTTAGTTCTTTGCACAGTACAAAATGAAACTTAGTTCCAGCTGTAAAAGAAAACTATTTAAATGGTCCAGGTCCATTTTTGCAAAGTCAATGAAATGAGGATTTGAACCTGAGAGGCAATAAAGTGACAACTTGAATATTTGTTTTAGTTTTGTTCCTGATTGTCTGTCTGTTTTTCCCTTTTCCCACCCACATAGACTGTGAAGATTTTCTTCCTTCCCCTCATCTTCAGCATCTAGCACAATGTTTTCTATAAAGTGGGATAATATTAGGTTTGTTATTGAAATAAAATTCTATACCACCCAACATAGCACAATCAGTGTAGCGGTTAAAATCTCAGATATGGAGCCAAATTATGAACATACAAATCCTATCTCTGCCATATTCTAGTTACATGACTGTGTTCTGTGTTTCCTCGTCTGTGATTTGAGGACAATAATTTTGCCCACTTCATAGGCTTGTTGTGTGGATTAAATATACCTACAACGTAGTGCTCTGTAATTGCTAGTTAATATTATAGTTGACCCTTGAATAATACCAGTTTGAACTGTGAGGGTTCATCCACTCATATGCACATTTTTTTTTCAGTAAATATGTACTACATTACTATACTATCTGCAGTTGGTTAAATCCACGGATGCAGAACCATAGATATGGAGGGCTGGCTGCAAAGTTATACTTGGATTTTCCACTGCATGGAAGGTCAGTGCCTTTAACCCCTGAATTGTTCAAGGGTCAACTGTATTATTATTTCCAATTTATTTTTTATCTTTCCAAACATCTAACATAATTCCTTTGTACTCAGCAATACTTAATAAATACTGTTGAACAGATGAATGAATGAAGGCCGATGGATATTCATGCATTTTTTTTGAATCATACACTTAAGGAATGAATAAGAGGAATAGAGGAATTATTCTGGCTTTGGAAAGTGCAATTCACTGTCTACTAACTACTTAGCACTCTGTCTTCATTCTTCAGTACATTACCTCCCAAATAGTTTGGTGGCCAATGCACTAGTGTCACCGGTTTTACTTGGATTAGAAGACCATCTATCCTGAGACCACAGAGCAATGATAACAGAGGGAACACAGGTTGCTTGTTCTCCTTGTTATTCTTGGAGAGGGGTGCTGGTGGTGGGGAGGGAGTGTATGAAGAAGAGAAACTATTTTCAAAATATCCTAGACTTTGTCATTAGGATCAGGTTGTCTGTGGTACAAAATACGTACAAAATAGTCTTTCTCATGCAAAGAGTCAGTTCCTTGCTGATTCTCCTCATTTTTAGTTTCTCACTTCTCTACACAGACCACCCCCCCAATTAAATAACCAGTTGCATTTGCTGCATTCTACTTGTAATTATAACTCATTACTCAGTTGGAGATACTTCTTTTCTCCTTCCTTTTGTTCAGCTACATAATCTTTTTTTTTAAAGAATATAAATAAAAGCAATCAGATTGTCTTTATTGCTTCTCTTATTACACAATCATAGTGAAAGAATTACAGGTGTCTCTTATCCCTCATTTAATCTTTTATCTTGTATTCATTAACACATCTTTACTGCCCAGATATTCCTATATCTGTTCCTTCATTTTTAGATTATTTTTATCAGTACTGAGCTCCACTTTTTTATACCTCTAAGTAACTCTTTCCCATCTGTGGTGAGTTGAATAGTGTCCGGAAAAAAAAGTTCTAATGTTTTACAATTTAATTTTTACAATTCACATTTAGTTATAAAATTATGTGGAGTACTTTTTCTGCATGGTTTAAGGTTAGAGTCAAGATTCATTTTTTTTAATGGATCAACACATGCTTGCCATTGAAAAGATCATTCTTTTAAATCTTCAGTCCAGTGCCAATTTAGACAAAATCAAGACAACTATTTCCACAATTAGATGGTAAGCTTAAGAAGGGAATGGTAATGTCTTATAACTTGTGTTTTTCTGAGTATGTCATCAGCACTGATGATGGCTGAAAGTGGTCAGAGAAGAAATCGTTTAGTATATACTGCTTAGCATATTAGAAACTTTTAAATTGTTTATTCTTTTCAGAATAAACAAATACTTTTCTACTCTGAAACTACATTTTATTATTCCACCTGATGAACTAAAAAGCATTACATTTTTAAACTGAGTTTATTGTTAGTTTCTTTTTTCTTTGTTTCTGGGCATTTACTAAATTAGTTAAGCATTGATAATACTTGTGTATTCACAGAGGCTTGCACATAGCAGATACTAAAGAAATATCTTTGTAATGCATAAATAAATGGAAAACCCCATTTTCCAGATACTTCACTCATAAAAAAGAAAGATAAATGTGTCAAAATCAAAACATAAAGATAAAAGAAATATTTTTTAACTTTCTAAGTTACATATGCCAATTTATTTTATTGCACGTTTATATGTTTCTGGGTAGGCATGTATGTATGTTTGTATATATCTTGCTATACAATCCTTCATAAAAATAGCATTTCTGCAGGTTAAGGATATATTTTAATATATCTATGTAGCACAAT
This sequence comes from Tursiops truncatus, assembly GCF_011762595.2. NCBI lineage: Eukaryota > Metazoa > Chordata > Mammalia > Artiodactyla > Delphinidae > Tursiops > Tursiops truncatus. Next base: position 88,777,862 of record NC_047044.1, on the reverse strand, counting down.
AAAATGTCACGTTTCCTGAAAGACAATTCTATAATGAGAGTTGACAACACTAAATGCTGTATAACCATGCTCTGGGATGTTTCCTCTTTGCAAAACTGTTACCATGATAAGGTCTGAGAACATTCTTAAATTACGGAAAAATCGTTTATCAAAATTTAAAATGCTACTTTAAAAATATGTCAGTGAAAAGTCTAGTAAGGATATAATCCAGCAGAATTCATTCATTCATTCACTCATTCATTCACTCACAGTGTTAGGATCTGAGGGTAAAATGATAAATGATATTGATGTGCTTCTTACTCTCATACATCACTCTTTCATGGAAAGGAAACCAATTTAGGTTTCTGAATGACAGGTGAGAGACAGGTAAATTTTGAGGTCAGGTATGCTAAGGGGATGCATATTTAGTTGGGGTTTCTACCTTCAAGATAGAGATCCTTCTTCTCCCCCCATCTCTCTCTCCCTCTCTCTCAAACATAATTTCCTTTCTTTAGCTCAAGTTGAGAGCTGAGTTACTATAGTTACTTATAGTTACCTATAGTTACTTATGGCGAATGCATACAAACACTAATAAAGTACATCTAGAAGTCTTTTTATTCAGCTTATTGAATATGCATTGCCAAAATTCAGGTACCATATAGAATAAAATATAATACACTTGATATATGGCCCTTCATACTCAAGGTATCCCAAAGCACTTTACAGAGCAATGACTTAGATGCAGTGATTGTGTTGGCAAACTTGACTGTCATTACTAACTCAGCAATAGATCACAGTATAGCCTTGAACATTATAACCTATTTGAGTGAGAGAAGAAAAGTTAGTTAAAATTTTAAGAATTATACCCTGATAGATTTGTTAAATGACTTCCTATATTGTTATTTTTCTCCTAAGTCTGATGCTTTATTTAAACAGCAGATTATTCCTTTTTTAAAGATTTTAGCAATAAGATAGCACAGGCAGTAGTGCCACAATTTTCATTAGATTATATATTCAAGGAAGAATAAACTAATAATTGGAAATTAGAATCCAGTTCAAGTTTTGTAGATTTAAATCTATTTTGTGCCAAAATTTTCCTTCATTCCAAAGATTAATCTGAGAAAAGTTATTATTACTTTTTTTTGGCAGGGGAGGGAGTATCAAGTACTGAAAAATATTGATATATGTGTATTATAATAAATTACTTTTATTGATGTCTATGATAGATCAATCTAGGAATTTCATATTTTTTACTTTCAATCTTCATAACAACCCAATGAGATATATATTATTACCTTCATCTTTCAGGTGGAGAAACAGGTGCAAAAGATAAGGGAACTCACTCAAGGTCACATTATTAATAAGCAGGAAAGTAGTATTTAAACCTAGTTCTGTCTCGCTTCAGAGTGTATGATCCTTCCCCTACGTGAACCAGTCAATGAAGTGTAAAGATAAGGAATATGTTGATTCCTTTGTGTTGAATGTTTCATTCAAAACTGAAATTAGAAAATATTTGAGTTGCAAATGTGTCTAGGCTAAGATTATATCTCAAATATAAAACATAAAATACTAATTAAGATGATGTCACAGTAAGAAATAAAACTATCTTGAAACTTTCCAAATAATTTCAGACACTTTCAGTGTTCAAAAATAGTCTCTGTGACTGCTTGTTCTAGAAGCAAACCTGTCCAACTGGATGTGAATCAACGTGAGGACAAGCAAAGTCTAATTGTTCCCTCGAATACAGTTATTTGACTTCATATAGCATTTGGTCATGAAAATAAAATTGTATACTTAAATATTTACTCATTGTCTATTAGATATAAAATTCTATGTTATGGATTGTGGAATTACAAATATGAACTAAATATAGATACAGCTCTCAAGAGACTTACATTCTAGTTTACTTGTACACAAATTTCAAAATATAAGAATTAATAAAATGAAAGTACAAAGGAAAAAGTACTGAAAGTACAATTGTACAAATAACGTACATTTATGCCATGTTCTCTATATCGATTAATAACATCACCATATACACAGTCAGACACTTAACGCGAGTGATCCCATGACACTTAGTTATGTTCCAGATTTCAGTTGAACACTCACCTCCCCCAGCCTCACACCCACTGAGCTTTATAGAAATCCATACATTGCTTTATGTACCTTCACTGTATCTTCTCTAATTATATCTCACTAGACTTTAAGCATCACAAGAACAGTATCCAATGTATAGTAGCTGCAAAATACATACTAGTAAAATGAATTAACAAATGCATTCATTTTTCTACCTCTCATCAAGACTGTCACTTAATTAGTTAAAATTGAGCTCCATGAAAAATAATCTGTCAATATTGCTTAGCAAAATTTTATAAGGGATTGCAGAGAAGACAGTTTGTCTTATGCCCTCAATGTCCATCTTATTCTGTTGGGCATAAGCTCACTTGCATAGTGCGGTAGATAGAACAATGACCCCACGAAGGTGTCTGTGTCCTAATTTCCAGGACATGTGAGTACTTACCTTATATGGCAAGAGGGACTTATATGATTAAGTTAAGGATCTAGAGATGGATAGATTATCCTGGATTGTCCTATAGTCCACTGTAATCACAACGTTTCTTATAAAAGGGAGGCCACAATGTCTAAAGCAATAGTAGATGTGACCCGATGGAAGCAAGCAGTTGAAATGATACAAGGAAGGATCCATGAGCTAAGAAATGCAAGCTACCTTCAGAACCTGAAAGAAGGCAAGAAAAGCAGATTCCCCCCTCAGGGCCTCCAGGAAAAAACAGCCCTGCTAACACCTCAACTTCAGCCCAGTGAACCTGATTTTGGACTTCTGACTTCCGGAACTTTAAGAGAACATACTTGTGTTGTTTTCAGCCACTACATTTGTGGCACTTTGTTACAGCAGCCATAGAAAACTAGTACATATAGTGACTGTCACATTATAGAAAAGAAATACATATTCAGTAAATAAATGAAGGGAAACCTTGAGGACAAGTATACCTGAAGATGTAACTGGAGAAACAGTGAAATGACAAAGTCAGTGTAAAGAGTCCATAGTCACAGATTATTTCTGCATTTTTTTTTGAAATGTAGGTTAGAAATAATTTTAAGAAAAAATACAGATAGGAACAGAAGTACTTGGTGATTGAAAGGTATAGAATGGAAGCAGCGTTTCTTAAAGTGTAGCATGTACCAGAAATACCCCACTTCCCGATTTCTGATGCAATGGTTCTGGGATGGGCCTGAAGCTGTATTTTAAACAACGCCCAGATGAAGCTGCTGCCGCTGTTCCATGAGCCACACTTTGAGAACCATTAGGATAGAGCAATATCTGTTTTTTTATTTTCCCTATTTTCATCATAAACTAATTTTGATAGCTGGCCAATTTCATGTTTTCAAACATTTCCTATGTGGCTTTTACATTCTGTTCTTCCAAATATTTAAAAATACTTGCGGGCTTCCCTGGTGGTGCAGTGGTTGAGAGTCCACCTGCCGATGCAGGGGACATGGGTTTGTGCCCCGGTCCGGGAGGATCCCACGTGCCGCAGAGCGGCTGGGCCCGTGAGCCATGGCCGCTGAGCCTGTGCGTCCGGAGCCTGTGCTCCGCAACAGGAGAGGCCACAACAGTGAGAGGCCTGCGTACCGCAAAAAATAAATAAATAAAACTAAAATACTTGCATTTTCAAATATATGAGCTTTTTTTCATGTTGTATGTAAAAGATTTATATGTATTTTAAGTTGAAAAAGTATTTAAAACTGCATTATATTCCATGAAATATTTTTAAAAAGGGAGGCTTGCTCTTTATGTACAAAACTCTACTAGAGATCCGAAATCTAAAGATTCAATCTAATTTCTTAAAAAATAGATAAATGGAGACAATTGGAGGAATCATGAAAAAACTTCAACTTTAAAAAAATGTTGCATGAAAAATTTGGATACCACAAGTATATAATCTGTGATTCCATTCCTGTCACTTTCAAAAAGAAGACAAAATTAACTGCTTGTGACAGAAGACAGGATAATCATTTTCTTGGGATGAGGGGCAAATAGGAGCTGGAAAGGAGCCCCAGGGTGACAATGGGGCTGCTGGCAGTGTTCTATTTATTGATTGATATGGTTGCAAGTGCATTCATCAAGCTGTTCACTTACTACCTGAGTATCTTATGCATATATTTTATATTTTAATAAAAATACTTAGTAAAAAAAAGCTGAAAATGGTTTCACATTTGTTTTCTACAGGGTGTTTAGCTTGTGTTTGCATCTTCTTGTGTATATTTCTTTGAAATGATTTCTCTATCGGCAAAGTGATCTGAAATTGATATTGTAACATAAATATTTCCTGAGTTTATTCACTGGCACAAATGATTTTTAAAAACTGAGAAAGTCTATTGCTTTCCAGCACTTTTTATTGGATGTTTAATGTTTTTATCTGCATGAATCTTATCAATGCATCACAAATGTGTACATGAGAAGACTGTATGAGCTCTTTTATGTAAATAAATATCTATTAATATTGCAAGGTAAAATAGAAAAGTTCAAAAAAAGGCAAAGTGCTTTTTGTTTTTAGAATTATTTTACAATATGACAAAATTGAGAACTCATTATTGTATTTATCTTAGTTTTTAAATTCATTCTTTTCCTTCACCTGCCTATAATCTTTTCCAGGAGCATTGTGTCATAGTTAGCTGAATTATAAAGAGGTGAAATAATTGGTTATTCAGTCAGTGACTCTACTGGATTAAAAACAAGACAGGTTGGTAATGATCCAGCCAAAGTGAATAGAAAGAGAACAGGTAAGCACATATGGTACAACATCTGCTTCCAAACTTAGAAAATATCTTCTCTAATCCCTGAAGCTTTCTTGGCTTTTCTTCTTAATTCTCTTTCTTTGCAGAGAGCACTGGGAAAACATACCATGACTATTTTTTACACTTATTATAATTTTTCCAAATATTAAATCACTACAATTTCCATTTCACAGTTTCTGATCCTATCACAAAAGCTTCTGAATACCGAAGCAAATAGATTTAGAATAGTTAAACATAATACTGAATCTGAATCTCAAAGAGAATCTTTCTCTTCTTTAAGTGGATTCAGTCTGTTTTGTTCTTTATCTTTTATGATAGAAAGTAGTTTTGACTTTTTTTAGAAGCCTGTTAATACATTGGAGGAATGTTATACAAACAAGTGTATTATACGTTTTACTTGTATTATTTTTCACTTTCAGCAAAGACAGCTAAATGTACTCAGGCATCATTCTGAACACCGTGCTGCTTTGAAAACACATTTTAATCTTTTCTTTCCTTTCCACAATGACTTTAGTCCACTATCCTCTTAAAAATCTAAGAAAAATTAGTTTTCAAGTATATTGTATTGATTCCTCATAATTCAGAATTTCTGATAATTTAGAAGTTCCGGTTGATCTGTAAAAAGAAGTTTCCTGTTTATTAAATAAATGAAGTAGGTTCTATACACAAGACGTTAGAAGGGATCTTTTGATTGCATAAATATTTACTATCTAATTATTTTAAAATAATAACTTAATGATATTTACTTATGCAGTACTCCAGCCTTTCACAATGATTTTAGTACATTCCCCCAGAGCTATTCTACCTTTTACTGAGCACCTAGCACACCCCGAGTTTTCCTGATATCTATCACATTGACCCTTACAGCTATCTTCAGGGCTTTATCCCCATACACAGACATGAATGTGAGGCTTAGAGCTGGTAAAATGAGTCTGATGTTGTAGAGCTGGAAAAGGAGGGGCTGGCTGTTGATTTCAGTCTCAGTCTCTTTGATTTCATAACCCGTGTACCTCTGAGGGTATGTTAATATATATATATATATATATATAATGTATGAATTTTACAATATTTTTTTCCTATTTGAATTAATCAAGGATTAATATGAAAATTCTAAATTCTACATGGAGGGAGGAATATTGCATTTATTTTTTGAAACAATGTAACAACCAACCCTTCAATAACAGCACTGGGGAAATACTGCCTATCAAGAAACTCGGAAAAACATGATACAGGCCAATAATGCAATTCCATTTGGAAGATTTAAACTATCGTGGATTTTCCTTACTTCTAATGATTAAGATGTATTTGGAGGATGCACTAATTCTTTTAAGTTCTCAATTTACAATCAGAAAATCATCTCTTTAGTATTCTAAATGTAGATGTTGTTTGGAAAGAAGTTGTTTACATTTTCTTGTCTCTAAAATGGATCAAATGTCAATGTTTAGTTTACATCAATATTGTTCTTAAAGTTTTCTGTAGTTTTGCCTTCTTTTATATTGTGGCCTCACACAAGAGACAATAGCTTCATAAAAATACATTTCTAACATCTTTATCTTTTGTTGAATTAGCTTTTGAACTTGTGAATTGTTTTTATTTTTTTCTACCAAGAATCAGTCATTTCTTGGTGCACAATAGTTTTTATATGATAAAGTCATAACTAGTAGCTTCCTTTTACTTGTACATCTAATTGGTTCAAGCGACCATGAGTTATAATCAGTAAGTGATCTAAAAACTACTCAAGTGTTCATGCCATTCTTATTAATCCACCATTTTGTATTGTCAGTATCTTCTTCAATATCATCCTCAGATTATTCTATCTCACCTATTGTCTTTCGATGAAGATCTCCAATAAAAATGTAGGCATCCAACATTAGAATAACAGAGGAAAGGAGAGTCTATTCAGAAAGAAATACAATGTAAGTGAATTTGGTATTATAGCACCAGGTGATATAATGCTATTGTACTGTATTCCATACTCACAAAAACATCAATGATTCCTCAAGTGCATTTAGTAAAGAGAAAACAGGATGAAAAAGAGAAAGGAGATGGATGGAAATAATCAGCTCTATTCTTCTCCTGCCAGGCAGGAGTCCTGCTAAGCAGACTCCTTAGGGAGAGAGAGTAACATTTTCCTGCCTGTCCCCGACTAAAGCTGCTGCAGCCCAGATATCTATGGCTTTCCTAGGAAATGTCACTTTTGTGGAGGGAAATATTTAGGGAACTTATACAGCAGCCTGGAACACTATATAATATAAGCACCTTTCTTTGGTAGCAGTGTCTCAATAAAATTTCCTTCCTGTATAGCCACAAGCTTTGCCCATGATGCTGCATCCCTATGGCAAAAATGATTCAGTAGCGTGGAGAGGAAGCGTGGAGTCTATCTTTCTATCTTTTGCCTAAGGTGACTTTACCTTTCCTCAAACATTTATTGAGTGCCCTAAAAACAAGTTTTTTCCCAGTGTGAATGGGATTGGTTAGTAAACTGTAAGTTAAATAGTTTTCAATTATATCACAGATACATATTTGGTTATTTGTTTTATGATTGTTCCATTGGTATTAGAAATGAAATCCATCATAGAAGGTTAGAATGCCTGCCTGTATAAAAGAGTCCAGAGGCTACATTTCAAAATAGGTTCAGAAATTGCATTACTTGAGCACAGTAGGGCCCGAAGTACATAAACTACCTTATCTAATCTCTTCACATGAAAATAATAGATTCAGCTTTTAAATATAAGGCTGTCTGTATATCTTATAAAAGCTTATAATTTGCTTTCTACTTGACTATGCACTTTAGCTAATTATTTAAATATGAATTTATTTCTTACATAAATATGCCTAATAGACAGTTAAATAGGCTTTTCCTTGTATAGCAGAGAAACATGTTATCATGCTTCCCCTCACAGACAATTAGCATCTTATTCGAATTAGTAGATAACATGGGTCTACCTCTACTGGTAGACGATGAAGGTGAGTAGAGATGGGTTATTCACCAGTTTTAAAGCTGTGAGTAACACAGAAGTTATAGATATTAGATATTAGCTATAGGTATATAACACAAGTTCTATTTTGCTTGTCTCTTTTAAGTTTTCAGCTCTTAGCATACTCTAAGATTAGAATCTTTTTTCTCTCTCTCCACATGGTTGATGGCTACTCAGAAAAGTCTTTAGAACCAGCTCTACTCATTCAGTCAGCCCTGAATTGATGTATATAAATAACGAGGGATAGTAAAGTTTTATGACTCAGCCTGAGATTAAGAGATTTAAATGTAGGATAACTTTACCATTGACTTCTTATCTTGACTATGAAAATCATAAATGAGAAAAAGGTATAACTAGACTAGAATAACAAAAAGCATTACTTTTGTCTATGTAAACAACTTATAAGTTATTTAATTACTGAATCATAAACTGCTAAATCTCAACTTACTTACAAAACAGTAGAGTCACGGATGTAGAAAACAAACTTATGGTTACCGGGGATAAGGAGGGGGGAGGGATGAATTGGGAGACTGGAACTGACATGTACTATGTATAGATAATAAAATAGATAATAGATAATAAATAAGATAAAAAAGATAATAAAAATAGATAATAAATAAGAACCTGCAATATAGTACAGGGAACTCTACTCAGTCCTCTGTAATGGCCTATATGGGAAAATAATCTAAAAAAAAAAAAAAAAGAGTGGATATATATACGTATAACTGATTCACTTTGCTGTACACCTGAAACTGACACACCATTGTAAATCAACTATACTCCAATAAAATTTTTTTAAAATAACAACAAAAAAACAATACACTGCTAAATCTCTTTCCCTCTCTTACTTCTTTTCTTTTTGCCATTCAAGTGCACTCAGTTGAGTGAATTATAATCCATCCTACCTTCTTTGCCCCACAGTAGCTTCTGTCAGAGTTGTCTCAGGACTTTGAGTTCTTGCTAAGTTAATATCTAAGCTACTGCTCAGTCTTTTACTACTTAGATATTTATGTGTAAGGCCTCTTGAGTTTGTAAGTCTGTTCTTATGGAGGGATGACTGACCTTCTAATTAGTTGGGGCTCCTTTCCTATAAATGGTTTTTGATGTTAGCAGAGAAAATGGCATCCCTAAGTAAATCTATTCTCTGGCATTTAATCCCACAAAATTAAATTGCAGTTAAAATTTACATGATCTAAGAAATAACTTTTGCTCAAAGTTAGTTTGGTTTAAAACCGACAACATAAATGGAAAAAATCTGTTATAAGTTTTATAACTTCTACAGTAACTTTTTTTAATTATAAAATAAAATTAAAAAGTAAAAGGTTTTATAGAAAGAGTGATTGATATAAGCACATTTTCCTTTTTTAGAAGCAACCAATTTCATGCATTTTAAAAATGTACACATTTATCAAGCATGAAATGTAAGAGACAAAGAGAAAAACTTGTCATAATATTTACTGATAAAAGTCATGCCCACTATTTTTCAGCTATAGTCAGTTAATATTGTCTGATAAGTATGATAGAAGATACTTGTTACAAATTTGTAACATCATTATACATTAATTGTCTTGCGTATTTTTGCAATGCATTATTTGCTACTGGAGACACATAGAACAAATTATCACTCCTTTGTGTTCATATATATATATAATCATGCCTGGATTAAGAAGTTCAGGTTTTATTTTAAATTATCTTTTCATACTTTGACTTGAATAATTATCTCATTTATAGAGATAAACCTAAATTGGATTTGTTATAAAAATGATCATATCTATTTATAAGGGAAATATATCAGTGCTGTGTATTTATTATTTTTCTTTCATTTATTTTCATATAGCCTGACAAGAGCTTCTCTCAGTATAAAAGCAGATGGCTAATACCAGTCTGAAAGTGCAAAGATAGTATGCCTTGTGAAATAAAAAAATCAACGTGATGTATCTACATTTGCTATTTTTAATAGAGCTGTTTTGTCCTTCTATTTCTTTCCTTTCCAATAAATGATACTTTTACAGTTCACTGGTGGAACAGAGAGGTGGAACTGGGTCTTTGAAGACCTCTGTTGTCGCCTCTATCATTATTTCTGCTCCAATGACAACAGGGAGCATACTGTCAACGTCCTCCAGGTAATACCCTTATTACATGTGTCATTAGAAGATGTTTGCCATATCTGCTTTAACACCACAGACATTTTAAGTAGGTTATTCCATCACTTTGCCATTTTGATTATGACAACAAAATGACACCATATTGAAATGGATTTTGGAAAGAAAGGCTAACTGTCCAAAGAGGTCCATGCTCATTCTAATTAAAATTGGCTTAGGTGGCACAACCTTCATAATTCAGAGTATGACTATGAAGGATATGCATGTTGAAAACCTTCTTTGCTCATTAGTGCTATTTCTGTCAGACACTACTACCTGCTCTTTTCTTAATGAATGCTAAGCCATCTCTTTAGAAGATTGTGCTGCTTCCCTGAACTGAAGGAACTGTCTTATTTCCTCCCAAGTTCGTCAGGAGTAAAATCGGGGAGTCACCTCTTTGACATTTCTCAACCTCTGTACTTATTTATCTCTTTGAGGCCCTGCGCTCCAGAGATATCACTGTCTTAATTAAGAAGAAGGATGTGACCATGGTAAATTGACTGATTTCATTGATTAAGGACTAGCTGTACAAGTAACATTGATTTTAACAGTGGGTCTACATAAATGTAATTGTTCGAACATGGGGCTGCATAATTATGGTGATGTACGAGAGTAGTTGGTTTGTCCTTTTCAACCTTCACTAACATTCTTTTGCATGATAATGTACCTTGTGCAATTAGCAGAAATTTTAAATGTTACAAAATGTCTTTTGTGAAGACATGAAATAATAATTATATTCTAATTTAATTCAACAACATCAGTTTTTCTTTCTTTTTATCTTTCTTCTCTCTGTACACATAAGGTAACATATATGGTAACATGAATATGGATTTTTATCTTCTAATTCCAATGATCAGTCCATACAAACATGTACAAACAACCTGTTTTTTAAATTTCAAAATAAATATACTACGTATTTTCTGAAACAAACATTTACTCTTAAATGAATTTTAAAAATAGGTTCTCCATACCAGGGCTTAAATGCAAAGAAAGTATCTATTATCTTTCTACGTATTTATGAAAAAACTATGTAAAGGTCACTGAATTTGTAAAAGATAGATGGTTATTAAATTTTTTATGTTAAATGTTTTTAATAAAGCAAACATACCTAAATCACTATATAAATAAACCAATATAACCATTGCTTTATTTAGTATTACTATATTTAAGTGCGGAAACAAAAATAAAGATTTCCAGGATATCACTGTAAGGGCCTTATCTAATAGGAACTAGAGTTCCAGGTAGATAATATTTGTGTATAGACAGTCAAGTACTTTGATGCTTGTTTAATGAACTAAAGAAAGAGAAAAATTCTAACTTGTATACAGTAAAATTGAAAAAAAATAAAGAGAAAGGAGTCACAAATTTACCTAGATAAAATAATCTTGGTTATTGAATCAGGTGCATTGGATTTTTGTCACAAACCTGCCGCTAATTAGTTTTGTGACCTTTAGTAGCTGTGTACCATACATAATAAAAAGCACATAAAATAGTGCAAGGGCTAATTCTTCATGTGGGTCTATCTCTTTTATCCACTGGTAGATAAACTAAAAGATGAATTCTATAAGCTATTGGGAAAAATACTAAGTCTCCAGGTTGACTGTGTTTGTATGTATGTTTGCTTGTTTGTTGATTGGTTGGTTTTTAAATGGCCAATATTTGCAGCTTGAAGTATGATGGAAGGTTTATGATGAAACTGATAGCAAGACTATCATTTCTACATACCATTAGCATCCCAAACCTCCCTATGCAATCCCATGATTCCCTTTGTATAAGTTAAACTCTGTTCCACTACCTTACACACGTAGGTAATAGGGACAATATTTTTGAAATGCCATCCAATGCATATTCCCTTATCAGTAAAACAATTTCTCCTCCTATATCTAGTCCTTCATTGGAGCTAAGCCTAGCACATTCCTCTTGCACTTCCCACTTCAGAAAGAAGAGATATAATCCTACCCAATCCAACCCAATAAACCCTACCTAATAGCCATACAGAGTAAGATTCATAACCCTGTGGATGAGAGATGGAAGTTTTTAAAATAAACACTCTAATAGGAATATCCTCACTTGCTTCCACCAGGCCAGAATCCCCAAGTACTGTGTGTGTGCATGTGTGTGGTGTAATTTGATAGCTGATTGGAAATGCCAAAAGTCGAGGAGGATTTTGTTGGGTTCCTCATTTGGAATGCTGAGGGAAGACTCATGTGCAGGTGGCTCCATGCTAACTCCGGGTAACTGCAATAGAGGAAAAAGTAACACTACAGTATGTTAGAGAGAACCAGCATGCTCACCTTCCTTTGGCTCCCATTAGGGACAGAAAAGAATCCCACGTGATGTGGAAGTGCCATAGGGGAAAATAAAGGTAACTGAGTTAAGAGCTAGCATATCTAACATAAGGCCACAGCAGCAAGGGCCGAAGTGATTCTACCACAAAGGCCACCTGTGGCCAGCCCAGACACAGCCTCGACGAATTTTGCTGAGACTTAAGAGGCCTGATGCTCCTATAAAAACCAGAGAGAAGCTAATCAAGCAAGGAAATGCCTTTGAACTCTGATTCAAGAAGACAAGCTGCACATCTATTATCTGCATCTCAGTAAAAGGCAATGGGATTGGACCAGAGATGACCCTTGGCACAGAGAAAGCAAACATCCAGAGAAAAAGCACAGGGACAATATAGAAAGTTGAGACCCTCTTCCCCTTGACAGTTAGACCACATAAAGACTAAGCATCTGGAAACCTTCTTGGTGGCATTTATCTAAAAGGGACTATTTAAACTTGAAGAAAAAGAGAAACAGAGAGCTAAAGTTAAAGGTGTATCTTTGTCCCCAAACCATACCAACAATTAACCACAGGATGGGTCTACTGAATTAAAGTGTATCATTTATACGAAATAAAGTCCCATTTTCTTTAATGTGAGCAGAAGTGTGTTGAAATTGTATCCACTAAATTTATTTTGTTTTACTTCTAGGAATGGTCATTTCCATTTGGTCATCGTCTCATTTTTTAAAAAATTACCTTTATTTTAAATTCAGATCAGTCAAGAAAACCCCATTGGATGGAAGGGTTGAGTGGAGAGAAAGATGCTGTTGGCCAAAAGCCTATACGTTGCAAGCTCTGTGTTGAGCACTTGATATGCATGAGCTCATTATATCTTTTCTGTGCATGGATTTATACATCTTAATCCAATGTTAATAATGAGGGGGCTTCCCTGGTGGCGCAGTGGTTGAGAGTCGGCCTGCCGATGCGGGGGACGCGGGTTCGTGCCCCGGTCCGGGAGGATCCCGCATGCCGCGGAGCGGTTGGGCCCGTGGGCCATGGCCGCTGGGCCTGCGCGTCCGGAGCCTGTGCTCCGCGACGGGAGAGGCCACAACAGTGAGAGGCCCGCATACCGCAAAAAAAAAAAAAAAAAGAGAAAGTGCATCCAAGATTTTTGGGGAATGTGGGAATATAATCCTACATAATGTTTACTTCTTTTATGCACATAAACACACAGGTACACACACCTCTATTCTTGGCCCAATGAAGAGATAATTCAACTACAGTTATAGGAAGAAATGCATAAAACCTATTCATAAACATTTTCCCTTCACACTCTAGAGACACACAGTCACTTTTACTAGGACTGGAGTCAGAAAAGGAGATCTCTGTACAAAAGGATTATTCTTGATATATGAATAGTTTTTTGCTTCTCAGGCAGAAAAGGCACACAAAGTAGAGGAGAGGAGTGATGTCTGAAATATCAAAGGAAGTTTGGAAACCTGCAAATCATTTGGAAAGATTTGAGCATCCATACAAAATGGCAGTGGTGAGAGATGAAGCTGGTGAGTCATCAGAGGCAAATTGTAAGTGATTCATGCTCTATTAGAAGGCCTTGAGATTTCATCCCAAAGACAGTAGAAAGCCACTGAAGGCTTTTAAGCAGGTGTCTGACAGAATCAAAACGGCATTAAAAAACTCCTCTGCCATCAAAGTAGAGTTTAATATGGAAAGCAGTGGCAAGTAAAAGAAGAGGTGGAATGTATTTGAAAGATAAGAGAATCCTCATCATCAGGTGGGAACTCAACTTGCTTTTTTTCTACCAAACTCCATGGGGACAGAGTGAGTAATTACTGTAGGAAAAATGGTAGAAACAGTTTTTAGGCCCTGATTTCCCTGATATTCCCTTGATTACTCTTGGGGTCTCCTGAGACTGTGATTCTATGAATTTTTGATAATCTTGGCTGTCAGCTGAGCAATGGATCATGGCAAATCGGGTCAAATAAAATCTTTAATTTCTTCATAAGATCAAATGTGTGTGAAGTCAGGACATTTTGTTTTATTTTGTTTTGTTTTCTTATTTCTATAGATGAAAACACAAAGTTTTAATTATGCTTCATAACTTTAGGGCATATATAGATGTATGTGTATAGATATATTATGCTTATGCATTTAAAATATTTTATATTATTAATTTTATTGTTTTATGGGTTATGAAATGGACATAGTTGAATTTAATCAGTTTTCTTAATGCTTTATACTAATTAAAATTCTACTATGTAAATATATACCTCATTCTTTGCAATTGATTTTGGAAGATTCAGTTTCTTAATCAATAATAATAACAAGTCACATTTATTATTAACTTCCTATGTATCAGGAATGTAAGTACTCCATGTGGGTTTTCTTATTTAATCCTCACAACTACTTAATGAGGTGAGTGCTACCATACGAAAACTAATACTCATGAAGTTTCCCCTAGATCACGTAAGTCATAAGTGGTAGTAAGCACAATTCAGATCCAAATAATTAGACTTCAAGTCTTTTGGTACAGGTGGGTTAATTTGCCTGGCAGTGCCCAGGATATAGTAGTCGCTCAATAAAGATCTATTGCATTAATAAGCAAACAAATTTTGTCCACCTATAAGTAAATGTCAAACTTATATTCATAGACCTAGGATGGCCTTCCTTGAGAATAAGGGGTAGACATCAGGCAACATAATCAGGGCAGTGACATGAGTTGATTTGCTTTATAGGCAGCAGAGGCTGTTTCCAAAACCAAAAATGTGTATGGCAAGGGAGATAGCAAATCTAGTTAAAGAGCTGTTTCAGTAATCCAATGAGAGCTTCAAAAAAACAGCAGAAAGGATGGATAAAAATGAATTTTATACAAATAAGGGAAGGAGAATTAACCAAAGTTAATGACTAATATGATGTTGTGGATTAAGAAGAGAAATGGGTCTGTTTTTTTACACAGTATTATGCAAAGGTATCTAACATTCACAAACTGCTTTCCTTTAGTGATATTTATGGGATCATGCCTCATAATTTTCATGACTCACAAAATTTGTTGCAACAATTTTGAAATCTACATATAAGGAGAGGAAATATTGCCATATTGAGGAACTATAAAGTGAGAAAAAGAGAGACAGGAGCTATTGGAAAAGAAGGTTTAGGACTTAGGTATGTGATATTTGAATAGTAAGATATCTTAATGTTTCTCTTGTATGATCTATTTGAACACAGCCAATATCTGTGTACTTTTCTATTCAAGTAAACATGTATTGCTTAAGAATCTATTATGCTCATTCAGCATAATATTAATAAATATTAAAAGTAAATATTTAGTAGGTGGCAGGTGCTGTACCAAATACTTTACCTATTTAGTTACTTTATAATGAAATATAAAAAATATATCTTCAATTATCAATAAATTTAGATGGGCAGAAAAAAGTCATGCAAACTCAAATTTCTTGCAAATTTAAAGGGTGAGATGAAACAAAATGGGTTATTGTTAAAAAAGACAGGCTTCAAGAGGAAAGCAAAGTAGGGTAGTTATTGTGACTATTCTGTAGCAAAGCTTTTCTTAGTCACCCCAAGAGAATACAAAGATAAGAAAAACTGTGTCTTCTTATATGTTGCTTAGAGTGTCTCTGAGGAATGTTCAAAACTTGAATTGTCAAAAAAACAGAAGAGAGTATCTCAAACAAGGAAACGGTATTTGTAAAAGAATCCCAAGGAAATTCTCACACTGGGATTGGTGAGACATACTGGGAAGTAGAGGAAGATGACCGCGGATGCATGAAATGGGATCATTTTATTGTGAGCTCTTGGGGAACATATCAGGATCTTGGGAAAACTCATCTTTGTATGGCACACATAAAATAGGATTGCTTGTTTTTTCTTTGAAACAAGACTTTGGAACAAAGTTACAGTCAAAGAAACACCAGTCCAATTTCAAATGTCTCAGAGAGTAATGCAAAGTTTTATTTTTGTGTTCCTTGAAGGAACAGACAGAGCTTGTTGTAACTGCTCTTTATGTATCTCTTCCTCTTCTTTATGTCTCTTTATCTTCATAGGCCCCTCTCCCGGCATCCTGCACTGTACTCTGCCTATTCACTCCTGAGTAGAGGTATTAATGTTCTATCCCATGATAGAAGCCTAGACATACTGCACAGGGGCCTTCTTAATCTTTTCTCAGATTCCTCCTCCCCACCCCCCAAATGAACAACCCTTCTAGAATTCTGGTAAATAAAAATGTTCATCTTACTACATCATCCTCATAGGGAAAAAAATGCTATTCTAACAAAATTATTTCAAACTTCACTCAGACTAGGTGGAGAGAAACTGTTTAAAAATGAAAACAGAAAATTGCATGTATTCATCAAGGTATTTTGATTTGTTGGTGGTGTTTTTGTATATTTGTTTTACTAACAACCCACTTTCTTTCAATTCTTTCTCCTCCTCCTGGGTTTGATATTTATTTTTCTGTTGCCCTTGAGAATTCTATTACCTGTATTAACCAGGTAAAGCCTACTAAAATTTGTTCTAGAAAACACTGTAATTATTCCGGGAGTTAATGCCACTTCAGTTCCTTTTTGCAAGTGTTCATTTGGGCACATGGTGCCCTTTTACAATGCAATGGCAACAAATGTGAGGAAGGCAATGTCTTGGGTGATTCAGCCCACAGTAGTATGGTGGCCATCCCATGCTGAGACAACAGCAGCTGAGTACCTGCCATCCATCCAAGAGATGCTATTTTTGCCCAGCTCTGCAGATGGAAGCACATTAGAGGGTAGAGTCTCCACTCAAAGCCCTGGGCTGTTTTAGTCTGGAGATCATGCTCATCTTTACATACCAGGACTTTGCTTGTCCAACATTAACTTCAATAGGATGAAGGTGTAGCTGTATTGATTCCAGTTAGTAAAACTCAGAAAATAATAGGTTGTACACTTTTTTTTTCAAATGTTTGTTTGAAGGAGTAACACATCTTGATTCAATTTTTACACAGTAAAGCACACAACAAAAAAACCTTCCCACAGAAGATTTTCCTTACAGAATTATAATGGATAAATACAGAAGGACTAGGAAATTAAAAATCATTTTAGAATACCACAGCAATAATTGCTGCAGGCAAGATCCACTAATGAAGACTAACATTAGTAGGGGAAAGTTTAAGAAGAGACAGGATATTTGTAAAGTCCCAAAATATTTCTCCCCAAATATTTACTCATTATTTGGGTGATTTTAACATAAGTCCACATATTCTTTTATATATTTATTTTCAAGAGGTGGCTTTTCATTCCCCTTTTCTTGAATGTGGACTGGACTTAAGAGTCATTCAATGAATAGAGTGTGGAAAGGGAAAAACGAGTAACTTTACAGTGGAGAAACCTGGCAGACACCATCTTAACCCACAGATCACCATTCACATCACCAGTAATGAGACATAATGCTATAATGCACCCAGATTTCAAGTGACAGGAAAGAAGCAACATCTCTGCAGTATTCTCCCCCCCAATCCATAATCTCATTCTAATCATGAAAAACGTCAGACAAACCCATATCAAGGGGCATTCTATGAAATACATAATCAGTGCTTTTCAGAAGCATAAAGGATATGGAAAACAAGTTCTGTCACAGAACACTAAGGAGACATGGCAGTTAAGTACAATATGGTATCTTGGATCAGATCCTCGACATTAGTGTAAAATTTGGGCAATTTGAACAATGTCTGCACTTTAGTTATAGTATTTCCCAATGTTAATTTCTTAGTTTTGTTAATTCAACATATTACCATTATCATGAAAATGCAAGATATTAACATTAGATGAAGCTGGGTAGATATATGGAAACTTTCTGTACTTCCCTTGCAACTTTTCTGAAAGTCTAAAAATATTTCAAAATTCAAGTAAAGGCAAAATTTAAATAAAAACATATGTGAAATTATCTGTCCCTCCCTAATTTTTTTTAACTTAAAATTCCTTTTTTGTCTAAAATTTCACACTCATGTGAGCTGTAAAACCTCTCTTTTTTTCTTCATGTACTTTTCCTCAGGTCATGGCACCCTAACCAAACGTGGGTCTGTTTGTCCATGCATTGTAAAGCCAATCTACTGACACTGGGTTACGGTGAAGAAAAAGTACAGTGTTTATTGCAGAGCACCAAGCAAGGAGTATGGGAAGCAAATTTGCAAAAGACCCAATCTTCCTGATGGATTTCAGGGAAAGGTTTTTAAAGACAGGGTGAGGGAGAGGGTTTCAGGGTACCTGATCAGCTCATGAACATTCTTCTGATTGGTTGGTGGTGAGGTAATCGGGAGTCAACATCATCAACCTTCTGGTCCCAACTGGTCTGGGGTCTATGTCCTTGTGGTCAGCATGCAGTTAACTTCTTTCACCTGGAGGGGGTTTTAGTATATGCAAAATAGCTCAAGGATATGCCTCAGGATATTATCCATAGCCCTTAGGAAGAACTAAATTTCCTGGACTTTGTTTTCTCTTGTTTCTGCATTTTTTCACTTCTCTGATTAAATTTGCTCTTTGCAACTCAGGGAAGGCCTAGGAGGCTAAAGCTTTTCAACAAACAAGAGGCAGGGGACATGACAGGGTCCTGCTTGGTTTCAGTGGCATTTTTTTTTTCCAGTACCAGTCAAAAAGAAAAACCCAAAATAAAATAAAACCAAAATATGGCTTAACAGTTAACTTTCCCAGCCAGGCAAAGGTCACTGGGGCTATTCAAACCTTGAGTCTTGAATTGCATCTTGATTAATTTGTTCCCAAATACTGATTAGTAAGGTCTTTCTAGGTTGGGAGTGGGAGTAGGATGGGGCCAGATTAAAATTATGCTCTCTTGTTTGCTTTCTAATTTAAGGATCCTCCCTGAAGGGATCTGGAGCCCTTCTAATGATAGAATCACAATATCTGAGCTGTAATCCTTACTCTTTTTCTTATTGACTCTGGAAACTCAGAATGGTCATTTAACCTCTGGAGACTCAATTTCTTTAACTACAAAATTGTGATAGTTGCTTCACAGAGCATTTGCTATCGTCATGTAATTGAACATCTCAAGTCTCTCACATTACATCTCTACCAGCACTCAGCCTTATCCAAGCACTGACCATTTCTTCTCTGAACCACGATCTGAGCCTCAAAACTGATTGATCTATATTCACACTGGCCATTATCCAGTCCATTCCTCATCTTGTGATATAAACAAGCTTTCCAAACCACAAATCTAATCATTCCCTCTAACAATTTAAACCTTCAAAATGTTTCCATGGCTCCTGAAATAAATACAAAATGGCTTAAATGTCTTAAAGACCCTGCAAGCTCAAGCTTTTCTGTACTTCTGTAGGTCCCTCACATGTCATGCTCCTCCATGCTGTCTTAACTCCAGCCACAGCATTCTTCTCTCAGCCTTTTATATATCATGTGCCTTTTACCCTGCACTTCTCTTCCTCCAGTTACCTCCAGTTTTGACTCCTCCTTGTATACTTCATGCCAGGTCACTTCCTCAAGAAAGACCCTTTCAGCTTCTCTTTTATCACAGTATAAATATTTATACTGTTTTGTGCATCTATTCTTAAACATGCAATTCAGTAGAAATTGTACATGCATTTGTGTGATTATTTGATTAATGCCTACAACTTATTTCAGAAGAAGTATACACCCAAGATTTCTGAGAATAAGATGATTTCTATTTTGGCTTAATCAGTGTTTAATAAAGTGCACATGTCAGTGCTTGAAAAATATTTGTTGAATTATTAATTAAAAATAATTGCCATGTGTGGATAACTATATAAATGTGTATACTGTCACCTAATCATTACCTCAACAGTATCTTTGATCTATGCAACCATGATATTTTAGAGTTTAAGGATAACTCAAGTTTAGAATGGAAGCTCTAAGTTTGTAGGAAGAAGGTTACTGTGTCCCGGTCAGGTTAGTGAAAAGGATGGAAAATAAATTACAGTCCTTTCTCCTAATTCTTGGTAGTTATGTTCTACAAGGCTGCCACAAACACTGAATTAGCAAATATTGAGCCATTGCTCCTAGAAAAGATAGAGGGTTAAGTTCCTGAGAGCCTCTGGTCACAGCATTTTCATCAATTGGTCAATCAATATATAATCTTGTTTTATATGAGTTTCTCTTTAAAGAAACTTTACTTAATATATATTGTTATTTAACATCGAGCTCATGGCCCACAGCAGTATAACTCATGTCTGAATGAAGCTTATCTAATACGTATTTTCTCTGTAAGGCACATCACAGCTTTCTTGCACTTTGGAACACCAAGCAGCACTTTAACACTTTATGCTTGGAGACACTTAAAAAGAGCTAAATCACACACACACACACACACACACACACACACACAAACAATGAAAAGTTAAGAATGTGGCACTAAATAAGCTGCAAAAGAGATACTTGTTTCAGTATAAGAGCTAGCCGAGCTAAAACAAAAAACGCAGAACGTTGCTTTGACTGCAGCGTTGAACGTGCAGTCAGGCAACGCAAATTTCTCACAACTCTTAATTTGCTCTTAATTTCTCACTGCTCTGCGCGTGTTGGTGGATGACAGCCCTGATAGTATTGATTTTGGCTTTACAAATACATTTCAGCAAGTAGGTGAATTCACAAATATGGAATCTGGGAAAAAATGAAGATACTCTGACTATGTTGTTCAAGTTGATCTAAACGTGATTTCGTTTGTTCCCTCCTTAAAATCATAGGCTGAAAAGGTATAAATGTGTTTCTTTCACAGAAATAATCCAATCAATCCATTCTGAAAGGAATCTGCTTTCTGAAATACATGATTAGTGAATTTCTGCCTTCCATAACACAGAATCAAATAAAAATATTGTCCCTGGAAAGCACAATATGTGAATAAAGGTATTATATTACCACATACTCACAGAGTACAAAATATTTTGTACATTTAAATATTTCTTTTAAAAAGTTTTATTGTATCTTTAGGTTGGTTCTAGACAAATAAATGTTTAAAGTTTGACATACTTTCATATACACTTGCCACTGCTAATGTTGAAAACTGTATCACTGACACGGGTGTACCAAGGATGGCTGCAGCAAAGGCATATCCACAGGCAGCTCTGGGAGTCAGGGAGGAGATCATGCAAAAATGTTGCCTTCTTCACAAACAGAAGTCAAACAGATACCAAATAAAACATGACATTTTGTAATTTTATATGCATATAAATAGTTTCTATGTAGTGTCATTTTATTATATATGTATACATTAAAAGTGTTATAGGTAATACATGTATGGTGCAATGTAAATGCTAACTCATTTAATTTAATGCCATTTTTCTATGCTACATTTTATAACTGATGGTAGCATAGACATTTTTAAGACAAGAGACAACTACAAAGTTTTCTCATGCAATTAAAAACATACCAGTTTAATTTTTTTTTTCCTAAAAATTGTCCATTTTTAACAGAGATTTCTGCACCAATAGTGGAGATAAAGGAATAAAATTTTTCTTAGCGGGTTAACATACAGTTCTATTAAGAAATGCAATTTTGCATCAAAACTGTAAAATACATCAAATTTTTCTTTCAGAAAACAAGTATAACTTTGCTTATTAGAGTGTATTTAAGTGAGGATGTGTGTACATAACACTTGTTATGTATAAGAAAGGCATCATAATAGAGATTAATATGACATATTTGATATCAGAGACCAACAGCATCTGATCACAAATGCATGGCCAATAATATAATTTGAAGCATTAGACCTTTTACATCGTGCTTATGTTCATAGTGCACTAATAATACAGCTAAAGACCTTATATAAATGGACAGTGTCATGAGTTTGCACAACTTTAAGCATCCAAGCCAGAGTGGAATAATGTGTACTTTTTCACTTTTAGTCTTTATTGTATTTGCACTACCATTTCCTGACCTATACAGTTTCTCTGGATCTCAGTGACTGTGGAAAGGAATTGATTTTACCCGGACTTCTAATACTGGCAGTCTTCTATTCACTTAAGTCAGTGTTTTATTTCACTTTCTTGGGGTGAGAGTGGGAGGTTAGAGAAGAAATGGAGTTGAGTGATCAGGTGAAATTGTTTTGCATTTGTTTGTTTCTCTCAGAACTTCTTAGAATGATCTATGTCTCCTTATTTGCCCATTTCTTCCTCTCTTGCTCTCTTTCTCTTTCTATATATATGTGTGTTTGTGTGTGTGTGTATAACAAGGGATATATATCAATCTATCTATATAAAGGAATTATATATATATATATATATATATATATATATATACACACACACACATACACACAAACATACATTTTATTCCATATTCCTTGCCATTTAAAATGACAAAAAAATGAGAAATTAGTTTATACTGGCATCTGCTAGAATTCTTTTGTGTTATAGACTTAAAGCTGTTTGAGGTAAGTTCTAAGTATAGGGTTTAGCTGACTGCACATGTCGAGTAAATGGTAATGAGGCAAATAACGGTTTGAAGACAACTAGTGGAATCTGTAACTACCCAGCAATCTGTCTGCTACCCAGCAAAGCAGATCTGGCAAGGTGACTTTTCACACTCTTGAATCGACCTGCTTCATCTGATGTTTAAGAATAGCCATCTATCTGCTAATGTCTAAATGAGAAGCTGAGCCTGCAAGTCAAAGCACTACATTTATATAGAGTTTTTTTTTTTTTTTTTTTTCCTGTACGCGGGCGTCTCACCATTGTAGCCTCTCCCGCCGCGGAGCACAGGCTCTGGACGCGCAGGCCCAGGGGCCATGGCCCACGGGCCCAGCCGCTCCGCGGCATGCGGGACTCTGCTGGACCAGGGCACAAACCCACGTCCCCCGCATCGGCAGGCGGACTCCCAACCACCGCGCCACCAGGGAAGCCCCAATATATCGACTTTTTGATGTTTGTGAGTAGCTATGTTTATATGCCTACATTGTGCATAGTACCACATGCAGATACACCAAAAAGGTTTTGGTTTTGCTCGTGTAGACCATAGCTGAAACATAGACATATAAGCAGCCCATAAACATAATTAAAATGATGAAAAAAATAATGGCAGAAGAGTCACAGATCTGGAAAATAACAGAAGTCAAAACTCAATGAAGTATATAAGTCAAAGACATGAACAAAATTATTGCCATAACAGAAAATACTTTTTTGAAAGCTGTAAAATATAGATGATGCTAAGTCATGAGACAACCAAAGTGAATTTCAGAACTTTACTCTTTAGATATTTTTGCAAAAAGTCAACAAGTAATATTGAGATGTTTGTGCCTAGTAAAATGCCTATTGATTAAAGATATTTCAGATCACTGGCTGCAAACCAAATGTGATGAACATAATCAGCAATGGCTATGAGGATTGAGTAGATAGGATCTCATCTGCTTACATGGGCAGAATCTTAGTCATAACTTGAATGTTTCTTCTATTGTAGAAATATTATTTTATTTTTCTTAAAATTATTATGATCTTAAAACTTGTATTTAAAATTCAATCCAATTATTCATATTGGGTATTTGAAGATAATGCAAAAAAACTATTAAAACCATTTTAAAAGAGGCAAAAAACAACATTGCACAAGGCAGAAGAAAACAAAGAGACAGAGATTAGGAGGGATTAGGTGTGTGGGGTCTATGGAAGTGATACAGAGAAAATTCTCAGCTTCTTAACCTGTGCAGTTAATAAATGAAGTTAGAACTTCCCAAATAATCCATTGCTTTTCTAGAAATTGCCAGGAGGATGGCTTCTTTTCTCTAAATCACACTATTTAATCTGATAATTACCTAATACTCCTCTAATGTCTCCCTTACCATTCCACTCAAGAAGTAACTGGATGTTTAGAATCAAAATATAAGCTGTTGTCTAAATCTTGGATGGTGCCTTCAAGGTGGCAATTAGAATTTTAAAGTATACTGGTGATTTTGTCCTATTACCAGTTATTGTTTCTGTTATAGGTTAAAAAAATTTTTTAAAAAGAAAACTCTTGCCAGTATTGACATTGTAGTCCAAGAGTCACTGAAGATTATTGTAAGACTCTTTCTAGTCAATAACATTATATTGGGTGCATCTACATATTAAGACACTTACAACATATGTTTCATCTTAACTTGCTTTTATATTTGACTCCTCCACTAGTTTGTGAGATTTCTGAGGACTTTATCACTCATTCCCAACCTCTAACTCAGCATTTCATACAAGAAGTTGCTTAATGAATATTTATTGAATGAAGGAAAGTAATCAATGAAGTTCACATTTAAGTTTACTAGATGTTTATTTTAAAAAACACCAACCATTGTCTATGCTTTTCATTCAGTTTAAGAACAGGAAATCAAAAACTGAAACTTACAATGCCTTCTCCCAGCTATTTCACTACTATCAGCTTTAAAAAATGCCATTATTTTTTCTTAAGCATAATATTCTACACTTTTATGCAATTTGGAAATTGCATAAAATTCAACTATAAAATTTTGGAGTGCATTATTATTGAAAAGTGTATCAAATATATATATATCTAAATAAGAAAGTTGAATCTTCTCTATTCTTACACTGGTAATATACAAAATCACAAAACTAACCAAAAAAAAAGGTGAAAAATCCAACTGTAGATGGAAGGTTTCATGTAATACTTACAGAATATTTATTAGAAATTAGAAAGCAATATTAGATAAAATTGCTCATAGTTTGTTATTTCACTTCTACTAAACTCTATGATTAGTGATGCTTATCTCTCATTGCTCTTAAAAATATAGCAATGAGATTTGATGATAATAATACCTTAAGAAAAAAAGGTTTCCAAGCCTTTTTTAAAAATGAATAATTTGTTAGACTTTTTCCAAAGAGATTCTGTGATTTTTTTGCTCATAACTCACTACGTTCATGTTGAGTGCCTTATACTACACATGTAGACCTAAAAACATGCAAAATTGTTAAACTCTGGCAAATAAAACTTTCAATTTTTAATGGGCTCTAAAGCAGTCTTTACTTCTGTAGATTAGGAAAGGCTAGAAAAATATAATTTAAAGTTTTCTAACTCAGAAGCTAATACCTATCTGATTTAAAAAAAAACACAGTATTTAACTTAATACAATAATGACCTTTTTGTAGTAATTTGCAATATGTATTATTCCTTTAGGGGAATATCGTTATGCATCCTGGTAAGATGAGCTTTCCTATGTAAATGCTACCCTTTTAAGGTCAAAAGCTGTGCTCAGTTAACGATGGCAAACGAAAAATGGTCAAGTCAGATGTTCAATATAAACAACAAAGAAAATCCAGAGCTTTGTGATAATCCTCTAATATATTTTAAAGCAGTTATAGCTATTTTAATATATCTATATATGTATGTATACTTATAAACATAGCTATATAGATATACACACACAAATACGTTAGTTTCTACAAAGTAGCATACAATCATGCTATTATTTTAAATTTCAATTTGAGTCTTAGTCTATACTAACAAGATTAGTAAGACCCTTCTAAATATTATTAGCATTGTATATTCAATATTTTACTTCAAGCATTGGGCATATATCTGTTTTAACATTGTTAAAAGTCTAAAGTTCACATTGGACCAAACATCCATACAGCATAAATATTCTCTGTAAAAGTCCCCCTTCTAGGTACACAATTAGGAAGGCATCTTTAAAATAAAAATATACTTAATATTTTAAATAATTGTCTCTTTATTTATAATCAAGGAATTTAGTGAAGCCACTATTCAGAATCTTTCCCTTCTATTAACATTACTGTAGTTTCACAAGGTGGTACAATCTAAACAGCCTAAATGCCAGCATATTATATTTACTTTAGGTAAAATCAGCTCTTCTAGGTGAAAAAAAAATTAAGAGTAAAAAGCACTTAAATAGATTATGTGACCATAGGTGTGTGGG
This sequence comes from Tursiops truncatus, assembly GCF_011762595.2. Lineage (NCBI taxonomy): Eukaryota > Metazoa > Chordata > Mammalia > Artiodactyla > Delphinidae > Tursiops > Tursiops truncatus. Next base: position 88,751,788 of record NC_047044.1, on the reverse strand, counting down.
TTTGTCTCTGGGCTTTCTATAACCTGCTGTATAGCGCAGGGAGCTCTGCTTGGTGCTCTGTGGTGACCTAGGTGGGTGGGATGGTGGGAGAGGGAGGTCCAAGAGGGAGGGGATATATGTATACATATGGCTGGTTCACTTCATTGTACAGCAGAAACTAACACAACATAGTAAAGCACCTATACCCCAATTAAAAAAAAAAAAACCACTTAAATAGATGAAAAATAGAACTTGTTCAGTACAAGTTTAAGAACAGCAGTTACCCACAAAGCTGTCAAGTGGCACTGTTAACTATAGTAATTTATTCTATAATTTAATGTAATCTTAACCCCTTTCACATGTTAATACAACATGAAAAAAGTGGGTATAAAAACACATGCTTATTAATGAATTGAAGATATAATGTCACATTGTTTTTTGCCACATTCTTTTGAAATATCTTAATATTGGAATTAGCAGAGCCTAAACAATTTCAGTATGTAATTATGTCTGTATATATCTTACTAGTTAGTGCTGTGATTAAGAGATATTTAATCTTTAATTATGCCATAGATGGAGGGTTGACGTTTGAGTCGAAGATAACAGGGATAACTCGGGGCATGAACTCTTTAATATGGATTGTAATTTGTCTGCTTGGAAAGCAGAGACTTTCAGCAAAAAGACAAACTAGAGTAACCTCCATGGTCTTAATGACTTCACTGGTTAAAATACTTTCAACAAAAATAAGGTAAGTGCAATTTGTTTAGTCTTGTTGTGTCGACACATCAGTGCCAGGATATATTTCATACTCTCTTCTTTCTTGTGCTTTCCATTTCTCATCTCCCCACAAATACACACACACACACAACACATACATACACACGTACAATTAACAATGGTGTGTACTGTTAATTTCTTCATTTCCAGTTCCATTCATAAAAGTTACCCTTACCCAGAGGATAAGATGTCATAGGAAGGTAGGAAAATCATTTCTTTGTTTAGAGAAGTAAAAATAGAATCCTCTGTTGGGAAGCAATTAGGCAGGGGTTAGTTCCCTTCTCCTTTCATTGTGATTTTTTCCAGCTTGTAATATTCTACTTGATCACCTCTTCCAATCACCGATATATAGTTGAAGAGAAATTATTAAATTAGTGTGAAAATGACAAATGTGGTAGATTTATTTTTTTTGCAAAGGAAAGTCACTTCAGTCTAATAAATTAACCTACAATCCCATGATAAAGGGTTATTGAGAGCATGAGATGATAACTTCTGATTTTTACTGGTCTGACAGTACTGGGCAAATTACTAAATAGTATTGGAAACACAGAGCTAAATGAAACTATGAAAGATTGCCAGATTGTGCAAATTTAATTCATCTAAGCTACTCTAAACAAATGAAAACCTACGCTATAAAAGAACAGGTTTTTTGATTTTTTTTGTTTGTTTGTTTTTTTGTTTTTAAATGGGATTGAACACTCTCCTTTGGTGTCTTCATGTTGAAAGGGGGATCCCTATTACATATGTTGGGTATGGGTCAGATGGGTGTAGGCAGCAATCAAAAAGAATTGTTTTACTTACTTTTGTGAGTATGTGATTTCTCTAACACTTCCCAAGAAATGGATTTTTCACCTGAAGTTGACTGATAACCATGTCCTAATCCACTGAAAAGAGCCATCACCCTCTCAGTACATTTTGCCAAAGCTCACAGGAGATGCAGTGCCTTGTTTGCCTGGCGGCCACCATCTCATCAGTGTATATGCTAGGCTGTAGATGTAGATACAGGATGCTCTAAATGAAGCTTCAACAAATCTCAAAAGAGCATCACAATATCACAATGGAACTAAAAATTTACATGCAAATTTAAACTTTTCCTTGGGCTGCATAAAGATAGATGTAAACTTTTGCAAGGAGGGGTCTCCTGTGTCTATTCACTTAGAACCTGCTTGACTTTTGCTCTTCTGGGTCCTCCAAACTCACTACAGTCTCTTTTAAGGCAGGATAGGACCACTCCATCCTGCCTTGAAAAACATCTTAATCTCTCCATGGATTTTCCCCCTTGATTCCTACATGAGTTTTGAAATTCCTAGTGGTTCTTTAAGATATAGTGAACATATTTTCATAGTCTCCTTAGGGACTCTAATCTGGTACAAAAATGAAGGTGGATGTGCCTGTTCCTGTTCAGTCCCTCAACAATAAGTATGAATTACTTGTGAAAATAAACCCATTCTTCCTGTCATTAGCACACATTTATTTCCCTTAGAGACAAAATATTATACTCCTCCAAGAAGTGAACAATTTTCTCCTCTTATTTTTTGTGAGCTGTAAAGGTCCTCCTCATTATTAGTGAGAAAAGTATTTGGCTCTGTTTTGCCTTTCCTGGGACATGCTTCATTACTAGCAACTAGTGTTTGTCACTGTGATACCTGGGAACAAGTTCCTGCTCTAATTAGATTATCTTGATTTTTCTAAAAATCTACCTTTGAAAATAGAATGCTAGAATTTTAGCCATTTCCACCATTAGTGGTAAGAGTCTAGACTCTGAGTCAACCTGGCTGCTGAATTTGAACCCTCTGGCACCACTTACTTTATTGCTTTGGGAACTCTAAATAATCCCTATAAACTCTATAATTTTTCTGTTAAAAATATTACATAACCCACATAAAAACTCTGAAATATGTAATGGGTATATATTTATATAAAATGGAACATATATAATATATGTATGCATATATATGTATGTATGTATATATATGCACACACACACATACAGAATGAGAGAAAAAGGAGAAAGAAGCCAGGCAGAGAGGTTTCTAGAATAGTGCCTACATATAGTAAGGATTTTTTCAAAGACCTGGTTGAAGATGGGGTAGCTATACAATGTAGTCCTAAATTTAGATGACCTTCTGACAAAAGGATTATAACCTCATTCAACAAATCACTATGTTTAGTTTAGTTACACTCATTTCTTTGAATGTTAGAAATAATATGAATAAGCAAATTAAAAAAATATTTTTCTGGCTTTCTCTTCCCATAAACTTTGCCCACCATTTTGACCAGTGTGAAGTTTTTCTACCAGAACCTTGCTGACCAGTAAATCAATCAGACGATAATATACTGTCAGCTCAACCCAACTGTGAATTTTCTTCACTACAATGATATATACAGTTTTATTTTTAAATAGGATATCATGATAGCTGAATTACTACCAGTCTAGTTTTTTTAAATAATATTTTCATATTGTGATTTATTTATTTATTTATTTATTTATTTATTTATTTATTTTTGTGTGTGGTACGCGGGCCTCTCACTGCTGTGGCCTCTCCCGTTGCGGAGCACAGGCTCCAGACGCGTAGGCTCAGCAGCCATGGCTCACGGACCCAGCCGCTCCGTGGCATGTGGGATCTTCCCAGACCGGGGCACAAGCCCGCGTCCCCTGCATCGGCAGGCGGACTCTCAACCACTGTGCCACCAGGGAAGCCCTCATATTGTGATTTAAAATGAAGATTTTAAAGATCAGTAAGTAATAATACTCACTAGCTGAATTTATGTTTGCTAAAAGATATGTAGGAGTGATGTCAGCATCATGGCAGTTTGAGACACTCCCATTGTCTCTCCTCTTCAATGTACAACCAATAAAACATCCACAACTCAGCAAAGGTACCTCTGCCCAACACACCAGGATGCCAGAGAATTCCACACATCTGTACATCTACAGGTAGGTGAATTGGAATACATAAAGGAGACAGAACCAGAGGAACAGTGAAGGTGGTGCCTACAATCCTTGCCCTCTGGACATAGAAACTGAGTCTATACTAGAAGAAGAAAAACAAATGAAGCTCAAAGTCCATAGAAGAAAGGAAATAATAAAGATCAGAGCAGAAGTAAATAAAATAGAGGCTAAAAACACAGTACAAAAGATCAATGCAACTAAGAGGTGATTCTTTGAAAAGATGAACAAAACTGAAAAATCTTAGCTAGACTCACCATGAAAAAAAGAGAGAAGGCCCTGAAATAAAATCAGAAAGGAAAGAAAAGAAATAACAACAGATACCACAGAAATGTAAAAGCTTATAAAAGATATTATGAACAGCTTAACACCAACAAATTTGATAACCTAGAAGAAAAGGTGAATTCTTAGAATTATACAACCTCCCAAGACTGATCATCAGTACAGAGATTGAAATAGTAATCAAAAACTCCCCACCAAAAAAAGTTCAGGACCTGATTGCTTCACAGATGAATCCTACCAAATATTCAAAGAAAATTTAATACCTATCCTTTGCAAACTCTTCCAAAAACACTGAAGAGGTAGAGACACTTCCTAACTCATTTTAAGAGATCAAAATCACCATGATACCTAAAACCAGATAAAGCAAATTACAGGCCAAGATCTCTGATGAACATAGATTCAAAAATCTTCAACACAGTATTATGAAACCAAACACAACAGTACATTAAAAGAATCATACACCATAATAAAGTGGGATTTATTCCAAGGATTCGAGGATGGTTCAACATCTGCAAATCATTTAACATGATACATCACTTTAACAAAGTGAAAGATAAAAATCATATGATCATCTCTGTAGATGCAGAAAAAAATAATTTGACAAGATTCAATACCCATTATGATAAAACATCTCAATAAAGTGGGTGTAGAAGGAGCATACCTCAACATAGTAAGGGCCATATGTGACAAACCCATAGCTAACATCATACTCAAAGGGAAAAAATTGAAAGCTCTCCCTCTAAAATTAGGAAAAAGGCAAGGAAGCCCACTCTCGCCACTGTTATTCAACATAGTATTGAAAGTCCTAGCCAGAGCAATTAGGCAAGTAAAAGAAATAAAAGACATGTAAATTGGAAAAGAAGAACTATTACTATTCATAGATGATAATTATATATATATATATATATATATATATAATGCTAAAGATTCCACCAAAAAAACTATTAGAAATAATAAATACAATAAAGTTGCAGGACACAAAATCAACATACACAAACGTGTTGCATTTATATATGCTAACAACCATCTAGCAGAAATAGAAATTAAGAAAACAATCTCATTTAAAATTGCAACAATAAAACATATTAATAAATTTAATCAAGGAACTAAAAGACCTATACAGTGAAAACTATAAAACGTTGCTGAAAGAAACTGAAGAAAACAAAATGATTGGAAAGATATTTTGTGCTCATGGATAGAATAATTAGCAGCATAAAATATCCATATTACTTAAAGCAGTTCACAGATTCAATGTAATCCCTATCTTTGTCTTAATATTGTTCTAGATATGTCTCCTCAGGCAAGGGAAACAAAAGCAAAAATAAACGAATAGGACTACTTCAAAATAAAAACCAAAGAAACCATCAACAAAGTAAAAAGACGACCTACCAAATGAGAGAAGATATTTGCAAATCATGTATCTGATAAGGGTTATTATCCAAGATATGTAAAGAACTCATATGCAACCAGATTTAAAAATGGGCAGAGGAGCTAAATAGACATTTTTTTCTCCAAAGAAGACATACAGATGACTGGCAGGCACATGAAAAGATGTTCAACATCACTAATTATTAGGGAAATACAAGTCAAAATCACAATGAGATAGCATCTCATGCTTGTTAGAATGGCTATTATCAAACAGACAAGAAATAACAAATGTTGGTGAGGATATGGAGAAAAGAGAACCCTCGTACACTGTGAATGGGAATGTAAACTGGTGCAGCCACTATGGAAAATAGTATGGCGATTCCTCAAACAATTAAGAGTAGAACCACCATATGATCTAGCTACCCCACGTCTGAATGTTTATCCCAATAATATGAAAACACTAATTTGAAAAAATATGTGCACCTCTATGTTCATCACAAAATTGTTTACAATAGCCAAGGTATGGGAAGAACTTAAGTGCCATCAACAGATAAATAGATAAAGAGGATGTTTGTGTATGTATATCACACACCCACACCCACACACAATAGAGTACGACTCAGCCATAAAAAAGATGAAATCTTACTATTTGCAACGATATGGATGGACCTTGATGGCATTATGTTAAATGAAATAAATAGATGTAGAAAAACAAATACCATATGATTTCACTCATTGTGGAATATAAAAAGAACAAACAAAAAAGTAAAAATACAAAATAAATGAACAAACCAAATCAAACAAAAACAAGCATGTAGATACAGTGAACAGAGTAGTGATTTCAGGGGGCAAGGGGTGAAGGAAGGCAAAATGTGTACAGAGCATCAAGTGGATGGTGATGGGTGGAAATTAAATGTTTGGTGATTAGCAAGCTGTAGTGTATACAGAAGTAGAAATTTATTGTTGTGCGTATGACATTTATATAATGCTATAAACCAATGTTACCTCAATAAAAGATAAATTTTAAAAGTTTACTGAAAGAGTAATATATGCAATTTGTGTGTGTGCATGTGCATGTGTCTGTGTAGTGAAGTTGGTCACTGTTCTAAAGATTCAATGATTCATCACCATTGGGGCTATGCTAGCTATAACAAAAAAATCTTTAAACTAGAGCAAGTTTGGAAATATACGTGAATTTTACCCAATTTAGGGTGTTTCCTCAATAAGTCATCTAAGTAGATTTTTCAGTATTAATACCCATCAATACTACATTTATAGATACACTTTTACCTGCTTTTTTATAGTAACAAGGTAGATATGTGATTTGCAAAATGTTCAATAAATATGTGTATTGTCCCACTTGAAATTTTGTGCAATATTCTAAAAATGTGAAAGTGTCTTATGATCATGCATACACTACTAACGTAAAGATTTTCTGTCACACTGAACTAAGCAAATATCCTATTTTAGTTAAATTTACTAAAGGTCAGGAGAAAAGTGGCATCAGAGGACCAACGTGACAATTTGCAAGTATGTTTGAGATTGAGAGAGAGGATGACGCAGCAACACTCAGGAGACTCCAAAAATAAATATTTAGCATGTGGGCCTTTCAAAGAAGAAGACTCACTTTGATCCACTCACATACCAAGCTCCATCAGATCAAGTCTCCTCTTTCCATTAGAGTGTTAGCGTTAAGATGTTTAGATCATATATTTCTTTGATATTAAAATTAGAAGGCATTCTTCTTCCCACTTAAACTGAAAATAATTTCTAATTTTTGTACTCTTATTAAGTATTTGGGGGCAGATTTATAATTCAAAAATTAAACATTTTTCTATTTTTATCAGTTATGGGAAATACATGCTAATAATGAGCTAGCACTTAAAATTACAGAAAACTTCAAGAGATGTTTCATGCTCCTTTTCATTATAATCTTATTAACATTGCGTCCTTATACTTCTTGTACTTCTTAATGGCATATATATCAATGCCATGATTCTATACTTCTATGTATCTGAAATAATGTGCTACACCCATCATTTCTGTACAAGCAGAGCTTTTGTTTTCATTTTTTTGCTTTGCTCAGTATAGGTGTTTGACTATGTAGCCACCCTTTCCCAGTGTAACTTCCATGAATTAGACCTTGGCCATACATTTGCTCAAGCATGTCTCAATAAGTAAACTAGCTTTACTAAATACCTACTATACCTTAAAAATAATGGTGGTATAAAAAGTGATATTGCTTTACCAAATATCTACTGAGTTCTTACTTTGTCCCAAGCATTTAAAAATTGGGATAATAAGTGAAATATGAAACTTTCAGAAAGGTCACAGTTTAGAAGATAAATACTCTCTCTCTGTCTATGCATAAATATGTGCATGCATGATAAATATTATATGTGTGTCTGAAACATACAAACACATTAATAATAGCTAAATTGTACAATTTCTATGCATCAATGCAAACTGCTTGATCTTCATTACTTCATGTAATCTTTATAATATTCCTATGAGGGGGATATATTTTAATCTATATTCCTATGAGGAGAAAACTAACAGTCACAGAGGCTTAGAAATTCCTTAAAGGTCACACATATATAATTGGTCACAAATGTAAGCAGAGAATCAACAAGGTCTACCCAACCCCAGCCACTGTATCCATAACCAATTCACCCAATCAATCAACTTTGATTTTCTCTTTTGGTACACAGATGTATTGTGGAAAAAGGCAGATGGGGTTGGGAGAATAGAGAGAGAGTAAAGGTGAAGGAGGAGAGAGGGAAATAGAAATATTCTCAAATGGAGATAATATGAGAGCTTGCAGGTTGAAGTCTGAATAAGATTTACATGGATAAAAAAGGGAGGAGGAAAAGAATAATGTATTTTGAATAATGATGGATGAAAGTAGAGCAGAAACAATTAGAACGGATAGAAGGGAAGCAGTAGGAGATAAGGTTGGAAATTTATCCTGAGACCAGGTTCTAAAGAGCTTTGAATTCTTACTTCAACATTTATACTTGATTCTATGGGCCTTGGAATGTTCCTGAAAGTTTGCAAATGGAGGAATGACTTAATTGCCTACGTTTTATAAGGAGAATTCTGGCTGCAATATGGAGGATGGATTAGAGTAAGAGGAAGGAGAATGGTGCACTTACACTAGTCATGTGAAGTATAATAGAGACCTAAATTGGACCACTGTCAATAAGAATGGATAAAAAGGAGTGTGATTACTATTTCAGTAATAGAACTGTTAGGACCGTGTGAATGAATTAAATATGAAAAATGAGTGAAACAGACTCCGATATTTCTGGCTTAGGCTGAATGGTGTTGCAGTTAAAAGAGATAGAAAATTTTAAAATGTGATGATTTATGGCAGGAAAATAATGAAATAATCTATATGCATGTATAGTGTAATGAAGAAAATAATCAGATAACAAGTAAAAGTAGTATATAATCACTTACTACATTGAGTGGCTCATTGAGTGGCCCATGATATAAATAAATAGAGGAGGTGAAAGAATCTCTGCCATTAGGTTTAGGAAATATTTCAGAGCTTATTATATTATATTATATATAATATATATTATATATTATAATAACTGCTATATATTATAATAACTGCTATTCTCTAGATCAAGGAACAGATGTGATGGATTTTGAAAACTTCTAACAATGCCTTTTCAAATAGAAGTTTAGGAAATGAACTGAATGGGTTTACAGATTTAACAGACCCACTGTTGAAAAAGTCCTAGACTATCACTGCACTTGTTACCTGCCCCCTATGTATCTCTACTTATAATGACGGGTGAAAAAAAAATTGAGGTCTCCAGATTTCAGCAAAAGCTCTGGCCCTGAATCAAATAACCTCCAATAGATCTGGTTTCTCCAGTATATGACAAGAAAGTAAATGGTCTTATGTCTCTTTAAGGAAAGATTGGGGAAACCAATCACTACTGTAATTATTTTTTTTTTTGTATGATGTCTCCAGGTTCTTCCTCATGGAAAAATGGATTTTCAGTTAGTTGATGGGGTCTGGGTCCGAAAAAAGATTCAAATCAGGAAATTAAGACTGTGAATTTCACTGGGTTAGCTAAAGGTAGCTCTCAACCTACTCATTTATTCTCTGTCTCTGTCTCTTTCTCTCTGTCTCTGTCTCTCAGGAAGAGTCAATCTTCTCCATTGCTACCAGATAGTGCAGTTCTGTAACAGCATTCTTCCAACCTTCAGAGGACAGCCGTTACTGAGCTCTTAACAATACTGGGGATCTCATCATCAGAATCTTACTTAATATCTTTGTAAACAGAATGTGCCTTGGGTATTCTGTAATATCATCATCTCATGTATTTTCCAGTCTCTACAGAAGACCCATTCTAGCATGCCCACTTTTCTGATCCTTTTGATCCCCTCCTCCACAGTTGGCCACGGTAGTTCTGGTAAAGCTTTTTCCAAGTTTCCAAACAGCAAATTCGAACCATCTCCAAGTGCCCATTTCAGCATGTTATGTCCTATCATTGGAAAGTGCCCACTTATCCAGCTTTATATTCTGCACTGCCCTTTGATAAAGTATAGCTTCCTGGTTCCTACTGGTATATATTAGCTAGATCCTTATATTATAAGCTCCATTGTCTTATATTTCATTTCTTAGGAGCCTAGCACTTACCCAGTCTGGATATGCTGACACCATTAGAAGTTACAGCTCTAATGAACAAAAGAGAAAATGGTGGCAGATCCTGAGGAAGATGGACATGTATTTATAAGATTTATACTTCATCTGAAGTTCCTGAAGAGTATCCTACTGAGGAGATTGGGCTTTCACTTCTAGAAAATGGGGTTTAGAATACTTCGAGGTGCCCAGAGGGTCTGGTGGAATCAGGATATTCAAAATTCCCTAGTGCACCAATCTAGATATGCCTTTCCAAGCCTCGAAGTCCCATTTCTTTCCCATCAGCCCCCTGGCTTTGATATACGAAGCTCACCTATAATGAGAATTTAGTCTTCTGTGAATTTGCCACTCATAATTAAATCAAGGGCTTAATCATCACCTGAGTCTGTTTTCCTATGCTGGGAGATAAAGGTCTCTTTACATTGTACCATGGAAGCCCTTTGACACTGACATTTTTATTGAAATTGTTAATTAGTAGATCTGAGTCTGTCATTTTTTTCTCTTGAATGAATCAATGATGATTATCAAAGACACCAATTCCACAGTTCTTATAGCAACCTGTTCCTCTTTAGCTCCCAAATGCTCTAGACCAGTTTTTTTTCTTTTCCTTTTATTTTTAAAAAATTTTATTTTATATTGGAGTAAAGTTGATTTAAAATGTTGTGTTAGCTTCAGGTGTACAGCAAAGTGATTTAGTTATACATATACATATATCTATTCTTTTTCAGATTCTTTTCCCATATAGGTTATTACAGAGTATTGAGTAGAACAAAGAGTGCAGAACACTTTGACATAAATTGTAACAATATCTTTTTGGATCCATCTCCTAGAGTAATGAAAATATAAACAAAAATAAACAAATGAGACCTAATGAAACTTAAAAGCTTTTGCACAGCAAAGGAAACCACAAACAAGATGAAAAGACAATCCACAGAATGAGAGAAAATACTTGCAAATGATGTGACTGACAATGGATTAATCTCCAAAATATAAAAATAGCCCATGCAGCTCAATATCAAAAAAATTACATAACCCAATCAAAAAGTGGGCAGAAGATCTAGATAGACTTTTCTCCAAAGAAGACATATAGATGGGCAAAAAGCACACGAACAGATACTCAACATCACTAATTATTAGAGAAATGGGACTCAAAACTACAATGAGGTATCACTTCTCACCAGTCAGAATGGCCATCATCGAAAAGTCTACAAATAGGGACTTCCCTGGTGGCGCAGTGGATAAGGCTCCACACTCCCAATGTAGGGGGCCCGGGTTCGATCCCTGGTCAGGGAACTAGATCCCACATGCATGCCACAACTAAGGAGCCCACCTGCCGCAACTAAGACCCAGCACAACCAAATAAATAAATAAATATTTTTAAAAAGTCTACAAATAATAAATTCTGGAGAGGGTGTGGGGAAAAGTGGACCCTCCTACACTGTTTGTGGGAATGCAAACTGGTACAGCCACTATGGATAACAGTATGGAGGTTACTTAAAAAACTAAAAATAGAACTACCATATGATCCAGCAATTCTACTCCTGGTCACATACCGGGAGAAAACCATAATTCAAAAAGATACATGTATCCCAATGTTCATTGCAGCACTATTTACAATAAACAAGACATGGAAGCAACCTAAATGTCTATCAATAGATGAATGGAAAAAGAAGATGTGGTACATATATATAATGGTATGCGACTCAGCTAAAAAAAGAATGAAATAATGCTATCTGCAGCAACATGGATGGACCTACAGATGATCAAACTAAGTGAAGTAAGTCAGAGAAAGACAAATATATGATATCATTTATATGTGGAATCTAGAAAAATGATACAAATGAACTTGTACAAAACAGAAACAGACTCACAGATTTAGAAAACAAACTTATGGTAACCAAAAGGGAAAGGTGGGGGTGAGGGATAATAAGGAGGTTTGGATTAGTATATACACAATACTATATATAAAATAGATAATCAACAAGGACCTACTGTATAGCACAGGGAACTCTAGACCAGGTTTTGACAAACTTTGGTCCATGGGTTAAAATAGAACTGTCACCAGTTTTCATAAATATCATTTATTGGAAAACAGCGACACCCATTTATTTATGTATTATCTGTGGACGCTTTTGCACAGCAACAGCAGAGTTGAGTGGTTAGGACAGACCATATGGTCTACATAGCCTGAAATATTTACTATTTGGTCCTTACAGAAAAAGTTTGCCAACTCTCACCACACACATTTCTCCTGCTTTTGAACCCCTTTCCACCTTGATTCATACCACGTCTCTATCACTTACCAGTTGGTCATCATGGGTATGTTTCTTAATTTTTCTCAGCTTTATTTAGCTTATCTGTATGTAACTTAAAAAAAAAACCTAGATCATTTTTTATGGATGCTCTTAGCACCATGAAAAGTGCAAAATAACTCAAATACAGTGCCTAAAAAAATTTGAAAGGAAATTTAAACCTCTAATGAACTCTCTCAAGGTTGTACCAGTGAATCATTTTGTTGTTTACCACACATCAAAAACTTTTTTTCCATTCCTTCAATCATACACAAGAATGCTCACTTTATCTCCTCAAAAGTCTTAACTATCCTCTCTTTCCCCATATTTCACTCAGAGGAACTTTTAGTAGTGACTTTGTGTTTCACTGACCCGATTCCTATTCTTCTTTTCCTTCCAGGCTCCCTATTCTATTCTCTGCACAATGAACAGTGCTGTGTTTATATGTTTAATAACAAATCAATAATTTCTTCCAATTTATTTTAGTTCCACAGTCTTAACAATTAAGCAAATCCAAACAGCTCAGATGGGAGGAAGATTCTCCATATTTATATGAAAAATATTTTGTTCTTGTCATCCATTTCTCCTGGTAAAATCTTCTCATTTCTCCTATGATGGATATATTTAAATCCTAGCCAAAGCCTTTCTTCTTTTCCAACGAACTTGATCCCTCTAAGATGTCCTGGATAGTATTTTATTTTAGCCTGTGTGCATAGTGTCTAGCAATATTTCAAGTGTTTTGGAATTTGGTACTATTCTGGAAGCAAAATTAGAAATGATAGGATTCATTTCTCAAGACTCTGTAAGATAATAAAGCTAATGCTTTTACTAAATTCTTTTCCTCATAATGTCAAACCTCAATGAAACTGAAAGACAACATAAGATACCTCTATTGACTGAAGACCTCCCCAAAAGTTCATTAAAATAAACTGGTGATCAAGAAAAGCCAAATTTCATCATTCTCAATGGTGAAAAACTGAAAGCATTTCCTCTAAGCTCTATTGACCAACACTATTTACAATAGCCAGGTCATGGAAGCAACCTAAATGCCCATCGACAGACAAATGCATAAAGAAGATGTGGTACATATATACAATGGAATATTACTCAGCCATACAAAGGAACAAAATTCGTTCATTTGTAGAGACGTGGATGGATCTAGAGACTGTCATACAGAGTGAAGTAAGTCAGAAAGAGAAAAACAAATATCATATATTAACACATATATGTGGAATATAGAAAAATGGTACAGATGAACCGGTTTGTAGGGAAGAAATAGAGACACAGATGTAGAGAACAAACGTATGGACACTAAGGGGGGAAAGTGGTCATGGGGTGGTGGTGGTGGTGGGATGAATTGGGATATTGGGATTGACATATATACACTAATATGTATAAAAGAGATGACTAATAAGAACCTGCTGTATAAAAAATAAATAAAATAAAATTCAAAAATAAAAGAAAGAAAACCCAAATTTATTGATTACTGCAGCAAAGAAGACCACTACCTTAACAAAATATTAGTAGTCTCTGAATTTGTAGGTCAAGGTAAGTGGAATATTTATAAGATTCTGTGGGTCTGGGTTTCAATGAGATGGCCTGATTGGAATGAGGCAAAGTTTGTTACACAATAGTATAGGTTTGGTAGACACACAAGGAGAGAGATTGAAACAAATAGCATTTAATAAACCCAGCTGAGCAATCTATTGTGAGAAGGACAGTATTGTTTTGTGGGTTAATTGAGAAATCTGTTTTTCACATAAATAATATTCAGTAAGTTCCTGACATAAATTTTTTTTAAGTTATTTGCAGCTTCATCTCCCTGGATTTGGTAGGCCAAATTGTAAAGAAGTTCCTCCAAGAATTTTATTCCCTGATAGTCAATCAAACATTAATCTAAGTACTTTGTGAAGGCATTTTGCAGAATTTGAACAAGGTTATGAACATTAAAATGAGGGGTGGTGAAGATTATCTGGCTGGGCACAATATAACTACATGAGCCCTTAAAAACAGAAATTTCTCCAGCATGAGTCAGAAGGATGTGGTGGGGTAAGATAGAGGAGAGATAAAACCAAAGGGAAGGTCAGATAAGTTTAAAGCATGAGAAGGTCTTGCACCGTCATCACTGGCTTTAAAGATGGAGGAAGGACGAGGCCTATAAACCATGGAATGTGAGCTTCCTCTGGATGCTGAGAAAGAACCAGCAAGAAAACAGTGGGGACCTCAGTCGTACAGCTGCATGGTGTTAAATTCTGACAACAACATAAATGAACCCAGAAATGCAATCTCCTCTAGAGTCTCCAGAAAGAAAAGCAACCCTCTTGGACACCTGGATTCAGCTTTGTCAGACTCTAAACAGAAAAACAAGTTAAGCCATAGCATACCTGGCTTTTTGGTCTATAGCAGGTGAGATAATGAATTGGTGCTGTGTTAAGCCACTAACTGTGTGGTAACTTGTTACAGCAGCAGTGGAAACTAATACCATGGGAAAAACTGTCTAAAATACTGAACTCATATTAATGCAGACTGCATACCATCAAATGATTAGGCCATATTAAGGTAAATAGATTTAGTTCTCAATCCTAGTAACTGTGTGTCTACAGGTAGTTTCATTTTGGTTCTTATCTCTAATGTAAAAATCCTTGCTTATCATCGATTTATATATCATATATATTCTAAGTCTGTCAGGCAATAGGAAACTTAATTCCACACTTATCTGTGAAAGCTAAATAAGGACAGAGTCTTCGATCAGAACTCTGAGGTTCTCCTAATAGAATGTGAGGAATTCCCTGATTTGCACGTACAAGAATGTTGCTTGTCAAAGATCTGATTTCAAGAGATGAAGACTTAATCTGTTACCTCCAGCTCCCCTAATCCACCCTGATATTTTGACTACATACTGTTTGGTCTTAGTTTCTTTCTATCAATTTCTGGACCCTAAGTGTTTTTCCTAATACTAGAATTCAGAAATTTCTTGGATTTGAAATGACAGCTAAATTCTTCCCTCAGCTTTTGTCTGTAATTGCTACCATATTGATCGGATGATAGGATTCAGAAGTAACTAAGCCTCCACATTACTCATCACCATTCCCAAATAGCCATCCTCAGGAACCCCCAAATCTACACCCACACATGGAATATTTTCCTTGTGGCATTTTGTTATGCACTCAACATATATTTACTCCAATAGCTAACTACTTATCAAATTACATATTCAATCTATGGTTGCTAGGCATTTTTTTATAGAACAAAGATATTTGGTAACTGTAAGTATGCAAAATATATTTTCAATGGGAGCCTTCAAAGACTCACTCAATTTCCAGCATTTTTATGCCCCTAAAATTTGCTACCTCCTTTTTTTTTTTTTTTTTTTCTCACCGCTGTGGCCTCTCCCGTCCCGGAACACAGGCCCCGGACGCGCAGGCTCAGCGACCACGGCTCACGTGCCCAGCCGCTCCGCGGCACGTGGGATCCTCCCGGACCGGGGCACGAACCCGCGTCCCCCGCATCGGCAGGCAGACTCTCAACCACTGCGCCACCAGGAAAGCCCCAAATTTGCTACCTCTTGCACTTCAGTAGAAAATTCTATTCACATCTCGAAGAGATTTTCCCCATCTCTTGTACAGCACTTTTTAAGAGCTTGCACTTTCGTAATGGAACATGTAGCTTCTACCAATTTCAAAGCAACAATTTTCAAAGCTGCTTGCTTTTTGTCTCACTGAGGCATCCCAGTATCCAGTAGAGATTATCTCTCCTAGTAATCAAGGCAAAGTCCCTGAATAAACGCACTCCTGTCTTCCTTTGAGTTCTTTTCCCTTTCCAGAGATTACAAATTATCAGGAAATAGAAGGCAGGGAAAAAACATAAACTTGCATTTTAATGAAGAATTTTATTACACTTCTTTAACTTTGTGAATTCATAGGTTTATATCTATTACATCCACTAGCCTCTAAGATGATAACTCTATGACGGAGCCGTGTAGACAATTTCTAATTTGCAATAATATTTTAAAGACAATCAAAAAAAAATGGTCATGAAGAACCTAGGGGCAAGATGGGAATAAAGACGCAGAGCTACTAGAGAATGGACTTGAGGACACGGGGAGGGGGAAGGATAAGCTGGGACAAAGTGAGAGAGTGGCATGGACATATATACACTACCAAATGTAAAATAGATAGCTAGTGGGAAGCAGCCGCATAGCACAGGGAGATCAGCCCAGTGGTTTGTGACCAGCTAGAGGGGTGGGATAGGGAGGGTGGGAGGGAGGGAGACGCAAGAGGGAAGAGATATGGGAACATGTGTATATGTATAACGGATTCACTTTGTTACAAAGCAGAAACTAACACACCACTGTAAAGCAATTATACTCTAATTAAAACGTTAAAAAAAAAAAAAGAACTCATGTTCTGTCAAATCCCACTTTCTCAAAACACAATTTAAGAATTGTTTACAATGTTGTATTCTTAACTAATCATGTATTTTTGACAAGAGTAACGATTTAAAATAAAAGTTGCTCCCCCAATGTAACCAACATATGGAAGTTCATCTCAGCATTGTATTATATTTAAAAAAAAAAATACCAAGCCCCTATTTACCTACCTTCCCACACCCAAATAGACATGGAAAGAAACTGAAATAAACGTTGAATTCCCTTAATTAAAAACACCCAAATTATATTCTTTACTCAACTAATATTATTTATTTAAAGTTTCAGGGTAGATACTCAAAATTTCTCTCACTCTTTTTCTTTCTGTCTGTCTGTCTCTCCCTCTCTTAGTCTCCATTCCTTAACTCTATGCCATGCTATTTTATAATCTCACTTACCCCTTCTTTTCATTCTTCCTGGAGGGGATACCATTCTGTTTCATATGAAATGTAAAAAATAATATCTACCTTAAAATAATGTTTTGAGGATTATATAAGATAATAATTATAAAACACCCAGCACTCTGCCTATTATTTAGAGTTACATAAATCTTATTTTTCATTAGAAATATGTATATATGTATATAATATCACTCATTTAAAAAACCATGTATAGAGTTCAAATTCAATTAAATTTATATTTTAATTAAATATTCTTACATCACAGAAAAACAAAATTGATTATATAATCAATAGGTTTATGGATAGAATAAATAATAATTGAATATATCTCAATATTTCAATTACAAAAGAGAAAATTCATTTCTCTTTCAATCTACAATACTTATGGTATACCTGTTATACACTAAGCACGATGTTGGATAGTGTACATAAATGAAAAAGTACCTGCCAACGTGGGGCTTACAGTCCATTGCATAAAATAAATGATAAAATTTAGATAATAAGTAACTGCAAGGTGATAGGAAGGAAATATAAGTTGTTCTGTGATAGGGAATATGAATTTAGAATGTTCCCAGAAGGCCCACTAAAGAGACAATGTTAAAGTTGAGAACCAAAAATGGGAAAGAGCAGAGCAAACCAAAAAAAAAGTTAAAAATCACAATAGCATAATAGATCTTGTTAAATTATTGCATATTTTCCAAGGGTTAATGTGATACAATTTATTGTAGTAGAAATTATAGTGTAAACCAACACTACCATTAATCTAATGGCCTTAGACACCTTTTTTTGTTGTTGTTGTTTTTGTGGTGCGCGGACCTCTCACTGTTGTGGCCTCTCCCGTTGCGGAGCACAGGCTCCGGACGCGCAGGCTCAGTGGCCATGGCTCACGGGCACAGCCGCTCCGCGGCATATGGGATCTTCCCGGACCGGGGCACGAACCCGCGTCCCCTGCATCAGCAGGCAGACTCTCAACCACTGCGCCACCAGGGAAGCCCCTAGACACTTTTTAAAATGAAATTAAACTATTATTCATAACTTGCGTTCACATAATACCTTTAATCACCAAGCTCTATATTTGATTCATAGCACTAATGTAATCTACATATCAATTTTACTATACTACATATGTGGTGTATAGAATTATACTATATACAATATGTGTTTATATAATATACATACCAACATTACCAAACCCTATGTAGTAGTAATTGGGGGGATAAACATCTTCCTCAAAGTTATGGAGATTTTGAGGAAATTGTAATGATAAATAGTGAGATGGGGCAGGTGCTGTATTAAAATAAGATTTCTTAACACTTTAATATTTCATATATAAGTTTACTTTTCCTTTATAATAAATGAGCTGCCAAAAGTTGTTTTATTCCTGAACTCACAATTTTTCTGTTTTCCTAGATAGCTTAAGATCAGTGAATAGTGGTTCATAAAATGCACAACTTTTGGAAATCTCTGTTTGACACATTTCCAGCCATTTCTTCAAGAACCAGCAGCTTTGATTAGATTTAATCACAAGAAAATTTAAAAGTTAATAAGTATAAACATGTCCTGAACAGAAACTGGTAAATATTTTAGGTATAGACAAATATTGTTTCTTTTCAACTTCAAATAAACTTTAAAAAATTGATTCATGTATATCTATCATTTTTTTCTAAGTGTTTTAGCTCAACAGTCAATAATGAAGCAGATTAAGACAACAATAACCCAGGAACTCTCTGGATACTTAAATAACAGCAGTTTTGTTTCTGTCATCCATTTCTCCTAATAAAAATCTGTTCTTTCTTCCATTAATAGATTCATCCAATTCCCAGCTAAACCCATCTTTCTTCTCCAACTAGTTTGATTAAAAAGTAACAGTTAGAGATTCTATGGCTGCCAGATATTAAGGGAATGAAACCAGATCTTTAAATTCCTATAACACATATTTGACTTGTTTGGGGATATCAGAAATATTTGTTACCCCAGTTTCCTTTCTTTGAAAAACCAGATAGGATAAACTACATGTGTAAGATACAAATTCTAATATTTCTGTAAAATGCAGCTGTAGATGTCATCATGAGTAGGGACTTTTATAGTGTCATAAAAATTCAGTATCACTATAAATTTATGCTGCTGAAAATGTCGACATTTATGGCAACTTCTACAAGGACATATTTTAAAATGATACTAAAACTTGATGCAGCAACTTTTATTTAGTTAAAAAGTAAGATTATAGAATAAAAACATTTACTCTAATTTTTGAAACTATCAATATGGATGATTAATTTTTTAAATTCTCAAATCATTTCATGGTTTGGTGGGTATTTAAAAATCAGATCACTCAAAATTAAAAAGCATGAAAGCATGTTCATGTATTATTCAAATTAACAGTTAATTGCTGCATATAATTAATATTCATTTACAATGCATTTTGTAAGACTTTTAATACCTGATAAAATTATTAATGATGCAAGCATGTGATGATACTTATTTAAGTATTAGAGATAATCACAGAATTATATAAGAAATCTATTTTCATTCATTTCATATTGGACGGCAAGCAAAATTACTATTTTAATTAATAAAAAAATTATTCATAATAGAATTATCCAAGTCCACATAACTGTTGATGGACATTTAGGTTGCTTCTGTGTCCTACCTACTGTAAATAGTGCTTCAGTGGACACTGGGGTGCATGTATCTTTTCAAATTATGTTTTTCTCCGGTTATATGCCCAGGAATGGGATTGCTGGATCATACGGTAACTCTGTTTTTACTTTTTTAAGGAACCTCCATACTGTTCTCCATAGTGGCTCTACCAGTGTACATTCCCACCAACAGTGTAGGAGGGTTCCATTTTCTCCACACCCTCTCCAGCATTTATCATTTGTAGACTTTTTGATGATGGCCATTCTGAACAGTGTGAGGTGATACCTAATTGTATACGCCAATAAAAATTTTTTTTAATGTAAAACATATTTTTGGACTCTCAGTTTTGTTCCATTGGTTTGTATGTATATTGTTATCCTAGTACAACATACAATTGTATGGATATACCATATGTTTCCATGTGTCTTTTGATGGACATTTAAATTGCTTCCACTTTTTGGCTATAACAAATAACGATGCTATGGACATTCATATGCAAGTCTTAGTGTGGATGTGTGTTTTTATTTCTCTTGTGTATATACCTAGGAATGGAATTGCTGGATCAAATGGTTACACCATTTACTCTTTGAAGGAACTGGCAGACTATTTTCCAAAGTGGCTACATAATTTTATACCCCTACCAGCAATGTATGAGGGTTTCAATTTCCCCATATCCTTGCCAACTCTTATTATTTGTGTTTTTCATAATAGCCAATACAGTGGGTATAAAGAGGCATCTCATAGTGGTGTTACTTTTCATTTCCCTAATGGACTAGTTGAGCATTTTTTCATATGCTTATTAGACATTCGTGTATCCATTTTTGTTAAATGCTTATTCAAATTTTCACTTAAAAAATATATACATTTCCAAATGTAAAATAGATAGCTAGTGGGAAATAGCGAATAGCACAGGGAGATCAGCTCGGTGCTTTGTGACCGCCTAGAGGGGTGGGATAGGGAGAGTGGGATGGAGACGCAAGAGGGAGGCGATATGGGAATATATGTATATGTACAGCTGATTCACTTTGTTATAAAGCAGAAACTATCACACCATTGTAAAACAATTGTACTCCAATAAAGATGTTAAAAAATTTTTGATTTGGGGCTTCCCTGGTGGCGCAGTGGTTGAGAGTCCGCCTGCCGATGCAGGGGACGCCGGTTCGTGCCCCGGTCCGGGAGGATCTCACATGCCGCGGAGCCGCTGGGCCCGTGAGCCATGGCTGCTGAGCCTGCGCGTCCGGAGCCTGTGCTCCGCGACGGGAGAGGCCACAACAGTGAGAGGCCCGCGTACCGCGAAAAAAAAAAAATTTTTGATTTGTTTGCCTTCTTGTTGTGGAGTTTTACGTGTTCCTTATAACTTCTACATAGAAGTCCTTTATTAGATATAATGATTTGCAAATATATTCTCCAAGATTACAGCTTGTCTTTTGCTTTTATATATTTTCTTTGAAGCATACAGGTTTTTAACTTTAAGTAGAGATGATCATTTTTTCTCTTTTATGTATAATAATTTTGGTGTTGTATCTAAGAAATCTGCCTCACCCAAGATCATGAAGATGTCCTAAGTTTTATTCTAGAAGTTGAAAAACTGTAGCTTTTACATTTATGTCTATGACCCATTATAAGTTAATCTTTGTAGATATTCGAAATTGAGTCTAAATTTACATTTTTGTGTCTACACATCCAATTGTACCAGCATTATTTTTGGATAAATCTGTCTTTTCCCATGGAGTTACCTTGACATCTTTGTAAAATATCATCCAATCATCAGTGTAAAGGCTTATTTTAGGGATCTCAATTCTGTTCCTTTGGTCTGAATGCCCATTGCTGTCTTAGTACAACATTGTCTTGATAATTGTAGCTTGATACACCATTTTAAAACCAGGAAATGTAATCCTCCATTTTTTTCTTCTTATTGGAAATTGTTTTTGCTATTTTAGGTACTTTGCAGGATTAGCTTTTCAATTTCTGTCAAAGGGCTTGCTGAGATTTTGATAGGGATTGCATTAAATCTATAAGTCAATTTGAAGCGAATTGTCATCTTATAAATACTGAGTCTTCTAATCCATAAAATATATTATCTCTCCTTTTGCCTAAATCTTCTTTGATATCACTCAAAAATATACTGAAATTTTTGGTGTGCAATTGTTGAACTTACTTTGTTAAATTTATTCCTGAGTATTTCATTCTTTTTTCATTTTACTCTGACAGACTTAACTGGTAAAGAACTTTAAAAATTTATGAAATGCCTTTGAAAATGACAAATCTAAACTAATAATTAGAATTAAAATTCATAACGCTGGATTACTGCATTGGACCTACACCCATTTGTTCATAGTCTAAAATAATAGTTTGGGAAGAGTAGGAAAGTAGCCCAAACTTGTGTTTGAAATATTTTAAAGAGGTGACAAATGTCACTTTTATGTCATAGGATGGTAATAGTTTAACTTATCAAACCAGACTATATGACAGATTTACATATGAAGATAGAAAATACTCATTATTATAACGCTGGAAAGTGTAAATATATCGGAAATGGCCAAGAGGCAAAAAGCCTCAATCCTCTTGGAAGCTGGCATAGAAATATCTTTCTAAATATTGTGAATACACACACACACACACACACACACACACACACACACACACACACATCTGTAAATAAAGTATAATAAAAAAAACTAAAGGCAAATTAGAATATAAAAGACCTGAAAATATGTGCAAAATTCAGACAGAAATATTGAAAGTAAGAAGGGAAAATATTGCATAAGCAAAATGGAAAAGAAGAAAAAGTATAAGCAGAAAAGCTACTACTTTCCACCTAAAAGACATGGTTCCCAGGTGACTTGGAAGGTGGGAGAAAGCCAAGATCTGTGCCTTGGATCATGTTTTCTTTATCCTGGCTCCTGCCATTTGTAGTATAATCTACACTTTGCATTTAACAGAGCAAGACTAAACAAGGAGGGGTTCCCCACGGCAGGGTTCAGAAGCAGGGATGGAGAGCCCAGGGAACTGGCATTAAAGACCCAAGCTTCCCTAAGCAGGGATATATCATGAAGACTGCCTGGTCTTCAGCTAAACAAGTGCTTCCACCCAGTGATTAGATGTTCTGGGGAGATTTATTAAAGATGGACTCTGTTTTCCATTTAGCAACCACTGAGGCAGCAGGTACTGTTAGCTCAGATACCAGCTGTAGAACTGGACAGAACTGAGTACTAGTATTATACACTTAAACAGATATATGGCCTTAGATGAGTTACAGTCACTTGTTAAGTCTTCTTCTTGAAAAAAAATTTTTTATTGGAGTATATGATTTACAACGTTGTGTTAGTTTCAGGTGTACAGCAAATTGAATCAGTTATACATATACATATATCCACCCTGTTTTTAAAAAAAAAATTCTTTTCCTATATAGGCCATTACAGGTACTAAGTAGAGTTCCCTGTGCTATACTGCAGGTTCTTATTAGTTATCTATTTTATATACAGTACTGTGTATATGTCAATCCCAGTTTCTCAATTTATCCCTCCCCCGCTACCCCTGCTTATCCCCTGGTAACCATAAGTTTGTTTTCTACATCCATGACTCTACTTTTGCTTTGTAAATAAGTTCATTTGTACCCTTTTTTTTTTTTTAGATTCCACATATAAGTGATATCGTATGATATTTGTCTTTCTGTGTCTTACCTCACTCAGTATGGCAATCTCTAGGCCAATCCATGCTGCTGCAAAAGACATTATTTTGTTCTTTTTTATGGCTAAGTAACATCTCATTGTATATATGCACCACATCTTTTTTCCTCTGTTGATGGACATTTAGATTACTTCTGTGTCCTGGCTGCAATGACATTGGGGTGCATGTGTCTTTTCAAATTATTGTTTTCACTGGGTATATGCCCAGGATTGGGATTGCTGGGTCATATAGTAGTTCTATTTTTAGTTTTTTAAGGAACCTCCATACTCTTCTCCATATTGGCTGTACCAATTTACATTCCCACCAACAGTGTAGAAGGGTTCCCTTTTCTCCACACTGTCTCCAGCATTTATTGTTTGTAGATTTTTTTTTAAAGACCCTGAATAGCCAAAGCAATCTTGAGAAAGAAAAACAGAGCTGGAGGAATAAGGCTTCCTGACTTCAGACTATACTCCAAAGCTACAGTAATGAAAACAGTATGATACTGGAACAAAAACAGAACTATAGAACAATGGAAGAGGATAGAAACTCCAGAGATTAAACCTATGCATCTATGGTCACCTAATCTATGACAAAGGAGGCAAGAATATACAGTGTAGAAAAGACAGTCTCTTCAATAAGTCGTGCTGGGAAAACTGGACAGCTGCATGTAAAAGAATGAAATTAGAACACTCCTTAATACCATACACAAATATAAACTCAAAATGGATCAAAGACCTAAATGTAAGGCTGGACACTATAAAACTCTTAGAGGAAAACATAGGAAGAACACTCCTTGACATAAATCACAACAATATCTTTTTGGATCCACCTCGTAGAGTAATGAAAATTAAAACAAAAAGAAACAAATGGGATCTAATTCAACTTAAAAGATTTTTCACTACAAAGGAAACCATAAGCAAAACAAAAAGACAACCCTCAGAATGGGAGAAAGTATTTGCAAACAAAGCAACTGACAAGGGATTAATCTCCAAAAATACAAACAGCTCTTGCAGCAGTTTGTCAAGCCTTTTGCATTTTTATTATTTTTAAAATTAATTTTATTTATTTTTCGCTGCATTGGGTCTTCATTGCTGCACAGGGGCTTTCTCTAGTTGAGGCGAGTGGGGGCTACTCTTCTTTGCAGTGCATGAGCTTTTCATTGCGGTGGCTTCTCTTGTTGAGGAGCACAGGATCTATGCACATGGCCTCAGTAGTTGTGGCACATGGGCTTAGTTGCTCCACGGCATGTGGGATCTTCCCATACCAGGCTCTAATCAGTGTCCCCTGCATTGGCAGGTGGATTCTTAACCACTGCACCACCAAGGGAGTCCCAAGCCTTTTGCATTTTAAAATACTTTCCCCGTATCTTCAGTTTTCACATAATCACTACCACTCCCCCAAGTAACACTTATTTAATATATTTTAAGTATGTCCTTGGATATGTATATAAACATGTGAAATAAATAGCCTTATGTCCTGTATGTGTATGTACTTATTTAATTTACAAAGATTATATTTGTTGTAAAGCACATGCTGCTTTTTTTTTTTCACTCAACACTGAACTTTAAAGATAACTGCTGCTTCTAAATGTTTTCTAGTTTTTTTTCTTTCTCAGAAAAATTGAAACATGATTAAGGTCTTTGCACAAAGTCATATTCTCCACTTATCTCAGTTTAAAGTCAGTTTTACCTTAAAAAGTTCTAGAAGTAAAGTCAGACTTTTAACACTTTAGTAACATTGTCTCAATGCCAGTTAGCTAATTAACTAGGGATTGCCCTGCAAATTATGAATCTTAAAATGATTAAGTTTTGATAAATATTTGATCCAAATATTTGCCCATTTTACCCAGCCTGGTAATATGCAAATAAATTTCTTTAATGCATCAGTTTCTACATAATTTACCAGTAAAAATTATATGTCTTAATTAAACATGTTTGATGTCTATTTGGACTTTGGAGACTTCTGCTGAAATTGGAGAAACATTTATGAGTGTCTGTCTCCATGTAATATTGTTTTCTTTGAAGTCAATTAAGTTATAGAAACCACAGTGTCTTAACACATATTTTATTTGCTTTAAGGAGAAATATTAATGCACACAATTCAAAACAATGTTTTAAAACAACTAACGTGATAACATATAGACTAGTGTAGGCAGTAAACTTTAATTTTTTCTTAAAGGTAGTTTCCTTTCTTCATTTATATACACTATGTATTACTTATTTGAAAATTTAGCATAGAGAGCCTGTTTGCATTTTAGAGTGTAACATAAACTGGATTTTTATTAGCATTACTAATAATGGAACATGGAATCATGTTCCATTATTATTACTAATTACTAATCCATTATTACTAATAATGGACATGGAATCATCCTACGTGTCCATCTACAGATAAATGGATAAAGAGGAGTTGGCACATGTATACAATAAAGAAGATGTGGCACTTAAAAAGAAATGAAATTGAGTTATTTGTAGTGAGATGGATGGACCTAGAGTCTGTCATACAGAGTGAAGTAAGTCAGAAAGAGAAAAACAAATACCTTATGCTAACACATATGTATATGTAATCCAAATTTTAAAAAATATATATGGTTCTGAAGAATCTAGAGGCAGGACAGGAATAAAGACGCAGACGTAGAGAATTCACTTGACGACATGGAGGGGGGAACGGTAAGCTGGGACGAAGTGAGAGAGTAGCATTGACATATATACACTACCAATTGTAAGACAGATAGCTAGTGGGGAGCAGCTGCATCACACGAGGAGATCAACTCTGTGTTGTGACCACCTACAGGGGTGGGATAGGGAGGATGGGAAGGAGACACAAGAGGCAGGAGATATGGGGACATATGTATACATATAGCTGATTCACTTTGTTATACAGCAGAAACTAACACAACATTTTAAAGCAATTATACTCCAAAAAAAATGTTAAAAATAAGTAAATAAATAAAAAATAGGAATGCACATAAATAAAAAAATGAAAAGAAAAATGTAAGGCTGATGGCAAGTGTCTCAGGTTTGAATCTTCAAAGGAAAATAATCCTAATCCTGTATTTTGACCAAAAATCAGTAGATGGATTATTTAGATCCTTGGCTAGTTTGATTTGGTATTCTTTTATCTTGACTTCTAGTAAGAATATTTCAAGGCTTTAATAAAGGATATAACTTATATTACTAGAACCAGAAAAGATACTAAAATAAAGCTATAAACAAAATTATGAATAAAAAATATATAATGAAGACATATACTTCCATGACGTTTATATGTAAATTATTCATTTTAAATCTTTTTGTATTGGTTTTGCAATATTTTTTTGGTATTTATGATGTTAGAAATGTTAAAAAATCATCCAGAATAAAAAAATTGTATTCAACTTAAAAAAAAAAAAAAGAAAATAGGCGAGAAAACAAAGTAGACCAATAATATGGTCCTAATAGGACTGCAGAGGTCATAACAATGTCAACACATAGTATAAGCAGAGCAAACTAATAAGTATTGTTAAAATTGTGAAGAATATATGGATATGCACTTTAAAATGTGCAAATACTGTGCTTATTATTTTCCTTTGTCTTTTTACACTGAATGAGAGAGATTATGGTCAATGTAAGACTAAAACCTTCCTCAGTTTTCCTTTTACCTCACTCACATATAAGAAACTGCATTCAACTAATTCCTAATTTCCTATTAGAACTTTTGACCATTTAGGATTTTTAACTTTAAAGTACATATAAAGAAAACTCTTTCCAATATTTTGAAATTATAAGTTAATTGTCCATTTTACAACCTAAAAGTTTATGTTAATCTGAGTCAAATGATGAGATTAAAGAAGAATCATAACTTGAAATTATCCCAGATAGAAAACTAATAATTTTCCAAATATTGCAATTACAATTAAGGCCTCATCTCTGTAACTCTTATTTTTATTAATATTTTATTTATAAAGTGGACATTACTCTGAAAAGAATATTTTTCCAGATTTAACAGGGGATGAAATTTGTAAGAAGTAGGATATGCCAAAGAACAAATTACACTAATTTATGTCCACAGCATCATGTGAGTCAGACATAAAAACCCACAAATTCTGCTGTTTCTATTACACACAAGAAGCTGTGGCCACATGTGTAATTATGTAGGACTGGCAGAGAAATATTCCCTAACATCAATGAATGAAAGTCTGCAACACTTATCTCAGAGCTGTCATTACCTGAGAGAGGGTATTTTCCTCATCAGAACTTGGTAGTGACACATAATAGAAATTTCCAAGCAGAGAATTTTATATCTGTTAAAATTACTTAAAACATTTAAACAAACTTTCTAATAAAAGTACTTAATTAGCCACAGTACCTTACGTCTCATCTAGGACTCAAATGAGTCAAACATTTTTACCAGAATTGACCAGATATTCAAAAAGCGTACATATTCTCTCTCTTTTTAATAATGGGTCATAGGCTCTACTTCTAGCAATGGTGGGTTCCACATCAACCTTTCCACTGAGAATAATAAAATTTGCCAAATTTTATATATTTATGTAAGTGTATGTGCATATATATGTATATGTGTATGTATATGTATGTGCATATGTATATATATATATGTATATATGTTGGAAACTTACATGTATATATTTGAAGGCATCAGAGAACTATCTGAGTGGCAATGATTTTCAGGCAAAGAAAATTCTAGAAATAAGGGAAGTCCAGTAAGGAGAGCCGGACATTAGCACCACTGTTTCTGTAATGGTTTTTGCTGATTTCAAAACTGTAGTTAAGCGATTGAAAATCTTTTGACAGTTTCATGGAGTTAGAGGTGCAAAAACTGAAGTGCAAGATTCACCAAGCAGTGAGGCCCTGGTAAATTCTGTGGACTTTAGAATGGGACTCTGAAGAGAGTGGACTTTAGAATGGGACTTTGGAATGGGACTTTGGAAGAGAAGAGTAAACAGGATACAGACTTGTCCTCACAAGGACCAAAGTTACTTTTTAAATTAGTTTGATAGATAAAAGTGATGTGCTCCCAACTTGACTTCCTGCTAAAATCAAAAGTTGACCTTCTGTAAAAAAAGATAGCCTTATATGATTCCTAAAAACTTCATTTTCAATGGCCAGCATTCAATAAAAATACAACCAGGTATACATAAAACTAGGAGTAAAACAAACAATAGATTTAAAAGACTAAAATTATTAAGGACATATATAAAAATGTGATTACTATATTCAAGATACTGCAGAAGTTTTGCAGATAATTCAAAACAATTAAAAATAGAAATTCTATGAAAAATACAGCTGAAATTCAGAACTCAGTAGATATAATAGCCATTATGGACAGCTGATGAGAGAATTAAATATTAAAACAAATTGTCCAGATTGAAGTATGAAGGAACAAGAGAAAGTACAATGCAGAAAAGCCTGCAAAAGACATATCATGCACTTTGGAGAGATAAAAAGTTGTATGTAACTGGTGTCTCAGAAGGAAAGTAGACAAAAAAAATGGAAGAAATATTTAAAGAAAAAAGGACCAACATTTTGTAAAATGATGAAATATATTAGGCACAGATTCAAGAAACTCTAAGAAGCTGAAGAGTACCACTTGAAGGTACATCACACAAAACTGATATTTAAAAGATGACACATAGTTTTGAAAGCAGCCAAAAAACAGGGAGTATATTGGCTCTGTCTTACCAATAATGTTCTCAAAAGAAAGATTTAAAGCCAAAGAACACCAGAATATTATCTGAAAAATGCTGGGGAAAAAATTGCCAATGTATAATTCTGTACCAAGCAAAAATGTTCTTCACAATGAAGGCAAAAAATAAACATACTTCCAGAGAAAAGATGTGTTATTTGGGGCCTTTTTTCCCTAGTCTGGCTAAAATTTGCTGGATATTAATAATTACAGATCAATCCCAGGATACAAGTTTCTGCTGTTCAAAAAATATGAAAACATTTATTCACTGGAAAATTGAAATAACAAGTGCTCTAATTTCCATCTTTGAAGCACTGTCACAGAATGACACCAGAGAACATTGCTATGGAAAAGAAAATCTCCTTTCTTTTAAGTCTTTGATTCAGCATTAAACATTTTCCCTCTCTACTCAGCTAGAGCCTGTTTCGGATTAGTACTCCATTAGTAGAGGAATGTTCCTTGGTTTCTTCTCCAGTTTTCCACCTTGAACTTCTTTTTATAACCCTGCCCCTCCCCCATGCACTGCTTTACTAACCAGTTTGGAATACTTGAAGGATCAGAGAAAAAAAAAAAGTAGAAATGATAAGGACAAAGGAAAAGCTTTTCAACTGTATTGTGCCCTGTGAGCTGTACCTGTTTCCCTGAACCTGGCTGAAGTTTAAATCTGACTCTTCCTTTCCAAGCTTTCTTTAATAAATTCTCTGAGGTTCTGTGATCCTCTCCCTTGAATATCCCTTCTGTAAGCTGAGGACTCCTTTCTCATCGGCTAGAAAAGCTCGTCCATTTCTTCTAGGTCTTTCTGCCCTCTCGATAGCCCTTTTAGATAGAATCTAAGTCAACTCTCCCTCTTGTGTGGCTCACATTTGGTGCATGGGAATACTTGCATTCTCATTCAAACAAATTCAGAGTGCCGTCCTATACTACTGTAGTAGCAGTCTCCTGACTCTGACAGTGTAAGACTTAATCTCTTGTTTCTACATTTCTCAGGCAGGAGTCACACCCTAATCTTCAATGTGCGCCAAATGTAGGCTGGGATACTTCCTGAAAACATCACATTCCAATAGCCTGGGTGAAGTTTTCTCACAGACCACCTTTCTTAAAAGATAAGCTCCTCACAAAAATATTCTATTTTCTCTGTACCCTGACCCTTTTTTCAGTCCTTTGTATGGCTGAGAATTTCAAGAGTTCTGAAATTTCCTGTGAAAGTTGGCATATTTATTTCTTTTTTACTCAGTTTGGAACTCAACTCTCAGGTTTTGGTGCCTTTCAATTTTGATATCCTATTTCCACTGGCTCTTTCAATATATTTTTGAATGGTTGGATGAATAATTATTTTAATTTTGATACAAGGATTTCTAAACACTTGCTTTCTATATTAAATACAGATAATTAGTAGTATATATAAAATCTGAAACCATGCAGTATGATCAATGTAATTACATTTAAGTATGGTAAGATGCTTACTTGAAGACTCAGAAAAGAAAGAGGTATGGCCTTTAATTTCACTTACATCTAAATTAAATATTATTCCTACTTCAAAATAAGAGTCAAGGAATAGTGAAAAAGCCTGGAAAGAAAAATAGAATTCCAGGTCCTGTCAGTATTAATGGAAATTGTGTCTAAGACACTATACTTGAGAGAAAAAGGAATTTGATGAAGTTACAAAGTCCAGACATGTCTCCCAAATTGTGATGCTTAGCCAAAGTAAGGCTATTTTGAGTTTTGTCTATTATTATAGTCAGGTAATTGTGACATAGTCTCTCCAGTAAAGAGCAGTTTTGAGTACAGTAAACCTATTTTACACATCAGTGCTTTAAAGTGCATACATCTATAAAATATGATTGTCATTGTATCAGTGGAAAAGAGTGGAGGAAGCCATAAAGGAAACTTTACTGAGTGTATCACAATAGGTGGGGAAGGGGAAAACCTTTCCTACAACTGAAGGTATATCCTATAGCTACACATTCAGACCTTACCTGATAAAGTGATCACTTTATCAACTTACCTCATACAATTCTGTTTAACCAACTAATGTGAAGCAAACAAATGAACCTCCCAAGAAGTCCCTGCAATTCTGTGGTGTATATACTGACATTGACAACTATTAGAGAGCTTTGTAACCTGGGGTTACCAGAGAGGCTGATAAAGCAATGCTTTATACATTTACTGACTCTCTTAAAAGCTAGAAATTGAATGTCCTTACAGTACATACTCACTGAAGTTTGTACTTTTAGAATTGAATTTCCTTTTCTTCTGAATCCCCTATCCCCAGCCCAACATTTCTCTGAAGGAATGAGACGTATATGAAACATTTGACATTAAAAAGATTCCCTTGTAATTTTCAGGTCATATGCTTTGTGTTCAGTGTGCATTATGATAAGGATACTTTGCACAATGAGGCAAAGCTTTTAAACAAGATAGTTTTGTGTATCAGGCATTGTTCTATCTTTTGAAAGCTTAGCTCTACCTTAGTTACACAAAATACAAGATTTAGAATCATGTAAACCAATAATAGTTATTCAATTCAAGCTGTAAGGGTAACTTACTATGGGCCCTGGAGGTTAAGACGGGATATTGTATTTGCATACATACACTATATGGAAAACTATTCTACCATTTTATGGAACAGCAGTCATATTTAGTTTAATGTCTTTTAAGTCCCATAAAAATGATATTACCAAATTTTGCTATTTGTATGGTGAGCAATCAAAGCTGTGGTGTTAACTCAGCCTAACACTACTAGTTTGACTCTTCAGGCTTCATTAAATTGGGGATATAAATATACCAGATCAACCAGATGAAATTAGAATGCTCCAGTTTCGGGGTTTAGCGTAAGCTGAATGAGCTTGGTACCTTTTTTATATTTGTGGTTAGGTACTATACTTGCCCACTTTGTGATGGCAAGGCCATTTCAACAAGAATCAAGATTGATGTATATCAGTAATTCTCAACTTTGTACCATGACTCTCTTGAGTATCCTGTAAAATAGGCATCCCCCAAATCATTTCTTTCACCAATTTTCTCATCCTTTTTCTCTTGTGCACCTAACACAAGCCCAAAATGTGTTTTGTGGATATTTCAAGTACTAACATTTTCAAGCTAAACTGTGGCAGCACTGTGGGGAACTCTGAAAAGGCTTCAGAAAAACAATATGTCAAATCATCCAATTCTTACCATCTATATTTTGTCAACTGAATATTTGGAGTTTATAAGTTCTATCTCTGCCAATTCTCTTAGACCTCACTAATTGGCCCTCAAAATAAAGAATAGAGGAGGAGCTTCAAGATGGCAGAAGAGTAAGACACGGAAATCACCTTCCTCCCCACAAATACATCAGAAATAAATCTATATGTGGAACAACTCTTACAGAACATCTACTAAATGCTGGCAGAAGATCTCAGACTTCCCAGAAGGCAAGAAACCCCCCCACGTACCTGGGTAGGGCAAAAGAAAAAAAAAAAAAAACCAGAGCCAAAAGAATAGGGACGGGACCTGCACCAGTGGGAGGGAGCTGTGAAGGAGGAGAGGTTTCCACAGACTAGGAAGCCCCTTCGCGGGCGGAGACAGGGGGTGGAAGGAGGGAAGCTTCAGAGCCATGGAGGAGAGCACAGCAACAGGGGTGCGGAGGGCAAAGCGGAGAGATTCCCGCACAGAGGACCGGTGCCGACCGGCACTCACCAGCCTGAGAGGCTTGTCTGCTTACCTGCCCGGGCAGGTGGGTCTGGGAGCTGAGACTTGGCTTCGGAGGTCGGATCCCAGGGAGAGGGCTGGTGTTGGCGGCGTGAACACAGCCTGCAGGGCGTTAGTGCACCACGGCTAGCCAGGAGGGAGTCCGGGAAAGTCTGGTGATGCCGAAAAGGCAAGGGACTTTTTCTTGCCTCTTTGTTTCCTGGTGCGAAGAGAGGAGATTAAGAGCGCTGCTTAAAGGAGCTCCAGAGACGGGCGCGAGCCGTGGCTAAAAGCGCGGACCCCAGAGACGGGCATGAGACGCTAAGGCCGCTGCTGCCGCCACCAAGAAGCCTCTGTGCAAGCACAGGTCACTATCCACACCGTCCCTCCCAGGAGCCCGTGCAGCCCACCACTGGCAGGATCCCGTGATCCAGGGACAACTTCCTGGGAGAACGCACGGCCCGCCTCAGGCTGGTGTAACGTCACGCCGGCGTCTGCCGCGGCAGGCTCGCCCCGCCCTCCGTGCCCCTCCCTCCCCCACGGCCTGAGTGAGCCAGAGGCCCCTAATCAGCTATTCCTTTAACCCCGTCCTGTCTGAGCGAAGAACAGAGGCCCTCAGGTGACTTACACGCAGAGGCGGGTCCTAATCCAAAGCTGAACCCCAGGAGTTGTGCAAACAAACAAGAGAAAGGGAAATCTCTCCCAGCAGCCTCAGGAGCAGCAGATTAAATCTACGCAATCAATTTGAAGTACCTGCATCTGTGGAATACCGAATCGACAACGAAACATCCCCAATTGAGGTGGTGGATGTTGGGAGCAATGATATATATATTTTGTTCTCTTTTTCTTTTCTTGTGAGTCTGTATATGTATGCTTCTGTGTGTGGTTTTGTCTGTATAGCTTTGCTATTACCATTTACCCTACGGCTCTGTCTGTCTGGATTTTTTTTTTTTCTTAGTATAGTTTTTTAGCAATTCTTATCATTGGTGGATTTGTTTTTTGGTTTGGTTGATCTCTTCTCTTTTTTTTTATTAATTCAAAAAATATTTTTTAATAATTATTTTTTATTTTAACTTTATTTTACTTTATCTTCTTTCTTTCTTCCTTCCTTTCTTTCTTTCTTTTCTCCCTTTTATTCTGAGCCGTGTGGATGACAGGCTCCTGGTGCTACAGCCAGGCATCAGGGCAGTGCCTCTGAGGTGGGAGAGCCAAGTTCAGGACACTGGTCCACAAGAGACCTCCCGGATTCAAGTAATATCAAATGGCGAAAATCTCCAGGAGATCTCCATCTCAATGCCAAGACCCAGGTCCACTAAACGACCAGCAAGCTACAGTGCAGGACACCCTATGCCAAACAACTAGCAAGACAGGAACACAACCCCATCCATAGCAGAGAGGCTGCCTAAAATCATAAGGCCACAGACACCCCAAAACACACCACCAGATGTGGACCTGTCCACCAGAGAGACAAGATCCAGCCTCATCCACAAGAACACAGGCACTAGTCCCCTCCACCAGGAAGCCTACACAGCCCACTGAACCAACCATAGCCACTGGGGACAGACACCAAAAACAACGGGAACTATGAACCTGCAGCCTGTGAAAAGGAGACCCCAAACACAGTAAAGTTGAGCAAAATGAGAGACAGAGAAACACACAGCAGATGAGGGAGCAAGGCAAAAACCCACCATACCTAACAAATGAAGAGGAAATAGGCAGTCTACCTGAAAAAGAATTCAGAATAATGATAGTAATGATATCCAAAATCTTGGAAATAGAATGGAGAAAATACAAGGAATGTTTAACAAGGATCTAGAAGACCTAAAGAGCAAACAAACAGTGATGAACAACACAATAAATGAAATTAAAAATTCTCTAGAAGGCATCAATTGCAGAATAACTGAGGCAAAAGAACGGATAAGTGACCTGGAAGAAAAAATAGTGGAAATAACTACTGGAGAGCAGAAAAAAGAATGAAAAGAATTGAGGACAATCTCAGAGACCTCTGGGACAACATTAAATGAACCAACATTCGAATTATAGGGGTCCCAGAAGAAGAAGAGAAAAAGAAAGAGACTGAGAAAATATTTGAAGAGATTATAGTTGAAAACTTCCCTAATATGGGAAAGGAAATAGTTAATCAAGTCCAGGAAGCACAGAGAGTCCCATACAGGATAAATTCAAGGGGAAGCATGCTAAGACACATATTAAAGTATCAAAAATTAAATGGAAAGAAAAAACATTAAAAGCAACAAGGGAAAAACAACAAATAACACACAAGAGAATCCCCATAAGGTTAACAGCTGATCTTTCAGCAGAAACTCTGCAAGCCAGAGGGAGTGGCAAGACATATTTACACTGATGAAGGAGAAAAATCTACATCCAAGATTACTCTACCCAGCAAGAATCTCATTCAGATTTGATGGAGAAATTAAAACCTTTACAGACAAGCAGAAGTAGAGAGAATTCAGCAACACCAAACCAGCTTTACAGCAAATGCTAAAGGAAATTCTCTAAGCAGGAAACACAAGAGAAGGAAAAGACCTACAATAACAAACCCAAAACAATTAAGAAAATGGCAAGAGGAACATACATATCAATAACTACCTTAAATGTAAATGGATTAAATGCTCCCACCAAAAGACATAGACTGGCTGAATGGATACAAAAACAAGACCTGTATATATACTGTCTACAAGAGACCCACTTCAGACCTAGGGACACATACACACTGAAAGTGAGGGGATGGAAAAAGGTATTCCATGCAAATGGAAATCAAAAGAAAGCTGGAGTAGCAATTCTCATATCAGAAAAAATAGACTTTAAAACAAAGATGGTTACAAGAGACAAAGAAGGACACTACATAATGATCAA
Source organism: Tursiops truncatus (assembly GCF_011762595.2). Taxonomy (NCBI): domain Eukaryota; kingdom Metazoa; phylum Chordata; class Mammalia; order Artiodactyla; family Delphinidae; genus Tursiops; species Tursiops truncatus. Next base: position 88,716,111 of record NC_047044.1, on the reverse strand, counting down.
GGGATCAATCCAAGAAGGAGATATAACAACTGTAAACATTTATGCACCCAACACAGGAGCACCCCAATACATAAGGCAAATGCTAACAGCCATAAAAGGGAAATCAACAGTAACACAATCATAGTAAGGAACTTTAACACAACACTTTCACCAATGGACATATCATCCAAAATGAAAATAAATAAGGAAACAAAAGCTTTAAATGATATTAAACAAGATGGACTTAATTGATATTGATAGGACATTCCATCAAAAAACAACAGAATACACATTCTTCTCAAGTGCTCAAGGAACATTTTCCAGGATGGATCATATCTTGGGTCACAAAACAAGCCTTGGTAAATTTAAGAAAATTGAAATTGTATTAAGTATCTTTTCCGACCACAATGCTATGAGACTATATATCAATTACAGGGAAAAAATCTGTAAAAAATACAAACACATGGAGGCTAAACAATACACTGCTTAATAACCAAGAGATCACTGAAGATTCAAAGAGGAAATCAAAAAATACCCAGAGACAAATGACAATGAAAACACAATGACCCAAAACCTATGAGATGCAGCAAAAGCAGTTCTAAGAGGGAAGTTCATAGCAATACAATCCTACCTTAAGAATCAAGAAACATCTCAAACAACCTAACCTTACACCTAAAGCAATTAGAGAAAGAGGAAGAAAAAAATCCCAAAATTAGCAGAAGGAAAGAAATCATAAATATCATATCACAAATAAATGAAAAAGAAAAGAAGGAAATGATAGCAAAGATCAATAAAACTAAAAGCTGGTTCTTTGAGAAGATAAACAAAATTGATAAACCATTAGCCAGATTCATCAAGAAAAAAAGGGAGAAGACTCAAATCAATAGAATTAGAAATGAAAAAGAAGAAGTAACAACTGACACTGTAGAAAAACAAAGGATCATGAGAGATTACTACAAGGAACTATATGCCAATAAAATGGACAACCTGGAAGAAATGGACAAATTTTTCGAAATGCACAACCTTCTGAGACTGAACCAGGAAGAAATAGAAAATATGAACAGACAAATCACAAGCACTGAAATTGAAACTGTGATTAAAAATCTTCCAACAAACAAAAGCCCAGGACCAGATGGCTTCACAGGCAAATTCTATCAAACATTTAGAGAAGAGCTAACACCTATCCTTCTCAAACTCTTCCAAAATATAGCAGAGGTAGGAACTCTCCCAAACTCATTCTACAAGGTCACTATCACCCTGATACCAAAACCAAAGATGTCACAAAAAAAGAAAATACAGGCCAATATCACTGGTGAACATAGATGCAAAAATTCTCAAATAAATACTAGCAAACAGAATCCAATAGCACATTAAAATGATTATACAAATGATCAAGTGGGGTTTATCCCAGGATTGCAAGGATTCTTCAGTATACACAAGTCAATCAATGTGATACACCATATTAACAAATTGAAGGAGAAAAACCATATGATCATCTCAATAGAGGCAGAGATAGCTTTTGACAAAATTCAACAGCCATTTATGATTAAAAAAAACCCTGTAGAAAGTAGGCATAGAGGGAACTTTCCTCAACATAATAAAGACCATATATGACAAACCCACAGCCAACATCGTCCTCAATGGTGAAAAACTGAAAGCATTTCCACTAAGAACAGGAAAAAGACAAGGCTGTGCACTCTCAGTTATTCTCTTATTCAACATAGTTTTGGAAGTTTTAGCCACAGCAATCAGAGAAGAAAGAGAAATAAAAGGAATCCAAATCGGAAAAGAAGAAGTAAAGCTGTCACTGTTTGCAGGTGACATGATACTATACATAGAGAATCCTAAAGATGCTACCAGAAAATTACTAGAGCTGATCAATGAATTTGGTAAAGTAGCAGGATACAAAATTAGTGCACAGAAATCTCTTGCATTCCTATACACTAATGATGAAAAATCTGAAAGTGAAAGTAAGAAAACACACCCCTTTACCATTGCAACAAAAAGAATGGAATACCTAGGAATAAACCTACCTAAGGAGGGAAAAGACCTGTATGCAGAAAACTATAAGGCACTGATGAAAGAAATTAAAGATGATACAAATAGATGGAGAGATATACCATGTTCTTGGATTGGAAGAATCAACATTGTGAAAATGACTCTAGTACCCAAAGCAATCTACAGATTTAATGCAATCCCTATCAAACTACCACTGTCATTTTTCACAGAACTAGAACAAAACATTTCACAATTTGTATGGAAACACAAAAGACCCCGAATAGCAAAAGTAATCTTGTGAAAGAAAAATGGAGCTGGAGGAATCAGGCTCCCTGACTTCAGACTATACTACAAAGCTACAGTAATCAAGACAGTATGGTACTGGCACAAAATCAAAAACATAGATCAATGGTACAGGATAGAAAGCCCAGAGATAAACCCATGCACATATGGTCACCTTATCTTTGATAAAGGAGGCAAGAATATACAGTGGAGAAAAGACAACCTCTTCAATATGTGGTGCTGGGAAAACTGGACATCTACTTGTAAAAGAGTGAAATTAGAACACTCCCTAACACCATACACAAAAATAAATTCAAAATGGATTAAAGACCTAAATGTAAGGCCAGACACTATCAAACTCTTAGAGGAAAACATAGGCAGAACACTCTATGACATGAATCACGGCAAGATCCTTTTTGACTTACCTCCTAGAGAAATGGAAATAAAAACAAAAATAAACAAATGGACCTAATGAAACTTCAAAGCTTTTGCACAACAAAGGAAACCATAAACAAGATGAAAAGGCCACCCTCAGAATGGGAGAAAATATTTGCAAATGAAGCAACAGACAGAGGATTAATTTCCAAAATTTACAAGCAGCTCATGCAGCTCAATATGAAAAAGACAAACAACCCAATCCAAAAATGGGCAGAAGACCTAAATAGACATTTCTCCAAAGAAGATATACAGATTGCCAGCAAACACATGAAAGGATGCTCAACATCATTAATCATTAGAGAAATGCAAATCAAAACTACAATGAGATGTCATCTCACACCGGTCAGAATGGCCATCATCAAAAAATCTACAAACAATGAATGCTGGAGAGGGTGTGGAGAAAAGGGAACCCTCTTGCACTGTTTGTGGGAATGTAAATTTATACAGCCACTACGGGGAACCATATGGATCTTCCTTAAAAAACTAAAAATAGCGCTACCATATGATCCAGCAATCCCACCACTGGGCATATAACCTGAGGAAACCATAATTCAAAAACAGTCATGTACCAAAATGTTCATTGCAGCCCTTTGTACAATAGCCAGGACATGGAAGCAACCTAAGTGTCCATCAACAGATGAATGGATAAAAAAGATGTGGCACGTGTATACAATGGAATATTATTCATCCATAAAAAGAAATGAAATTGAGTTATTTGTGATGAGGTGGATGGACCCATAGTCTATCATACAGAGTGAAGTAAGTCAGAAAGAGAAAATCAAATACCATATGCTAACACATATATATGGAACCAAAAAAAAAAGAAGAGCCTAAGGGTAAGACGGGAATAAAGACACAGACCTACTAGAGAATGGACTTGGGGTTACGGGGAGGGGGAATGGTAAGCTGGGACAAAGTGAGAGAGTGGCATGGACATATGTACACTACCAAACGTAAAATAGATAGCTAGTGGGAAACAGCCGCATAGCACAGGGAGATCGGCTCAGTGCTTTGTGACCGATAGGGAGGTTGGGAGGGAAGGAGACACAAGAGGGAAGAGATATGGGGACTTACATATATGTATAACTGATTCACTTTGTTATAAAGCAGAAACTAACACACTACTGTAAAGCAATTGTACTCCAATAAAGATATTTTAAAAATGTGTTAAAAAGAATAGAAAGCTACAATGAAGTTCAAAGTACTTAAACAATTTAAACACACAGACCAGAAGCAAAGCAAATTTTCTTTTGTAATTTTTAATTGGTTTAAAACATACTTCTCAAATGTTATAAAAATGGTCAAAATTTCTACAGTATTATGGGGCTTATATATAATTTTTATTTTAATTTTCTTTCTTTCCTTTCTTTCTTTCCTTTTTTTCTTTTTCTTTTTTTCTTTCTTGTTTTAGGTAAGAATTGGATTTATTTAGAAAGAAACACACTCCACAGAGTGTGGACCATCTCAGAGGGCGAGAGGCCTTAATTTTCTATATTTACCTGTGACAGGGGAAAACAAAAGTGATTTGATATTATAATTCTTCCATTTTTTAAAATTATTTATATATATAGTGAATTGAAATTTTTGTCTTATTTTGTCCTAACAGAGAAATCCCTTAGAGGGAACTACATGACTTATACCTGACCCCTATATATTTAAAACTAAGGGCATTACGACTCTTCTTGCTTGTTTTAGGCATCTGTGAAATAATATGAAAAACATAAGTGACCATGAAATGTAAATCCTTATTCACTGCTACAAATGTTGAATGAAATTCGTATGATCCTTGAATCCAAAAAGGAAACGTACACAACATTAAAAATAAACAAACAAATAAATAAATAAGTAAAGGTCACTAATATTATAGTTGCAATACATACATTGTCTCATACTATACATACATTTCTCACAGTAACATTTACTACTACATTTTTATTGTAAATATATACTTGATCAATTTTATACTAAAAAAATAGGCAATCTAGCCTAGAAACCTAACCAATATTTGTAAAATTATTCAATGAAAAATTGTATTCTGAGTTCTAAGTAATACACTTATAAATGCCAATTTGAAACATAATCCATCTATAGATTGGTGATCTGCTCCATTCAACACATGGGCACTGTAATCCAGATTGATCTAAGTAAATTGTTTTTATGCTCTTAAAATATTTCCAAACATTTATTAATGTCAAGTTGCAGGCAAAGCATACTGACTCTACCATTGGATAATAGTTGTATGACAGAATTTTTTTTTTTCCTGGTTCTCTACAAATATTTTGAGTTATTTTCAAAGTAATATAATTAAGAAAAATAGACACCAGATGAGAAAATAAATGGCCAAATACTTTGTTTTGTAGAAAACCAACAATAATTAAAATTTATGAATAAAAATATATTAGCTTAATTCACTGAAAAATTTTAACAATTCCTGGATTATTTTAAATTATGACCTAAATTTCTCAGAATACAAAGTTTATTTTCAGCTTGCATGATTCAGATTAGGATTAGCTGTCAACTTGCTGCTTCACTTTTTAAATTAAAATTTATTTCAATATAAATGATTCAAAGTTATATGCAATTTCTGAGAAATAAAAATAAACTACCGTAATTTAATATCAGGTTAGACTTTTTATCAGATTATTTCTTTTATAGATAAGTATAAGACATACCACCTCTTCCTTCAATGTATAGGGAGTTCAAAACCATACATTGTTAGAAAATATATTTTACCCTTATTTGTTTACTGGGATCATTTTTAGAAGATGCTTTTCACAGTTCGGATCCATTGTGTCCTGCAGTGTCAACTGAAAGTTGTTTGCTTGGTTTCCAGTAGAGAGTTAGTTATTGTGTATGTCTGCACTATTCTCATTGTGAGTGACAATCATAGACTATTCTGCTGAATACCACCCCTGTCATTGTTGGTGTTTGCTATTTGACAATTTTGTCTTTTTTCACCTTACTCTTTACAAGTGGATAGAAAAATCTAGTAAATCCTCAGAAGAAATACAAAGTTAGCTCAGCTTTCAAAACCCTGCTTACTATCACTTGCTATAGTTAAGATTTTTACCTGAAGCATTGAATGTCTCACCCTGACATCAGACTGCACTAATTAATCATTAAACAGTGATTGAGGCAGTGGACCCCAGAAAATATCTCCATACACTACCATATGCTGGAGCCAGCTGCAAGCTAGTACTTAGAGAGAAGCAGCACAGAGGAGACAGTGCCTGACAGTTCCCTGCTGTGAAGTCCACATACAGTGCGCTTCTAACTAAGGGCCAAAAACAGAACGCTTGCTTGTGTTGACCTTCAGTACCTGACACTGTTTAAAAGACAAAATGTCAGTGTTAATGTCTTGGAAGTTTAAACATTTAATCACATTCTAATGAGTATACCAGCATTTTCACACTTTAACATTTATTATTTTTCTTCATTTTGTTTCCTAAACAACAATAACAAATCACTTTAGCAACACATACCTCTTCTCAAAAAAAGGAAATTTAAAACCAACCACTCATTAGTAAACCAAATAAAACAAATCTAATATATTTAATTATTTTTAATTAAGGAATAACTAGAGGGTGACAAGGATGTTGGCTTCAAATATTTAAAGGGCTAGTTGTAGAAAGCAAAATAAATCTGCTGTCTGTTTCTCCACAAGCAGTTAATAGAACTTGTGAATGCAAGTTATTAAAAGATATATTTGAATTCAATTTAAGGTTGAATTTATTAACAGTTAAAACTGTCTAATAATGTCACAGCCTCTGTCATGAATTAATGAGCTTCCTATCGCATACAGGGACTCATATTTGATAAAAATGTAGTGAGGATGTAAAAAGAATCCCTTGAGTGTGTGGGTTGATAGATCACACAATTATGTCAAAATTCAAGTTTATAAGCAATGTTGACCAACTACTATATATTTATCATTGCTCTAGATATTTTATGAATTTGTTCAATTTTAAAATATGTCCAAAATTTAAAAATCAACCTTTCTTGTTTATTGAGTATAGAGGAATACTCTTGTTTGCAATACAAATTTTATTTTACTTATTTTTTATTTGTTCTGAAATGAAAACAAAAAATTTACTGTTTGCATTAGGTAAGTTTTATATATTGCCTCTATTCTTATAACATTACTTAGATGAGACAATTCACATAGCAGAATGGTTAAATAATAGCTCCCAATGTAGTGGATAGAATGTCTCAGTATAGAGTTGAAATATTTGACCATAAGAAATTTCACAGACTTCAGTTTATGAAATTTTGCTGCCAGCTATTTTAGTTATTGTCATATAGAGGTCAAGCTTTGCTCTTCCCAGATAAGAACACATACATAGATCAGGGATAAGGAGTAAGTATATTTAAAAAAAAAAGGAGTTTTAAAATGTTTTGGATCATCTTTACTGTCATTACTCTGAATTCTTTTTCAGGTAGACTGCTTATTTCCTCTTCATTTGTTTGATCTGGTGGGTTTTTACCTTGCTCCTTCATCTGCTGCATATTTCTCTGTCTTCTCATTTTGCTTAACTTACTGTGTTTGGGGTCTCCTTTTCGCAGGCTGCAGGTTCATAGTTCCTATTGTTTTTGGTGTCTGCCCCCAGTGGCTAAGTTTGGTTCAGTGGGTTGTGTAGGCTTCCTGGTGGAGGGGGTTAGTGCCTGTGTTCTGGTGGATGGGCCTGGATCTTGTTTTTTCTGGTGGGCAGGTCCGAATCTGGTGGTGTGTTTTGCGGTGTCTGTGGCCTTATTATTATTTTAGGCAGCCTCTCTCTTAATGGGTGAGGTTGTGTTCCTGTCTGCTAGTTGTTTGGCATAGGGTGTCCAGCACTGTAGCTTGCTGGTTGTTGAGTGGAGCTGCATCTTAGCGTTGAGATGGAGATCTCTGGGAGAGCATTCACTGTTTGATATTACATGAAGCCGGGAGGTCTCTGGTGGAGCAATGTCCTGAACTTGGCTCTCCCACCTCAGAGGCACAGGCCTGACACCAGCCGGAGCGCCAAGCCCCTGTCAGCCACACGGCTCAGGAAGAAAAAAAGAAAGAAAGAAAGGAAAAAAGTAAAATAAAAAGAAATTAAGTCACCAGAATAAAAATTTAAAAATATTATTAAAAATAAAAAAAAATTAAAAAGTAATTTAAAAAAGGAAAGAAAGAAGGAAGAGAGCAACCAAACCAAAAAACAAATCCACCAATGACAATAAGTGCTAAAAACTATACTAAAAAAAACAAACAGAAAAAACAGACAGAACCCTAGGACAAATGGTAAAAGCAAAACTATACAGACAAAATCACACAAAGAAGCTTACACATACACACTCACAAAAAGAAAAAAGGAAATATATATATATATTTAAAAAAAGAAAAGGAAGAGAGCAACCAAATCAATAAACAAATCTACCAATGATAATAAACTCTAAATACTAAACTAAGATAAACCTAAAACCAGAAACCAGTCAGTCGCATACAGAAAACCCCAAGTCTACAGATGCTCCCAAAGTCCACCGCCCCATTTTTGGGATGATTCGTTGTCTATTCAGGTATTCCACAGATGCAGGGTACATCGAGTTGATTGTGGAGATTTAATCTGCTACTCCTGAGGCTGCTGGGAGAGATTTCCCTTTCTCTTCTTTGTTTGCACAACTCCTGGGGTTCAGCTTTGGATTTGGACCCGTCTCTGAGTGTAGGTCGCCTGAGGGCATCTTTTCTTCGCTCAGACAGGACGGGGTTAAAGGAGCAGCAGCTTCGGGGACTCTGGCTCACTCAGGCCGGGGGGAGGGAAGGGCATGGAGTGCGGGGTGAGCCAGCGGCCGCAGAGGCCAGCATGACGTTGCGCCAGCCTGAGGCGGGCCGTGCGTTCTCCCGAGGAAGTTGTCCCTGGATCATGGGACCCTGGCAGTGGCGGGCTGCACAGGCTCCCCGGCAGGGGGGTGTGGATAGTGACCTGTGCTCGCACACAGGCTTCTTGGTGGCTGCAGCAGCGGCCTTAGCGTCTCATGCCCGTCTCTGGGGTTCGCGCTGCTAGCCGCAGCTCGTGCCCATCTCTGGAGTTTGTTTAGGCAGTGCTCTGTATCCCCTCTCCTCGTGCACCCGGAAACAACAGTCTCTTGCTTCTTCAGCAGCTCCAGACTTTTTCCCGGACTCCCTCCCGGCTAGCTGTGGAGCACTAGCCCCCTTTAGGCTGTGTTCACGCAGCCAATCCCAGTCCTCTCCCCGGGATCCGACCTCCGAAGCGGGAACCTCAGCTCCCAACCCCCACCAGCCCCAGTGGGTGAGTAGACAAGTCTCTCGGGCTGGTGAGTGCTGGTCGACACTGATCCTCCGTGCGGGAATCTCTCCGCTTTGCCCTCCGCACCACTGTGGTTGCGCTCTCCTCCATGGCTCCGAAGCTTCCCCTCCCAACCCTCGTTTCCACCAGTTGAGGGGCTTCCTAGTGTGTGGAAACTTTTCCTCCTTCACAGCTCCCTCCCCGAGGTGCAGTCCCGTCCCTATTCTTTTGTCTCTGTTTTTTCTTTTTTCTTTTGCCCCACCCAGGTACGTGGGGAATTTCTTGCCTTTTGGGAGGTCTGAAGTCTTTTGCCAGCGTTCCGTAGGTGTTCTGTAGGAGTTGTTCCACATGTAGATGTATTTCTGATGTATTTTTGGGGAGGAAGGTGATCTCTGTGTCTTACTCCTCTGCCATCTTGAAGGTCTCCCCATATTTCAATTATTCCAGGTTCGTGTGTTTTTCCTACATTCTGACACAACAGTTTTGGATCTCAACTTTTCAGGCCCATTGACAGAAAGAAAATCTCCCCCACCCATGAAAACGACAACAATATTAATAACAAACTTTGTTAAGATCACTTTAGTTATGCCTAATGTGATACTTGAATATGCAAAATTGAATCCTAGACTTTTTTGTCAAAGCTAAGGCTGGATTAATTCTGCCCAACTGTCAACTGTTTTTCTACAGCATTAGATCCTCAGAAAACTGGAACAGGCTAATTTCACTCACCAATAACATCTCTTCGTTAATTATAGTTTTAGAATATTTTCTTGTCCTTTATTGAGAGATGCTATAAGAACTAGTCATATGTAGAATGCTTTTGTTTTATAAATGTTTTTGAATAGAGAAGTTTATTGAGGTATCTCAGTTTATCAGAATAGATTCTAGAAGTTAACAGTGCATTATGGATCAAAGAAAAAACAAGCTAAAACATTTTCCTAGGTTTAGGTAAAAACAAGATTTAAAAAAAAGGATGTAAACCAGTCTCAGAATTAGACCTAGAATCTAAGCATTATTGTAAGAATTTTTGAAAAACCTTTATTAGTAAACTAATGAAAAAGGATTTGGACTTAATATCATAATACTTAACATATCACATTTTTAATTAAATTACTTAAATCACACAAAAAATTATATCTAATGTTGTTTGACTCTCAAGAGATCGTTTTTGTTGTCTTTTTAAATGCTCATGTTATAAAATGAGTTCGAGTATCTTTAAAATAGATCCATAAACTTCAGTGGACTTTAGTAATATAAGTCACTGTACTGATGCTCTAGAAAGAACAAGCCCAGATTAGGCATAAGACTTACTTAATCAATGGTCTAACATAGATCAAGCTATTTCAGTCAACTTTACATAAATATGACATTGATTTGCAGATTTACTAATTACAGTTTCTCATTTGGAACATGTCTGAGGCCCTTTTTACAAATTAAATTTGCTCCATTTGATACTATAATTCGATTAGTTTGTTATCAATATAAATAGGAATAAAGTAATAAAATAATGATTTTTGTGAAGGAGCAATTTGCTTAATGCCTGTAGAGAAGGAAAGATGATGAGGGCAATGCAAAACAACTCACCAATTCATTTTATTGACTATAAGTAGTTGTGGTCATGGAAAAGTAGAAAATAAAAAAGGAAATAAAGATAATATTATACTGAGGAAAGAATTAAATTTAAAAAGTAGAGAGACAGAATATGGTGCATATTGGGGATATTACATCACTTTCCCTAAAACAAGCCTTGCTGATTTCAAAGATGTCATTTTCTTCCTTGCCTTTTCTTAGACATCATAAAGAGTGACAAACTGTCTGAAAGACTTTGTTTGCAACTAAATGTGTATAAAATTCTTCCTTTTGATCTTTTTATTGATCAGGTGGCAATATACAAACTCACCAATGACCAACTCAGCCAATTACAGAATTACCCCTTGTCTCTGAAACATTTTCTCAATCAAGTTTTATTTTAATTAATAAAGAATAATCTTTCCTCTTTTGTACTGTCTTATCCTTTGGAATCAATAAAAATCATGTTTCTTTTCTTTCTTGCTCACTTTTAAAATTTTCTGTTCCTTATTTTCTTGGTAGAGGATATAGCTGAACCCTTTAATATCTTTCATGATTTCTATGTGGAAGCTACTACTTGTTAAGCTTTAATTACCTTTGCTAGCTATTTCCCTCTTCAATGCTATGTTTATTTATTTTATAATTATTGTGGTCTTTTATTATTTAGTGTCTGTCATTTTCCTATTATTATGTCATATATCTGAGGTAAGACGTGTTGTCCCAAAGTTTACCACAGTACCAATCTCACAGTAGATGCTCAATAAATATTTGTTGAGTAAGTTAATTAAGTAATAGTGAAGATAAAAACCAACTTAAAGATTTGGTAGTACAATGATTACTGTTAGAATATGGGCAATATTAATAATTTTTAGAATGTCTGACATTGGTGCAAACAGTCTTTGACATGTATATTCTTGCCAAACTGTTGACCAGAAACTCAACTCATATCAAAATTACAAAAGCGACTTTCAGACACTCAGCCTGGAGGTATTTCCTGTTGGTCCTTTTATCTACTTAGCTCCTCCTTCTATTAGAAAAAGAAGTAGAAGTAGCACATCAACAGTGGATGTAACTGATTGGGCTGTCCCTGTTTTATTTTATTTATTTATTTATTTATTGGGCTGTCCCTGTTTTATTTATTTTCCAGTTTTAGGGTTGAAAATTATCCAAACGATCACCTGACCTCATTTTTTTACATGGAGAACTGAGGCCTCTGAGGTCCTTAAGAAAATAGGAGGCAGTGCTGGGCTTAGACAAGCTTCTGTGTAAAAAAATGAGATCATCTGACCTCATTTTTTTACTGGAGAACTGAGACCTCTGAGGTCCTTAAGAAAATAGGAGGCAGTGCTGGGCTTAAACAAGCTTCTGTGTAATTCCAATGCTACTACATTGTTGAACAATGGTTTTCCATTTGAGCATAAAAGATATTAAAATATCTGGAAACAACGGAAATTGAGAAGTTTACATCTTTATTTTCATATAAATCATATACCTTTGAAAAGAGTATCTACCAAAGAATTATGGAATGTAAAGATTTGTTTAAAAACACAAAGCATTTTGACACATTTGAGAGAGGAAAGAAGGAAGCAGAAGATATGCATCACATAATAAAATGCAGCATATTTTTGTAACATAATTAAACAAAAATTATAATATTTTAAATAATATAAATAAAAGTGCAAACATAAGCAGTAATCAAAAACCTCCCAACAAAGAAAAGCTTAGGCTTCACTGGTGAAATCTACCAAACATTTAAAGAAGAATTAATTCAAATCCTTCTTAAACTCTTCCAAAATTATAGGAGAGGGAACACTTCCAAACTCATTTTATGAGACCATCATTACCCTGACACCAAAGTCACACAAGGACACTACAAGGAAGAAAAACTACAGCCAATAATTCTGATGATCATAGATGCAAAAATTCTCAACAAAATGCTAGCAAAGTGAATTCAACAGCATATTAAAAAATCATACACTATGATTAAGTGAGCTCTATCCTAGGGATGCAAAGATGGTTCAACACACAGAAATGATACACCAAATTAACGGGATGCAGGGCAAAACCCACATGATCATCTCAAAAGATGCAGAAACAGCATTAGACAAAATTCAACATCCTTTCACAATAGAAAATCTCAACAAACTATTTATAGAAGAAATTTATCTCAGTGTAATAAAAGCCAGCTATAAAAATCCCACAACTAGCATCATACTCAATGGTGAAAAACTGACAGTTTTCCTCTAAGATCCAGTATAAGATAAAGATCCCCATTCTTGCTACTTTATTCAACATAGTACCGGAAGTCCTTGCCAAAGAAATTAAACAAGAAAGAGAAATAAAAGCTGTCCAAATCAGAAGGAGGAAGTAAAATTTATCTCTATTTGCCTATGACATGATCGTATATATAGGAAATCATAACGCCTCCATAGAAAACTGCTAATTATCAACAAGTTCAGTAAAGCCACATGATACAAAATCAACATACAAAAATCAGTTGCCTTTCTATACACGGATAATGAACTAATGTAAAAGGAAATTAAAAAACAACAACAACAACAATCCCATCTACAAGGACATCAAAATGAATGACAAACTTAGGAACAAACTTAACCAAAGTTGTGAAATACTTGTATACTGAAAGCAACAAATCATTGATAAAGGAAATTAGAGAAGGCACACACACACACAAAATAACATTTTATGTTCATGAATTGGAAGAATTAATATTGTTAAAACATCCATATTATTCAAAATGATATACCGATTCAATGTAATCCCTAAAAAAATCCCATGGCCATTTTAACAAAAATAGAAAAAAAATCCTAAAATTCATATTGAACCACAAGAGATCCCAAATAACCAAAGCAATCCTGGGAAAGAAGAAAAAAGCTGGAGGCATCAAACTTTCTGATTTCAAAACATACTGCAAAGCTATAGCAATTAAATCAGTATGGTACTGGCATAAAACTAGACATACATCAATGAAACAGAATAGAGAGCCCAAAACTAAACTCAAGATTATAGAGTAAACTGGTCTTCAATAAGGGTGACAAGAATACACAAGGGGAAAGGGCAATCTCTTCAACAAATAATGCTGTGATGCTGGGAAAACTGGATATCCACATGCAATAGAATGAAATTGGACCCCAATCTTAAACCATACACAAATAGCAACTCGAAATGGATTAAACATTTAAATGTAAGATTTTTAGAAGAAAACGTAGGGGAAAAGCTTCATGTTGTAGGGCTTGGCAATGATTTCTTGGATATGACACCAAAAGTCCAAGCAACAAAATCAAAATTTTACAAGTGGATTTGCATCAAATTTAAAAGCTTCTGCACAGCAAAGAAAACCATCACCAGGGTGAAGAAAAGCAACTTATGAAAGGGAGAAAATGTTTGCAAGCCATATATCTGATAAAAAATTAATATCTGAAATATATTAGGAAGTCCTACAACTCAATAACAAAAAACTAACAAACAAAAAACCTATAACCCAAATTAAAAATGAGACAAAGGAATTTAATATATATTTCTCCAGACAAGACATATAAATGACCAACAAGTATATAAAAAGATGCTCTACATCACTAAACATCTGGGAAATGCAACTCAAAACCACAATAATATAGCACTTCATACCTGTTAGGATAGCTATTGTTATTTAAAAGTAAGAGACAACGTGTTGACAAGGACGTGATGAAATTAGAACCCTTATGCACTGTTGGTGAGAATGCAAAATTGTGTAGCCACTATGGAAAACAATATTGTGGTTCATCAAAATATTTAAAATAAAGCTTATCATATGATCTGGCCATCTTGCTTCTTACTTTATATCTAAAAGAACTGAAATCAGGATCTCCAAGAGGTATAGGAACTGCCATGTTCATTGCAGCACTACTCACAGTAGACAAGATATGGAAAAAATCTAAATGTCTATTGACAGATGAATGGATAAAGAAAATGTGTGTGTATATATATATATATATATATATATATATATATATACACATATATGTACATAGACACATGCACACACTGTGGGATATTATTCAAACAACAAAAAAAAGAAAATCATACCATATGTGACAGCATGACTAAACCTGGAAGACATAAGAGAAATAAGCCAGCCAACAGAAGGACTGATGCTGCCTGATTCCACCTATAAGAGGTATCTAATGTAGTCAAATTCTGAGAAGCAGATAACGTTGGTTGTCAGGGGCTGCGGGGAGAGGGACATGGGGAGTTGCTGTTCAAAGGGTATCAGGTTTCAGTTTTTCAAGAGCTCTAGAGATCTGCTGTACAGCATTGTACCTATGGTTTACAATACTGTATGGTGTACTTAAAATTTTAAGAGGGTAGACTTCATGTTATGTGTTCTTACCACAATAAAATGTAAAAATAAATTAATAAAAAGGATGAAAAGGCAATCTAGATAGAAGGGAGAGGCTTAGAAAGGCACAAAGAAGTGAAAATGTGTGGCATGTGAAGGACCCCAGAAATAGTTGCTTATGATGAAAGCCTGGGTTGTAAGGTGCAAATACAGCACCAGGGTGGCAAAGAAAGACAACAAAAGTTGCCATCCGAGCAATTAAAATATTCTTTCACTAACATCAAATGTAATTTTCTAACCTTTAAGCTCTGGGAGGAAGATTTTGTTTGAAAGATTCTCAGTGCTTGGAATACTGAGCAGCAGGTAATTGTTATTCAGTAAGGCTTCTTGAATTCATATATGAATACATGGATTAATTGATGAATACACACACACACAAATATATAAAGAGAGACAGAAGTTAAACTCCTTCACTCTTGCTGTAGGTTACTTTAAAAACTCTTAGAGTGTAAGAAGGGTCCATGTTTGAAAGAGAGCAGGGTAAAAGAGAAATCCTATGAGTGAGAGTATGTGAAAACCATATAAGCAGTGTATTATCTTTAATAGGACAAATGTTTAAATATATTTTAGTAGTTAATAATTCACTATTGATTTTAAGGTGTACTAAAAGCTATAAGGAAACTGTAAGTACTGACAATGCTGAAGGAGCCGTTGAATAAAACCCATCTTCTAGAATGGCTGATACTGATTTGTGAATTGAGCTGCTGTGTTCAAGCAGGATTTGAGCTTTTTCTTACTGTGTCTGAACTCTGCTGAAGACATAGGGTGCCAATGGAGAATTAATCATATGCTCTGATACATAACATTGAAACTTTTATTTTTTTAATTAAAATTCAAGTTGCTAAAAGTGGATACAGTAGACAGTTGGACAGCCTATTTGGCAGAGCTATGTTTGAATGAAAAAAAAAAGAGAATCAATTTCTTTACATGACTGCTTTGGAGCTCTCTTCTCTCAGCCCTTCTTGGTGCATGAAGTAAAACTTTACCCCAAAGGCATACTATTTGGAAACAGAAAAAGCTTTTTTGGTTGAAGGGTACAATGGAAAGCGCATAAATCAACCTTCCGGATTCGGATGACTTTGGTAATTTGCATTCATCTGTTTAAAGAGAGATGTCTTTGGAGACTTCCTATTTTTACATAAAAATTATGCTCAGCATCTCCCAGCCTCTTTTGTTCACTAAAATTAGATTTGCTCACTTATACAATTCAGAGGGACTAATTTGTTCAGAGGGAAGTTACATGCTATTTACAGCATGCATGTAAATATATACATATTTATATATTTATATCTTCTCACCTACCTCTTTCCAAAAAAAAATATATATATATATATATATATATATATATATATAGACCGCAACCCCTCTTCCACAGAAGTGTACATGCTCTAGTGACACATGGAGTGCACTCCCGTGGGTGAAAGGCCACCTCTCTATACAAACCGGAAAGAAAAATTGGCAAAAAGTAAGATTTGCAAGTACCATGGGATTTTGCAAGCGTAATTACCCTGGCCTTCAGTATTAACGAGCAGTTAGAGGACCATCCATGAAGCAGTCCACTGAACCTGCAGCTTCAACAGTTCTAGTCCTGCGGCTTTGCCAATAATGGAGTCCTAACTCTATGCCGATCCTAGGAAGCTCTGAGATCGCTGTGGTTATTATGGCTGTATTGCAGTCTTCTTCCCATTGGATGTGTAATCCCACTCTAATTGGAAACCTATTAGCAGGACAGTTGCAGAGAGAAGCGAACTATATAGTAACAGGAAGGGGATATTTTATGAGATGATGAAAAATAAAGAGCACATAAACATCTAAATATAAATTTTAAATGGTGTGTATAATATTGCCCTTGTGCTCTGTAAGACTAAACAAATCACAAAGAGCTAGGGGGAAACTGTCATATAGAGTGAAGTAAGTCAGAAAGAGAAAAATATTGTATATTAATGCATGTATGTGGAATCTAGAAAAATGGTGCAGATGAACCTGTTTGCAAGGCAGAAATAGAGACAGACGTAGAGAACAAACGAATGGACACCAATGGGGGAAAGGGGAGGTGGGATGAATTGGGAGATTGGGATTGACATATATATACTAATATGTATAAAATAGATAACTATGAGAGTCTGCTGTATAGCACAGGGAACTTTACTCAGTGCTCTGTGGTGATCTAAATGGTAGGGAAATCCAAAAGTGAGGGGATGTGTGTGTACATATAGCCGATTCACTTCGCTGTACAGTAGAAACTAACATAACATTGTAAAACAACTATACCCCAATAAAAAAAATAAATAAAATTCAAAAATATAAAGCCATATATATGCATAATCCATCTTTGTCTTTTGCAAGGTATGTACCCTTGGGCAAACCAGTTAAACCTTTCTAAGCCTCAGTTTTCTAATTGTGGAATAGGGATTATAGTATGTAGCATTTCTGAGAGCACCAATGTCCAATTAGCAAGGCCAACTTCACGGACACATGGGCATTTACAAAGGACCCTGTGTTCAGAAACGCCCACAGTTGGTTTAATGCTCTGCCATTGCCATCGTGAATTTCTTAATTTTTAAGTAGGCGCCCCTTATTTTCCTTTTGTACTAGATCCCACTAATTACGCAGTTTGTACTGCAAATTAATGAATCATCCAGCCCAATGATTGCCGTATGTTAGGTGCTCACTATGTATTTGTCTCCTCTTGTCCTCCTCCTTCTCCTAAAAATGCAGAGTAAAGGGCTGTCAGAGTATCTACGGCTTCCCACTGGCTTCCCACATAACACTCTCAGGCACTAGAGACCAGCACATTTCATTTCAGTGGCTGCCTTTCAGTGGTCGCATTCCAGTACTGGTTACACATTAACTAACAGTTCCCTAGTTCCATGTGCCACCTCTCCCTTGCATGTCATATATAGCCTTAGGAAATAATTACTTGATCCCTTTTCATGGTAAGGAATTGGCCCCAATTACTAGATTAAAACAGAAGGATGAGGAAATGGTTAACAGTGCATTGAAATAAAGTTTGCTTTTGGTGTTCAGCTCAAAGCTGTGGCTTTGGCTTTGGGTGTCAGGTCCAGGCCTTGGAGGACCAAATCACAGAATGTCTACTTAATGTCAGTTCTAGCCTCTATGAACTGCGTTTCATCTCTGACCTTGTAATTTCATGGGTTCCTTCATACCCAATCAGTGTAATGGTGTCAGTAACACTACAAGCTTAGCATTTGAATATATAGTTAATATCTGAATATGCATGCTGAAATACAGGCAAGCAATCCAGATGCAATTTGGGGTAAAACTAGCTCTGAGGTGCTTTATATGTTGAAATTCTAACTCTTAGTGACTTTAAATATTTATTATTTATCCTAAGGGGAAAAATGCTGCAACAATTCAACATTGTGAAAGTTCTTAACTGTATGTTCATAATGAAGTTTTGAATAGATAATAAATAGTGAAATGGATCTGGAGTTAATATGAATTTTAAGAAAGTGAATTATACTAAAATCATTGGAAATCTATATCCTTTTGAGTCAAGTGTTTATATAATTTAAATAATAATTCAAAAAGTAATAAAGATTAGATTATCTCATAATTTTTATTATTATATAGCTAGTTGGTGTGATAAAATTCTTAACTTTAAACAAAATGTGAACTCTATATACATTTTAGTTATTTATACTTAGAGCATGAGTCTAAGAAAACATAATTGACTTTTTTTTTCCTGCAAATTGTTATGATAAAAAGCATAGATGATTCTTCCAAGCTTAAAATTTCTCATTAGGAAGAAAATCATGCCAAGTTATCTTTGAATCAGATATAATAAAGAATATATAGAATATGAAGAAAAAAGAAAGTGATATGGAAAAATTAGATACCCCAAATAGATATTTCTCTCCCTGTCAATCCTTGAAACAACAGACTTAATAAGAATGCATTACCATCAACATTTTAGAAGTAGAATAAAACTGCTTAATTCAGTGGGAGTCTGAAAAAGTCTAGCAGTTCTCCTGGTTTACTTCTTTAACTTATTATTTTTTAATAATGTGATTGCAAAATACCATTACACAATACTTTGAAGTCTGCTCTGTCTGAAATTAATATAGCTACTCCTGCTGTCTTTTATTAATGTTCACAAAGTATCTTTTTCGCCTTCCATTTATATTTTTCCCACCATGTTAACCCTTTTAAAGTGTACAATTTATTAGTTTTTAGTATATTCATAATGTTGTACAGTGGTCACCACCACCTAATTTCAGAGCAGTTCCATCACCCCAAAAATAAACATTCATCTCCCAGTTCTCCCTTCCTGCTTTGCCCTGGCAACCACTAATCTACTTCCTATTTCTATGGATTTGCCTGTTCTGGACATTTCACATAAATGGAATCACATAATGCATGGACTTTTGTGTTTGGCTTCTTTTACTTCTTGCAGTGTTTTCAAGGTTCATTCATATTGTAGCATGTATCATTACTTCACTGTTTTTTATGACTAAATAATTGTCCGTTGTATGGGTATTGTGAATTGTGCTACTTGAATGATTTGTGTAGAAGTGTGTGATCGTATGTTTTCAGTTCTCTTGGGTATATAACTAGAAGTGGAACTGATGGGTCTTAAAATAAACTCTATGTTTAACTTTTTGAGGAACTGACAAACAGTTTTCCAACAAATTTAACTTCTGATTTGAATTATTTTCTTGATAATAAGAATAATTTTTCAGTATGCCTTTACGG
Source organism: Tursiops truncatus (assembly GCF_011762595.2). Classification (NCBI taxonomy): domain Eukaryota; kingdom Metazoa; phylum Chordata; class Mammalia; order Artiodactyla; family Delphinidae; genus Tursiops; species Tursiops truncatus. The sequence continues at coordinate 88,696,467 of NC_047044.1, read as the reverse complement.
TATGTTTGTTAACCAATACCAAATAAATAAGATTCTGAAAGTAGTTCTCTATATGTAGTTAATGTAAAGGTCTAACTTATTCTTAGATATTGTAAATATGTCCTTTCTCCTGAAATTAATGTAAAGTACATGTAACTTTTATCACATTCTAATGTTGTTTGATAATTTTAGATTTATTTTTATTGAGGTAACTGCTTTATAACATTATATAAGTTTCATGTGTACATTTTATTTCTATTTCTGTATACCCCACAGAGTGCTCACCACCAAAAATTTAGTTTCCATTTGTCAATATACAGTTGATCCCCTTTACCCATTTTGCAACCAATCTCTTCCCCTCTGGTAACCGCTATTCTGTTCCCTGTATCTACATATTATTTTTGGTTTGGTTTGGTTTGTACGTTTATTTAGCTTTGTTTGTTTTTTATATTCTACATATGAATGAAATCATATGGTAATTGTCTTTCCCCATCTGACTTATTTTACTTACCATAATGCCCTCATGGTTCATCCATGTTATTGCAAATGACAAGATTTCATCTTTTTTATGGCTAAGTATTCCATTGTATATATATATATATATATATATATATATATACACATCTTCCTTATCTATTCAACCACAGATGGGCACTTAGATTGTTTCTATATTCAGGCTATCTTAAATAATACTGAAATGAACACAGGGGTATGTATATCTTTTCAAATTAGTGTTTTCATTTTCTTTGGATAAATACCAAAAGTGAAATATCTGGATCATATGGTAGTTCTATTCTTAACTGTTTGAAGGATTTCTGTACTGTTTTCCATAGTGCCTACACCAATTTATATTCCCATCAACAGTGTATAGGATTCCTTTTCTCTACTTCCTCACCAACATGTTTCTTTTGCCAGTTTGATAATAGCCATTCTAAAAGGCATGAGATGATATCTCATTGTGGTTTTGATTTGCATTTCCCTAGTAATTAGTGATGTTGAACATCTTTCCATGTGCTTTTTGGCCATCTGTATAACTTCTCTGGAAAAATGTCTGTTCAGTTCCTCCACCTATTTTTTAATTGAGTTGTTTCTTTTTTGTTGTTGAGTTGTATAAGTTCTTTATATATTTTGGATAGTAAACCTTTATCAAATATACCATTTGAAAATATCTGCTCCCATTTTATAGGTTGTCTTTTATTTTTGTTGATGGTTTATTTTGCTGTGTAGAAGCACTTTAGTTTGGTGTAGTCCTGATTTAAAAATGGAAATTTTTGCATCTATAGTCATCAGAGACATTAGCCTGTAATTTTCTTTTGTCGTAGTGTCTTTGGTTTTTGTATCAGGGTAACGGTAGCCTCATAGAATGAACTATGGAGTGTTCCCTCCTCTTCAATTTTTTGGTATAGTTTGAGAAGGATGGGTATTAGCTCTTCTTTATACATTTTGTAGAACTCCCCTGTGAAACTATCTGGTCCTGGACTTTGTTTGCAGGGAGTTGTTTTGTTTTTTTTTTTTTAATTGCAAATTCAATTTTACTACTAGTGATTAGTCTGCTCAGATTGTCTTGTTATTCCTGATTCATTCTTGGTAGGTTGTGTATTTCTAGAAATTAGTCCATTTCTTGTAGGTTCTCCAATTAGTTGGCATATAACTGTTGGTAGTATTTTCTTTTGATCTTTTGTATCTCTGTGATATTGGTTGTTATTTCTCCTCTTTCATTTATTATTTTGTTAATTTGGGTCCTCTCTCTTTTCTTCTTGATGAGCCTGGCTAAAAGCTACCTATTTTGTTTATCTTTTCAAAAAAAGCTTTGCTTTCATTGATTTTTCTATTGTTTTTTTGGTCTCTATTTATTTCCTCTCTGATCTTTATTATTTCCTTCCTTTTTCTGACTTTGGGCTTTGTTTGTTCTTTTTCTGATTCCTTTAGACAGTAGTGTAGGTTTTTTATTTGAGATTTTTCTTATTTCTTGAAGATGGCCTTTATTGCTGTAAACTTTCCTCTTAGAAACACACTGCTAACAACCCACTGGTGAAAGAAGAAATCAAATGAGAAATCAAAAAGTATCTTGAAATATATATTAAAAAAAGAAACACAGCATACCCAAACCTATAGGATACAGCTAAAGTAGTTGTAAGAGGGATGTTCATAGCAATAATTGCCTACATTAAGAAAAAAAATAAAGATTCAAATGAATAACCTACCATAGAAACTACCAAGACTGCATCATGAATTAAACACTTCAATAATGAACAAGGAGATTGAAACAGTAATCAAAAAGTTAAAAAAAAAAAAAACCCAGAAAACAAACCTGGACATTTATGGCTTTCCTGGTGAATTCCACCATATATTTAAAGAAGAATTAATACCAATCCTTCTTAAGTTCTTCCAAAATATTGAAGAGAAAGGAATACTCCCAAATTTGTCTTATAAGGCCAGCATTATCCTGATACCAAAGCCAGAAAAGGACACTACAAGAAAAGAAAATTATAGGCCAATAATTCAGATGAACACATATGCAAAAGTTTTCAAAAAATACTACCAAACCTAATTCAACATTTCATTAAAATGGTCATACACCGTAATCAAGTGAGATTTATCCCTGGAATGCAGGATGTTTCAATATACACAAATCAATAAGTGTGACACACCACATTAACAGAATGAAAGGTACAAATTATACGATCATCTAAATTGATGCAGGAAAAGCATTAGACAAAACTCAACATCTTTTCATTATAAAATCTTTCAATAAGTTGGGCATAGAAGGAATGTGCCTCAACATAATAAAGGCCATATATGACAAGCACACAGCTAACATCATACTTAACAGTGAAAGGTTAAAAGCTTTTCCCCTAAGATCAGGAATAAAACAAAAGTGCACACTCTCATCACTCCTATTCAACATAGTACTGATGCCTTGCTGGAGAAATTAGTCAAGAAAAATAAATAAAAGGCATCAAAATCATAAAAGAAGAAGTAAAATTGTCTCTGTTTTCAGATGACATGATCTTGTATATAGAAAACCCTAAAGACTCCATGAAAAAAGTTAAAACTAATTGAGTTCAGTAAAGTTGTAGGATACAAGATAAATGTACAAAAATCAGAGGTGTTTCTATACACTAACAAAAAACTATAGAAAAGAGAGATTAAGAAAACAATCACATTTATAATAGCTCAAAAATAATAAAATACTTAGGAATAAAATTAACTGAGGTGATGAAAACCCTATAGACTGAAAAGTGTAAGGCACTGATGAAAGAAATTGAGGAGAACACAATTAAATTGAAAGATATTTCATGTTCACAAATTGGAAGAATTAATATTGTTTAAATATCCGTATTACTCAAAGTGATGTACATGTTCAATGCAATCCCTATAAAAATTCCATTAGTATATTTTACAGGTAGAAAAAAACAATCCTAAAATTCATATGAAACCACAAAATATCCCAAATAGGGAAAGCAAATTTGAGCAATAAGAACAGTTGTAGGCATCAACTTCCTGATTTCAAACTGTATTACAAAGCTATAGTAATCAAAACATTATGGTACTGTCATAAAAACAGGCACATTGACCAAAAATAAACCCATGCATATACTGTCAACTAATTTTGACAAGGGCATCAAGAACACACAATTGGGAAAGGATAGTGTCTTCAATAAATGGTACTTAGAAAACTGGATGTCCACATGCAAAAGAATGAAAATGGACTCCTATCTTACATCATTTCCAAAAATTAACTCAAACTGGATTACAGACTTAAATGTAAAACCTAAAACTGTAAAGCTCCTAGAAGAAAATGTAGGATGTAAGATCTTTGACATTGATTTTGAATCTTGGCAATATTATTTTTGGATACGACACCAAAAAATGCAGGCAACAAAAGGAAATTTTATAAGTGGGACTATGTTGAGCTAAAAAGCTTCTTCACAGCAAAGAAAATAGAAAAAATGAGAAAAACAATCATCAGAGTGGGAGAAAATATTTGCAAACTATTTATCTCATAGGGGTTTAATGTCAAAAAAATATAAGAAACTTATACAGCTTAGTACAATAAAAATCCAAGTAAACCAATTTGAAAAATCAGCAAATAACTTGAATAGATATATTTTCAAAGGAGACATACAAATGGCCAACATATACATCAAAAGATGCTCAACAGCAGTAATTATCTTGGAACAACAAATCAAAATCACAATGAGACATAACCTCACACCCGTTAGATTCACTTTAATTTAAAAGACAATAGATAACAAGTGTTGGTGAGGATGTAGAGACAGGCTTCTTTGTACACTGATGGTGGGAGTGTAAATTGGTACAATTATGGAAAACATTATGGAATTTTCTGAAAAATCAAAAAATAGAACTACTATATGATCCAGAATTTCCTCTTATGAGTATATACCCAAAAAGAAAATAAATCAGTATTTTGAAGAGATATCTGCACTCACATTTTTATTGCAACATTATTCACAATAGCCAAGGTATGGAAACAACTTAGGTATCCATTGATGAAGAAGGGGATAAAGAAGATATGACACATTCATATATATATATATAATATATATATTATATATATATGAATATTATTTAGTCATGAGAAAGAAGGAAATCCTGTATTTGGAACAACATGGATGAACCCAGAGGACACTATTATGAGTGAAATAAGCCTGATAGAGAATGAAATACTGTATGATCTCACTTATATGTGGAATCTGAAAAAGAAAAGTCAAATTCATAGAAACAGTGAGTAGAATGGTGGTTACCAGGAGTGGGGCAGGGAGGGGAATGGAAGATATCGGTCAATGAGTACAAGCCTTCAGTTATAAGATGAAGAAGTTCTGAGGTTTTAATGTACAGCATGGTGACTATAGTTAATCATACTGTATTGTATACTTGAAGCCCCCATTGATGTGACCTTCCCCATACTGTGTTTCAAACAAAGTAAGCTTCTTTGGGAATATCTTTGAAAGTCTCTATTCATGTGGACCACTTCTCCTTCTGGGCAAAATCTCTGAACCATTGCTCCAGAACTGGGAGCATGTCAAATGATGTGCCTCTGTTGGATGGATAGCTCTGGTAATGAGCAAAGTTCAGAGTGAGGACAACAACCTCTGCTTTTCTAAACTTACTTCTCTCAGAGTGAAACCTGTGTGTCATGAGTGAGCTGGTACAAGGGCAATGCAGGCCATGCCTAGAGTTGAGAATCTGTTCTATGAGTGGAATTCGGGTGTATGAAGTAAGCACCCAATTTCTTGGCTGCATTTGCAGGAATTTATTTTTTTGAACTTGGAACTGGTGGGAACAAGAAACGCTTCTGGCTTGCCTTTCTCAGTAGGAAACATATCCCATGACTAGAAGGAGGCCCGTTTTTGAGGCCATATCCAACCAGATTTGAGCATCTAAGCACTGAGATGGAGAAAAACAAAGGAGGGAGCAAACTGCAGCTGAAATGCCACAGATTTTCTATTCTTACCAAGATTTGGTAGATTATCTTGCATATGTGTTTCTTCATTTGCAGTATGACCTTAGGACAATTTCTACAGGTTTTAAATGGTTGAGGTTTTGTTGTGGTGGTTGTTTATAAAATTTTCTCTTATTATTTTATTTTTAAACTTCTTTTACTGTCATGATTTTTAATTGAGGCATAATTGACAATAACATTACATTATTTTCAGTTGTACAACATACTGATTCAACATTTGTATACATTGCAAAATGATCGCAGTAAGTCTAGTTACCATCTGTCACTACAACGTTACAATTTTTTCCCTTATGATGAGAACTGTTCAGATTTAACTTCTTAGCAACTTCCAAATTTGCAGTATGACATTATTGACTATAGTCACCATACACAATAGCTGTGCATCGCATCCCCATGTCTTATTTATTTTATGTCTGGAAGTTTGTTCCTCTTGATCACCTTCAACTTAAATGGTTGAATTTTTAAAAATAATTTTCAAGATTTATAGCAGTTTTCTGGGGAGCAGGTTCATGAGGCTCCTCATAATGCCATTATATGTCTCTTAATGTTTTTTAATATGGATTTGGGCAAGTTTGGGAAAGAACTTGAAATGGCTTTTTTGAATTGCAAGATTGCTACCAAAACTAAGGTTCCAGATTTTCAATCATAGAGTATATACTTCAGAGTGTCTAAGACCATTAGAAAATAAACTAATAGACAGGAAACATCATATCTATTACTCTAAATGTATCTACGTAGGTTGAGACTATTCAAATTGTGTCTGTTTTTAGTTGATGATATTGAATAATTATAATAATGATGTGAAAAACAAATTTTTTCAGAGATCACTTTGGATTAGACAAGAAAAAATATGGGAATGGAATTTAGAGATGAAAGAGGAAATAAATATGTTATACCAATAAGTATTACTATTGGATAAATTTTAGCATTGCATAGTAAAGAAATAACACTCTTAATACTAAATTCAAATTATGTAAGTTATAACCTAACTTTCTACTGTTTCAAGCTATACAATTGTAAATGATCGTGTTATAGCATAGAGTATTTTGCAGATGATATACTATTGTTAATGACCCATGTGACACCACACTACAGAATCATTTTTATCTTCACTTGCTAGAAAGTTGACCTTTACTATCATAAAGAATGCTAACTGAATTTATTTTCTTTTATTTAAACATGTGATACTTTTGTCTTTTGATTTTGTCAAACTCTTTTACCTCTCAAGCAGAGATATCAATACTTCTTAATTTATAAACCTACTCATTAACTAGAATTTTCCTATACTCTACACTGCCAAACAGTTAAACTAGATAATAAACCATAAATAATGCCTTCATGTCACCCCATCTATTTAACTCAACTATATTTGAACTGAAAAAGAATCAATTATGTTCTAAATGCTGGAAAAGCTGAACTAACTAATGGTTAAAAACACTGTTTTTGTAACATGATGCTCAAACTGATTATTTTTCAAATGAGGCATGAAATGCCCTATGTCAGATTAAATTTTAAAAATGAATGACATCATTTGCTTGATAATGACTTATCATTTGCCAAAGTTTATATGTAAAATTAAGCACAGCTAGCTGCTATTCTAGGATATGTAAGAGTTGGAATGAGGAAGGTATGTCAAAATACAAATCCTACAGCAAAAGTACATCTATTTCTGTCTACAGGCTGTGATTCTTTTTCAATAAAGAATGTTTGAACAACTTTCACTGGTGGCGTGCTGTTGCTCTCTGTTCAAGGATTAATTAAAACATGTTCCAATAAAAACCTCCAGCATGAATACATGGAACCAGAGCATGTTCTGTGTGCTGCACCTTCTTGTGTGATAAGCCATACTTTCCTTCAATGGATGCACATTGCTTACGTTTTTAGAGCTATTAAACTGGGATAATTATGGAACAATCTAGGCAATGTTCAATAGCCCATGCAGATGCCTGACAGGGCATGTTGTCTCTTAATTAGGAATTTGAATGCCTAACGCTTGTATATTAACTGAAATAATTGAATAGATGTTTTACATTTCTTTCATTTTCACTGACATCAAAGCCAGACTAGCTAGAGTCATGTGTTTTAAAAAGAAAAAAATATTTTTCTATGTTACATAAGAACTAAAGATATTGTTCAATATTCTATTTAGCAGATATTGTTTTAATAATTTTGTTTGCATATTTTAGCTCAATATTCAATATGGTATTTTATAGATTCTGTTACAGTCTGTATCACCGTCTATTACTACTGGAATTGAAGTTAAATGTTTCCCTTTTTTTCCTACATATCTGTTCTAATTAGGTTGTGTAAACACTCTGCATTTGTACAAGAAGTGTGTCACTAATATAGTATAAACATATGTATTGCTTATATTTAAAATGCTTGATAACAGTGTTTATTCACAACTACTCATACAAAAGCTGTTTTTAAACATAATGAATTGCTCTCTATTAGGAATACACATAAAGACCTATTTCCATAAACATTTTTAGTAAGAAATATCTTGATGTGCAAAACCCTGCAGACATTTCATGGAAATTAGACAACATTGTGCAGAAGTACATCAGAGCCATATTGTTTTTGCTTAATATTCTGAGAGGTGGATTATTTTTGCTTGATATATAATGCAAATAAAGGACCCTATATAGAGGTGAAACAAGCCTTTGTATGTTTCAATATATTTCTCCCTTTGTTTTGCTCATGCACCTGGTTTATCTGAAAGATTTTATGCATAAAACAAAAAAGATATTATTTGGGAACTATGTGCTCTGTGTGCTCTCAGATGCACAATCATACTAATGTTGATTATATACAGCAAGAAGAATTGCCTTCATGCGCTCAAAGACTCTTAAGAGATATGTTTTGGTAAAAAAGAAATATTTAGCAATCAAAATGGCCTATATTATTTAACTCAATTTGTTGAAAAATAATATGAAGTTTGTCTTACACTAGAGAGTTGTGGGATTTAGAAATGTTTAATGTCAAACAAAGGTATGCATATCAGCTTTTCTCCTAAACAATACGAATTATTTCACATTAGATTAATGAGATAGTCATGTAAAAGCATAGGGAGTAGAGCTATGTGGAAAAACAAAGCTATAATTCAGAAGAAGATGAACTCTCCTCGCAAGAAAAGAGTTGAAAATCATAAACTATCCTAATTTTGTGTTATAATTCAGAAATGCAGACACTCTTTCCATTTTTAAGCAGCCATTCAGCATCTCCTATTTTCGCATTTTATTTTGACATTTTAAAATCAGAGAACCCATATTAATGTATTAGGTTGACTTAAATAATATATCAACTCTTCTCTTGTCATTTCTGTTAGAATATATATAATAAATAATAAACGTATCAGCCCATATTTGATAGGAAAAGATATATACCATAAGAAAAAATAACAACAAAATTATTAATAGAGCAGAAAATGCTCAATGCCCAACAGTCATTCCCTCTAAATAACAACAACAAACTGGGTCACATTAATGTATTCAACACCATGGTGACATATCAGATGCCGTCTGTCATTACATGACGTTATTATGTTGCTGGAATAAAATTATGAGGTTTTGCTGACAATTACTGCAGAACATAGTATGTCACATTCTTCTTTTTTTGGGAGGGGGCAGTTGTATTTCATTTCTACTTAGTCTACAGCCTAAAGAAAAAAAAATATATGAATCAAATCAAGATTGAACTAAGAAATCACATTCTGTGGCTTGTTAGGTACATAACTAGAAATAGAAACAGTCTCTTCTTTGATCCCTTTCTCTTCTTTTCACTATTGTCTTTTTGTTGGATATGATTTTATTTATACAAATTTAGGAAAATATATTTTTAATTCAAAATGTCCTTTGTTTCCAAGCAATAGATCCTTTGGAGTAGAAATTTACAGAAAGAATTATTTACAGGAATCAACTATAATTACATATAATTCATGCTGCAGCTGTTTATAATTGTAGTTTTCCCCAGGACCTTTCCCTACTTATAATTACCCAAGAATTGCTTCTTTCTAAATGGTTAATCGGAATAATAATTTTTCTATAGCTAGATGCAATGGCATTAAACGATTAGTGAGAAACTTTTTTTTCCCTATAATCAGATGAAAGAAAATTTGGTTTGACAGAAAAAAATTTGATTAATACCTACTATGTGTAGAAAATTGACCAAGGTGATGCAAGTTAAGATGCAGGATAAACAGAAATTATAGTCTCTACCTGAGAAGAATTTAAAATCTTGTCTGAGAATTACAAACATAACCATACATAAAAACAATGTGAAAATATTTGTAATGGATAACATTGAGGAAGTGCAAAATATAGAATTACCTTGTTCTTGTTTTCCTATGTACAAGACCCATTTCTTTCATTGAAAAGTAAAGTGAAAAGTATCTTCAAAGAAACTTACTTAAGAGTCAAATGTAATGCTGGATCTTTGCTGTGTATACTTATGCTGTTGGAGTTCCAAAGATCACGTAACCCAGTGAAAATATATGAAGTTTGGAATGAATCAGAATGAAATTCACTATCTTGCACTAACACTTTGTGATTAGACAAACTAAACTTATTTGAGGCAAGTTATTTAAACGTTCTGAGGTTTACCCTAACTAAAAAGGATAAATATCTACCTCTTAATTCTTAGAAAGATTAATTCAGATACTGTTCATGAAAGCCCAACTTGTAGCACATCTGGGAAAACATAGGCTACTACAATGGCAGAATCCCATAAGAGCACTGTGGATAGTGCTTTGTTGCCTTTTAAGCACCAGAAACTTTTATTATAACAATAATCATGGAATTAATATTCTCTATTTATATGCAATACCTAGAGGTGCACTTGATTCAGGAATTCATGAAGAAAACAAAAGTATTTCTCAAGAGAGATTGAACCCACATTATACATTAAAATCTATGTATATTCTAACATATACATGTATATAGTATATATTTGTTTTTATATAACAAATATGAAAGATTATTCAAAGACATCTGAAAAAGATGTAAGTTCCTGTCTTTAGAAAAACAGTAATACCTTTAGAATCTATTCAGACTGTCCATCTTCTGTGTGTCTGTTAGAGAATTCTTAAGGTTTCTGAATGTATTCAAAGTACACACTATATGTTTGGAGTCTCTCAATAAACTATGCCTCTTGGTGTTCACATCCTATGTATTTCCCATCTCTTTGAATATGGCCGAGCCCTATGACTCATTTTGAACAATAGAATGCAATGAAGTGACTCCATGAGACTTCCAAGGATAGGTTATAAAAAAAAAAAAATCTTTATAGTTTCCTCCTGGATCTCAAGAAAATCTTGCTCTGGGAGTGGCTGGACAACCATGTAAGGGATCCAACTACCTTGGGACAAATAAAGATATCCCAGATGTGGCACTGATTGTCAAGGAGAGACTTCCATGCCTGCTTCGTTACTGGATTGGATTCATGAAATTTCTCGCTTTTCCAGCAGTTGCCTAGAAGGTTCTGACATCCATTTCTTATGGGCAGCAAAGTTAAGATCCCATGAGTCTTATATTGACAAATAAGAGACAGGAAACAGTAAGAACAGCAGATAAACTGTTAGCTCTTCTTTCCTCTTGATGGGATGTTCCAAGATGCTGCAATTTCACACTGCCTCCAGGAATATATCCCAAGAAACTCAGAAACTAGCTATATTTATGGAGAAAGTATGGCTCACTCAGTAATAAACCGTGTGTTACTCTTCCTGCCTACTACGATTTTCTCACTTCTCTTTTTTAATCACTTTTATTTCTCGTGTGCAAGCTTTTGCCACCGCCTCTATTTCCTAGAGAATCCAGGTATGACAACCAGGGAAGGAAAATTATAAAATACTTAAACTGACCTGTGTAAGGATATATTAGAGTAGAACCGACTGAAATCTCAGGTATTAGGTGACTTTAAAAATTCCTTTTGGAAATTTTATGTTTCCCAAAATATTTTGGAAGTCTAAGATTTGCTAAGTTTAAATGTTTTAGCTTGGTTATTTAGTAACCACCAGGCCCTTGTTCTGCCACGTGAATATAACTGTTGTCTACTCTTGGTTTGAGTTAAAGTACAAGAGGCAAAATAGTTTTTATTGTAAGTATGCTCCATTTCAATCCTGCTTTCATTTTAAGATGAATTCAAATTTAAATGTTAGTAGTATTAAACCAATGTAAAAAAAAGTGGATATATGTAATGTATAACTGATTCACTTTTGCTGTACAGCAGAAACTAACACAACATAGTAAATTAGCTACACTCCAATAAAAATTACTAAACACTAAAGCAATGCAAGTTTTCATATGAAAACGACTGTGGACCCTATAATGAGTTTTATGACCTGTACTAAAGGGAATATGATATTGCATAAGAGAGGTCACTCTCCTCTGTAAAAGTAAACATTTTAAGAGGCAGGAAAAGTGCTGCTACAGTCTGTTACCTCAGCATATCCAAGACCAGGGCTGAAAGTCAGGAGAATTAGCTGTAGGTGCTTAGGGTTTAGAAAGTGCTGAAGGGACGAAAGGCCGGTGTGTTGGCTCCAGGTTAGTTCTTATGATCAACTATTCTTTTTATCTTCCCCTAAGACCACCTCTCTCGTTTGCTGCAGAGGATGGGAGGGATAAGAGGAGGGGGCCAAGGAGTTAGAATGTTTGATTTCAAATAGGAAATAGAATTCCTCAGATGATGGCCCTGTAGCAATGAGAAAAGGCACGTTAGCTTAAGTAGACTGGGGACTGCAGCAGCGGGGAGGGGCACTAGAATTATTCACATAATTTAAAGCATTAAAAGTAAATCAAGACAATGACCTATTCAGTGGTTAGACCTGTGCGATTTCTGGCCCCCTTTCTGCACATTTTTCTTTTGTTTATCTCCTGAGAGATGCCCACATGTGTACGATACAAAGAACTGAGTCATAAAAGCAGAGGCCTGTTAGCCTCCCTGAGGACCAATTAATGATACTCCAAATCTTGTGGGCAGGCAGATAAAAAGGATAGAGAGAGCGAAGGGGAAGAGGATGAATACTCAACTAGAGTAGGCCAGGATTTCTTGTTTCAGATGTTGGAAGGGACTTCTTTAGCTATTCTTATCTAACTTCTTTGGGGTTTATGGGTGTTTTTTTCTTATTTTTTTCTCTCTCCACTGCTTCTGTAGTCCTGCTACTTGTAATGTGAACAGAGAGAAAAGAAGTACTTCAAAATATCAATTAGGCTTTCATCCGAACTGATGACAGCACGAGCCTGGTTGGCAAAAAAAAAAAAAAAAAAAATTAAAAAGGCCATTTAGAATGTTTCTGTTCCCCCTTTCATATATTGGCAGTTTTATTGATAGGTGCTTGAGTTTGTATTACCATTTGTATCTCCAAGCTGGATATTACTGTGAATGCAAGGTGCTTTGTAGTTCAACCTTTAACTCCGATCTCACCCCCTACGAGTCCACAGGCCTTTGAACAGCCACGTAGTGGTACTTTGAAATCAGGAGTTGAAAGTGTTTGACATGGAAAGGGGAGCTTGAAAGTCTTGCTCTTTGAACCTTTTCTTTTCAAAGTCCCACAGAAAGTACAGGCAGGACAATAATAGACAGTCTGGGGGCTCTCTGGTTGGAGAGGGGATGTGTGGTAATGAGGTTTTAAGTGTTTCCCTAGCTCCATCCTGCTCTGTTTCCTCCGTGTGAGGGAATGAAAGCTGTCTTAAGATAACACAGTCGCCTTTTGGTGGCAGTGGTTGGAATTCTTTAAAAACATGTTAATTTATTGCTTAATGACATTGTGAGAAAAATCCAGCCAGCCAGTGAAGGCTAGAAAGTAGACATCAGAATTCTGTCTAGCCCAGGGAAGTTGGAAGAAGGTAGCATGATGTTCTAAAACTTTCCACTGATCAGGAAGAGATTGTAATAGGGAAGAACAAATCTGACACCATATTGGATCTGTTTCTTTTACTTTAACCTTTGTATTCTATTGCTTTTGCTACAAGTTAAGAATGTTGCCTCTAGCCTGAAATATACAGGATAGCCCATTTTCAAGGTTCTGTCCTTGAAAGGTATAACACATTTCCATTCACATAAGCTATAAAAAGTTGCAGAACAGAGAATAACATTTGTCCTGTTGGAGGTTTATAGGAACATTGTGATCTGACCTATCTGGACAGCTGCAAGAACAAAGGATTCTGACACCAAGAAGCCTGCAACAACCAACCACACCTCCTCCCCTTTTAGTGTAAAAGAAGCCTGAATTCTAACTCAGGTAAGATGGGCTTGAAAACAAGGTGATTTCTGAAGCTAATCTACTGAGGGGAAAATGTGTCACTTAGCTTTACTTGGAAAGGGACTTGGTCATTACTGTGGCATTTCCTCTGCTTGACCAAGAACTGGATTAAATTCTAAATCCACCATTTATTTTAAAACCAAATTCAGATCATTGATGAGTATGGTGAGGTAAGATTATACCTTAACTTTTGGACAATTTAACTCAATGTCAACAGAATGAAAAGGCGAAGTTGCAAGGAAAACAGCTCCACATGTATTTTCTATTTTGTTAGCCATCCTTTGGGGATGAAGATGCTTCCCACTCACTGCCAGCATAGCCAGCACAGAAGTCTTTAAAATGTTTTCAGTACAGATACATCCGATCTCTCATGAAGTCCTTTTTTTGACCAGTGCATACTCTCTCTGTACCAAATCCATTACGGTGATGGAATGCAGGAAGCAAAACAGATTGCAAAGCAAGGAAATGGATGACATTAAATTTGATGCTTTAAAAATATTAATTTATAAGTGCTTTTGGTGTGGTGGCTAAGATAATTAACAGTCATATCATATGGAAATTTAAAAATGTGATCATTACCTTTTTGGGGGTATATCAATGTTAAATTGATAAAGGAAAAATCAACCAGAATATTTATTAAGCACCTATTATGTGACAGACACAGTATGTTACAATATGCTTTACAGATGTTTTCCTATTAATCTTCTTTATAACCCAGAGATAGATATGGTTATCCCTATTTTATAGATGACCTTGAGAGTTAAAGAAGTAACTAAAACATGACCACAATGCTAAAAATAGTGAAATTATTCAGATTTCAAAATCCATGATTTTTGAACTGTATGGTAAATGGGTATCAGGAGTTAATTCATAATAAAGACATATTTAGAGTAAATTAAGTCATCAGTATGTATCTAGATCATTTCCTATACCAATGACTACTAATGCCATTGTGATATCAGCAGATTGCATTCTTAAATAAGGAGAAATTTAACTCATCTAGTGTAGTTTTAAGGATCCAGGGGATTAAGAGTATATCCCAATTCCTAAGTGCAAACCCTTTCCAAACATTCTGATTAATCAACAATAACAAATAATTTAGTTGTTGAGAATGATTGAAATGCACAGGATCTGGAAATAGCTACCTACATCCTTTATATAGATAACTTTTAACCATAAATGATCGCTGCAAAAACAAGTATTCATTAGATCATGACATTCTGTTGTGCTCCAAAACCAAAGTAATTTGTCCCATTTTTGTGGCCATTTCCTGAAGGATGAAAAAAATTTGGACTGAAAGAGCAGAACTCTCTGGGTTGCTACGGCTTATTAATTGGATTAAGAGTACTTTTTTCCTTGAGCTTTGAAATTCAAAAACACACATTTATTTCCTATCATGAAATGGTGTTTTGTTTGCATAACTAACATTCACTATACTGTGACTACATAACAGTGGGTTAAAAATAATGATAGTTACTCTAATAAGCATAGATCCTTGTGAAATCCCTTCTGGCAGTAGAATGTTTTATTCCCTCCACAGGTTTCTTGGATAACTAATTTGTGGCTCAGTGTTGTCTATGTTCTGAACTATTTGAAATAAAAATGCTTGTTATGGTAAAAATATTTTTATTATTTAGTTTAAGCACAAATATTTACAAACATATACATAAATAGATTGCACAATACTTCTTAATATATATACATACATATGCAGCATATTAAAATAGGAAGGGTCTTGCAGACAGACTGGCTGGACACTGGGTCTTGGCTCAGATATTTCTTAACTATGCAACTTTGGGCAAGTTACTTACATTCTCTGTGTCTCTCTTTACTTGATTACAAAATGATGGTAATTAGTATAACAAATTCATAGGAAAGTTGTGAGGATAAATGAGAAAACAAACATAGTGCCAGTGAAACTTAGTTACTATTGTTATTAAAGGTACCATGTCTTTATTAAGTGTTCTAGTGACCTAGTAACCATAGATACCAAAAGTTTAAATATAGCTATAAATGACATGAATGTCTTACATTTCAATTTCTTTTCTCCTGGAAGCACTGAATAATTGTAATTATGCTATTTTTAACCCATTATTATTATTATCATTGTTACTACTGGTAAACTAAGTAACTAAGACAAAAAGTTTAAATAGCACAAGGGCAATTATACAAGCTTAATATTATTAGAACATATATTTTCTAACTAAATTTTATTTTACTACAATACTGATGAAAAGAAAAACAAGCAATAATAATTGGACCAATTCTGGGATGGGTAGGCAACATCTCAAGAAGCCTCTTGATTAGGATTCTGCTTTGCAATATAACTTTAAAAGTTGTGTGTGTGCGTGTGTGTGTGTGCGCGCGCGCGTGAGTTTATTCAATATAATCAAGTCTAGATTAGAAATATACAGCGTATTTACCAAAAAAAAAAAAAAATCAAGTTTTTTTTCTTCCCAAATGGTGACATTTGCATAATAATGTGTTAAAGCAGAGATGCAAGTTTGTAAAACAGAGCAAGGAAAACTGTAATAAGAAGTCCATGTGGGTGAATACGTCAAAATAACTCCTAGGGAAATTTTTTTAATTAACTAAAAATCAGTATGTTTCTCTTTATAACAAGGTTATTTCAGTTTATTCGAAGTCCTAGAAGACTAATAATAGTCCATTAATTTCTTTATTTGCCATTAAGTCATAACAACTATATGTGCTGACAGTGGCAATCCTTTACACATAATTCCCTTGTCTAAATTCTAGACACAAAATGCTTTACACAGTCACTACTCAATCAAAATTTCTTCTTAAGATCTTTTTGCCATTTTTATGTGGCATTAAATCTCTTATTTTATAAGATAGCCAATTCTGATAGAGGTTGGAAAGTTTATGACATTTTAAAATATTTAATTCAAAAATTCAAAATCTTCATCACTGTTTTTACCATTTTTCTATTACTGAAGGGTTTCATACTTTTCCTAAATTCAAAAGCTAATTATATAACCTAGTATATTTTGCACATATAAAATAGATATCTATCTATAGATATAGATTTAATTCAAAAATTCAAAATCTTCATCACTGTTTTTACCATTTTTCTATTACTGAAGGGTTTCATACTTTTCCTAAATTCAAAAGCTAATTATATAACCTAGTATATTTTGCACATATAAAATAGATATAGATACAAATGTTAATATAGGTATTGGTATGAATTTTGATTCTGAGATGTTTCTTTTCCTGATAGACCTTCTGGACTACTTAATTGATAACTATGTTTCTTCCTGATGTTTTATTTTAACATTGTAGTTTCAAGATAAACAATAATTTTTCTTACAAGCCAATCAGCCACCTTTATAACAAAAACTGAGGCATACTTCTTATAAACAAAAAGGATTAAAAGTTATTTAGAAAACAGCACACAAAATTCACATCATATGCAAATTTCCTTCCCCATATTTAATTATTTTTAAGACCACCTAATAAGAAAAATCTAAGTAACTAAATGGATTGATTGAACTCCATCTGCCAGACTTAATTGTTTCAGAGGGAGCCGGTAAGTCTGAGTTTGACTTTCACAGGGTCTCAATTTTTACATAGGTAAGATGAGTCTTCCTAAAATTTTTATGTTTTAAAAAGTACTTTTGAAATTTATGAAGCAAAGTAAGCATGGGTGTTTAACATGATTCCTAGATTTTCAAAATGTGTTATTGTTGTTGCTGTCATACAGATTAGCACTTCACAACAGCCATCATTACCATGCTCAGCAGCAATTGCAAGGCATCATAACCCAAAAGATTAATAGCAACTGTTCTGAAGGTAGGCTTCTTAGTTTCAAATCCTGGCTCTACTTCAGAATTGCTCTGTGACTTTGGGTAAGTTGAATCACTGATTTCTAGTTTGAAAATATCAGTATAATAATATTATCTACCCCATAGAATTGTGGCAAGGATCACATGGAAAAACACATATGAAGTTCATATTTTATTGTTTGGCACAAAAAATATTCAATAAATATTAGCAATGATGATTACTATTATATTTATGAAATGAGTCACATTAAAGAAACCTCAAAACAAAACTGAAATACATTCTATGACACAACTGAATACCAAATATATTTGTTCTTTCACTGAAAAAGTATTGCTACAGAAAAGCCTATCTTCTCTGTTGTCCCAAGAGTACCTTACATTAGCATTTCATTATAATTATTAAAAATAGTTTTGTGTATTTTTTCTCATTTAGACTTTGTTATCAAAAGTATGCATACTACTAATTTAAAGAATCACTTGTTACAAAAACAGCAGTTCCATCCCCCTTTTGCTGGCTAATAGTACAATTCCTAGACGGAATAATTTTCATCTATAGGCTGTCCACATATAGCAAGGCAGTACTGGGCAATAAAAAAGACTGTGCAAGGTGGAATTATTCAAAGTTATCTTCATGAGCAGTGGGAAAATGATGATTCTTCTGTGGTCTTTAAAACTACTTGTTCAAACACTGAAGACTCTTACTGTCAGTTATAACTATATAGGAAAATGGAAAAAAGTAAAATTAATATTTAATTACATTGTAATTTAAAACATTAGATACATTGAAAACAGAATTTTGTTTAAACTCATCAACAGTTTTTTGAACAGTGCTTGCTGTCTCCTTGTAAAACATATGATACAGAGCAAACATCTTTTCAATGCCTTTCTGAATTGTCATTCTAGTTTCTAAACTTGGTCAGCTTTGAACAGTTCACTCTTTGTACTTTGTAAATTGTGAAATATCTCCAAGAGTTCCTTTACTGTGAAATTTTTACCAGCATCACTTCCTCTGAGTGATCCTTTCTATCACTACCACATTCCTGTTTGTGTCAATAAATTGTCTTTGGCTAAGTTTCCATGGCTGCAAATCTTGAGTCTCTTAAACAACAGCACTATCAACATTCACACTGTCCGCTATTTTTTCTTTAATTCATTTATGTTGATTCAAAGTTCACTTCCAGCCTCATCACCTTCTGTTCATTTGTGCACTTTCATCTTGGTTAGCCAATTACCTGTTTGCTTATTTATTCTTGTAAAATGTCACATGGGTTTGTCATTGGAAGACAAAGAGGTAAAGCAACTCCACTCTTTTGTGTGTATAACAGGTGTGCAGTGACCAATCACCAACAGAGTTTGAAAATTGTGATATGATTGGTCACTGATCATGGCGCACATCTAATATTTACATTATTGCTTGTGTACTGAAGAGCAAGCAGTGGAGTTTTTATATCATGCAGTTACAATTAGTATACCATGATAACAAATTTGAACCACATCTCAGAGAACCAGTGTCATTAAACTGTGCTTACTGAAATTTGTGTGTTAGAAACCTGCAAAGTGAGAACACATATTCAATATTTTGACTAGATCTTTTGGAACTTACTTCCATGCATCTAAATAACATGGTTATATTTGTACTTTTTTGTTTTGTTTTCAACCATTTTCTTTTGATTTTCCACTATGGAAGAGGATATATAACTTTCTGTTACCACCATTTCAATGTTGTTCCCATGCATACCCATGAATACATGTGTGTACATATACACAAACACACACATATTCTGTCCCCACATTTTCCTGTTATATATACATCATATTTTGGGTTTGTCAGTTACATTAGGCTAGAGTATGCAACAATAATAAACAAGCCCAATATCTTCATGGCTTAAAAGATTTCATTTTTTTGTTCTAGCAAACCTAATGCTGGTCCAGGACACTCTGCAGGACCATTGTCATGAAGCCAATATCTCAACAATTAAGCCTGAAGGAGGCTCCATAATTCAATGTTGTATCCTTTGGAAAGTGTGTCCTCTTCAGCCAATTCAGCAGGGAAAGAGTGTGCTAAAGGGACTCACATAGGCAATTAAAGTCTTCAGACCAGAGTGACATTGGTTACTTGTTTCCACAGCCCACTAGCTAGAACTTATGATAAGGCTTTGCCTAACTACAAGGAGACAAGGTAATGTAATTCCCCTTTATACCCAGAGGAAGAGGAAAACTGGTTACAGCTGAACAACAGAAGCCTCTACTAGCTAGGCAGCAGTGTTCATTTTATTTGAACTCTGTAAACACTATTCTTACCAGAGAAAAGCACTATGCTATAATACATTTTCTCTCCCAAAGAGTTTTTCCCCGCACTTCAGAGTTAAATTGTCTTTTCCCCCCTTATTTTTCTAGGTATTTTCATTAATTCAATGCTTCATACATTTTAATTGTCTAAATCTCAGTACATTAATACTCAGCAGCTATTCTTTTTTTTTTTTTTTTCCCTCCCACCCTCCCTATCCCACGCCTCTAGGTGGTCACAAAGCACCGAGCTGATCTCCCTGTTCAGCAGCTATTCTTGAAACATCATCCCATTTGTGAAATTTCTCCCAGATGTGTCTGAACTGCTCTTATCCGTACCGATCCTGTTTTACATGTGTTGCACCATTCCCCATTATGGAATCTTCCTACTTCATCTTCCATATTATTATTTTAATTTCTCTCTTGAGTTGTGCATCTGTTTTCTGTATCCTATGTTTTTACTCTTTGTTTATATTGTCTTACTTAGGTAAAGCACATTCTTTGCTTGCTTGCAGAGAAAGGAAATCTGGAAAAGTTGGGTTAGTTTTTGGTTTTTGAGAACTGGAATGTTTGAAAAATCTTAATTTTACCTCATATTTGATTGAGGTTTTTACTTTAAAAATTCAAAAGTAGAAGCCATTTTTCCCTCACAGTTGTGAAGACATTGTCCTACTATCATTTTCATTGCTGCTGTTGAGTAGCCATTATGGGATTTTTTTTTAATATTATAGTTGCTTTACAATGTTGTGTTAATTTCTGCTGTCCAGCAAAGTGATTCAGTTTATATATATATATATATATATATATATATATATATATATATATATATTCTTTTTCATATTATTTTCCATTATGGTTTATCACAGGATATTGAATATAGTTCCCTGTGCTATACAGTAGGACTTTTTGTTTATCCATCCTATATATACTAGTTTTCATCTGCTAATCCCAAAATCCCAATCCTTCCCTCCCCCAGCCCCCATCCCCCTTGGCAATCACCAGTCTGTCCTTTATGTCTGTGAGTCTGTCTCTGTTTTGTAGATATGTTTGTGTTGTATTTTAGATTCCACATATAAGTGATATCTTATGGTATTTGTCTTTCTCTTTCTGACTTACTTCACTTAGTATGATAATCTCTAGGTCCAGTCATGTTGCTGCAAATGGCATTATTTCATTCACTTTTATGGCTGAGTAATATTCCATCATATGTATATATACCACATCTTCTTTATCCATTCATCTGTCAATGAACATTTAGGTTGTTTTCATGTCTTGGCTATTGTGAATAGTGCTGCTATAAACATAGGGGTGCATGTATCTTTTCAAATTATAGTTTTGTCTGGATATATGTCCAGAAGTGGGATTGCTGGATCATATGGTAACTCTATTTTTAGTCTTTTTGAGGAATCTCCATACTGTTTTCCAATTTACATTTACATTCCCACCAACAGTTTAAGTGGGTTCCTTTTTCTCCACACCTTCCCCAACATTTATTATTTGTAGACTTTTTAACAACAGCCATTTTGACTGGTATGAAGTGGTACCTCATTGTAGTTTTGATTTGCATTTCTCTAATAATTAGTGATGTTGAGCATCTTTTTATGTGCTTATTGGTCATCTGTATGTCTTCTTTGGAGAAATATCTATTTAGGTCTTTTACCCATTTTTTGATTGGGTTGTTTGTTTTTTGTTATCGAGTTGTAGGAACTGATTTTATATTTTGGAAATTAAGCCCTTGTCAGTTGCAACATTTGCAAATATTTTCTCCCAGTCTGTAAGTTGTCTTTTCAATGTCTGTTTTGTTTATGGTTTCCTTGTTATGCAAAATTTATAAGTTTGATGTTTTCCCTGTGTTCTCTTCTAGGAGTTTTATGGTGTCATGTCTTATATTTAAGTCTTTAAGCCATTTTGAGTTTATTTTTGTGCGTGGTGTGAAGGTGTGTTCTAACTTCATTGTTTTACATAGGGCTGTCCAGCTTACCCAACACCACTTGCTGTAGAGACTCTGTTTTCTCCACTGTATATTCTTGCCTCCTTCGTCAAAGATTAATTTTCCATGGGTGTGTGAGTTAATGCTTTGATGTGAGATTTTTTTGTAATCATAGCATCTTATCTTTCCTCCCAGTGTTATGAAATTCTGCAATAATATTTTCCTTGGAATTGACCAATTTTCAACCATTGTTCTGGGCCTCTAGTAGGCCCTTTTAATTTAGAAACTTAAGATTCTGATTCTACTGAAATTTTTTAAAGTCTCATTAATTTCCTCCCCTCCAATATTTTTCTTTTTTTTCCCCTTGAATTGCAATTATTGAAATATTGGATGCTTTTAACAGTTCTCTAATGTTTCTTTCTCTGATTTAACTCTAAATTATGAGACATTTACTCAAAGTCTTCTACCAAATTTCCTATTGCATTTTTCACAGCTGCTACTATGTTTTTAATTTCAAAAAGAGGGAAGAGATATGGGAACATATGTATATGTATAACTGATTCACTTTGTTTTAAAGCAGAAACTAACACACCATTGTAAAGCAATTATACTCCAATAAAGATGTTAAAAAATCCTTTATCTCCTAAATCATTGTAAATACATATAATATTAACTGAGTTATATGATAATATTAATGTTATTTTTAAGAATTTTATTATTGTGTAGTAACTATTCTCTAAATGGTAATTCATTCTGTTTCTCAGGGACTTCCTCAGGTGTTTTGTGATCCTTGGTCTCTATAAAGATGACTGGAAGCTCTGAGAATGTAAGATAATGTTTTGGTTGTGGGCTTTTTGTTCGATACCCAGCTGCACATTTCTCTGGTGGAAACCATCGGTCTTAATACCTTCTGGCTTTTTCTTGTAGCTGGATATATTCAACAAGGGAAAAATCCTCAAATGTCCTGCCTGGAGAATAAAATTCTGGTGGCCAGCTTTGGGGGAACAAAGTGGTGTAAGAGTAAGGTCTAAAATTTAGTATATAAATATGAATTTACTCATTTGATTTCTGTTTGGGACTCTTGCCCTTGTGTCTCCTGTGCTCCACTGATGATCCTTCTGTTTCACCCTATTAAGTAATTGAGACTCTGACCTTCTAAGAGAGGGAAGTGACTAGAAAATCTAACTTCTTCAACAGATTCTAAGAAATCTTCTTCATTCAGCTTAGTTTTCACCTCTCTTTCCAGTGGTGGTTAATGTTACCAGTATTTAAGCCTCTGTGCATTCTGTGGTATAATCAGATCCGTGCTCAGTTTTCTGCTCTGCCTGCTTATAATTTAGCTTTCATGGGTCTGTTAAAGTTGTTTCCTTCAAACACTTGCTTTTCATAACCAAAATTTTATTTTTTCTCACATTCCTCACATTGTCCTTATTAGTTAATACCTTTGAAACTGGCCCTTACTGTCATTTTAATGACATTTTAATAGACTTTTAGTAGACAAAAAATACATGTGTATTATTTCAATGTCTATTTTCAATTTGTCACCTTCATCTAGAAGCTTCTTTATGATTTTTTAAATCAAAATAAACTAAAAATCAGCAATTTTCTAAGATATTTTAATCCCCTTCGTCTAAATTCCTGAAAATCCTTTTGGTGGATGTGTGTAACAACCCTGAACTTTAACCTTCCAGTCAGGTAAAAGTGGCCCTCAACCACTTTTTAGAAGAGAATATCCTTCTATCACCTGGAGACTATCCACTCGAGTTGGATGCATCAAAGAAATGATGATTTTTCTTCCTCATGATCTATCCCACCTATCCTCATTAACTGTAGACAAGTGGCTCTTAGGACAGTAGACCTGTATCAGCAGCAACAGCATTATCTGGGAACTGGTTAGAAATAAAGACCTAGACCTACTGAATCAGAAATTCTGTAAGGAGCCACCAATCTGTTTTATCAAGTCCTGCAGGTGATTCTGATTCAGGCTAAAGTCCCAGAAACATTACTAGGGTCAGATCTTAGCATAATACCAGTGCAAATTACAGTTCCAAGCTATAGAAAACAATAGCTTATTCATCACAAGGACTGCAAAATGTTTCGATATATATTGGTGGCAAGATGGGATGGGTCTTAAGGGTATTAGAAGGAAGGCAGAATTTAAGGTTGGAGAAGGAAGAGTTCATTGAAATAGGGGCACTCAGGATCTAACAACTGGCAAGAGCACCTAGAGTGAGTCCTAATAAGCTAGGTCTTTGAAGGATGGGCATGGCAATGAAGTGGGGATGCTGTATTGCCTTGACAAAATATTGAGGAAGAGTTCACAAGGGCATTACAAGTGGGCATGTTAGAATGGATTTATGATGTGAGAACACTCTATCTGACACTATTACCCAAGAGGGCTTAAAAGGCCCTCTATTCATGCAAGTAAAATAATTGACTTATGAGATGAGGAACAGCATCATTAAATAAACAAACAAATAAATAAATAACCCTCAATTGTGGCTATCTTTTCAAGCAAATATTCATGGAAGAAGTTGCTGCCTTGCAATTAGACTCTCTAGTGTCAATGCAGATCATAGGATTCCAGGGTAACAGAGGTCATATGATGGCAATTAACTATTAGAGTCAAGGTGAAAATAATTACTGTATTAACTTCTAAGCTTGAATGATAACCAGAGAACATTTTTCCACAGACATTTATGATGATGGAACTAACAGATCAAAGTATTTGTAGGGGCAAGAAAACTGAGCAGCCAAGTGTGGTATTGTTTGCCTTATATAACCAGAAAGATCAAGAGGTGTGAGATGAAGGTTGATGTCAGCTACCACAATGTAAAATTGTGATACTTTCTTCAGTTTCCAGATCTAAGGTAATTCTTAATTTTAGATCCTATTAACTGAATGGGAGGACAGATCCATTTGAAGAAGAATTCCACAAAACCTTTACCAAAATTTTATATAATACATGTATATGTATGTGTGTGTGTACCTATAATATTCTCCCCAATCATTTCCCAAAGGGATCCTTAACCATTTCCCAGAGTTTATTGACACTGAGGAAAGGAAAATTGATCTTTTGAGAGCTGTTAGTAAAGGGTCTGAGATACAGTATTATTATAATGAGGTTCACAAAGCCATGTGGCTGCTGTGTTACAGGTATATAAATGGAGTACTGGACAAAGTCTGTTTCACAGTGGTTCCAATTACTCTGCAGAAAGATTCTTTGGTCCTTGTTCTTATGTACTTATTTTTTCCTTGATCTTTTGCGTGATCAACATTATTTAAGGAAGGGCCAAAGAGAAGTACTTGATCTTTTCTATTCTGGCAAGATAGTAAATTAATAACAAAATTGTATACATCCTGGGTGATTAGAAGAGATTAACACCATACTTAAAGACTTAAATATGGAGGGTGGTGAATCTCATCACATTCCCATTCAAATTACTGGTAGGGTCCCTACCAAAAAAAAAATTCCAAAATATAGATGAATCATAGGAAATAACTGTGCACTACCATAAACATAATTAAGTCATAATTCCAATTTCAACTGTTGTGTTGAATATGTTAAATTTACTAGAACAATTCAGCACAGCCTCTGCCAATTGTGTTAATATTGATCTGGTGAATATTTTCAGTCTTCATTAAGAAAGAAGATTAATATTATTTTGTATTTACATGGAAAGGGTAGCAGTACATTCACTTTTATTTTTCTTTTCCCAGAGCTACATAAAATATCCTGATAATTGAATGTTTGTGTTCCTGTAATGATCCTTTAGTTTTCTACTTTATTTTATCCAATTTTCAACTCTATATTTTTATCTTTCTTTGTGAGAATTTTCTCAACTTTCTAATAAAAATTATTTATTTCATTGATTATTTTGATAATTATGTTCAGTATGCTAGGCTCCTCCTCCTACTCCATTTTTCTCTTTAAATTGTATTTTATAATACTTTATGTATTTTGGAATTTTTATTTTGCTCATGACATATTTATTTACCTTAAGTTGCTATGTTTTGCTTATTTGCTTGTGAATCATCCTAGCTACTTATTCATATTTAAGGGACACACATTAAGCAGTATTAGAGTTGTGTTGTGACTTTTATGGTGTTGTGTATCGTTGGAGAATTCCAAAATTTTAATACCTGTATTTTTTTTCTCTCTGTTAATCTTCTGAAGAGAAGAAACCTTCTGGAAGCCAAGATAGGAAAGGGCAAAAAGGGTCTTACTTTCACTGATTTCCTTTTTTTTTCAGAGGTCCCCTATCTTTACTTGTAGAGTTGTGCCTCATCTTCTGAAGTGCTTGTTGTCCCCAAAGTCAAGGTCTGCTTTGCTTCAACTTCTTTAGTGAATAAATGTACACCTCCAACATGGGTATTAGAATATTAGTAGTCACCTGAAATTGAATGTGAAGTTGGGGATATGAAGGTCTATCTTTCATTATATAGTCTTTCATCTAGTCCACCTGTTTTCATTCTTCTGAGGTATTTGATACTCCAATCAGCATTAGTTAAAACAATCAAAACAATGGTGTACCAAGTAGAAAAATTAAAAGAAAGAAAAAGTAAGCAAGCAATATTTTCTTTGTGGAATTAACTTTAGTGAGTTTTTTTTTCTATTTAGGAGTGATATAGAAAATTAGATTAGATAGATAGATAATATACAGAGATAGAAAAGTAGATAGGTATAGATAGATGACATAGGTAATTATAAATATAATCACTCATGAATAATGGTTGAGTGACTCTACAGTTAGGTTCCTATAGAGAATATGCTATAGCACTCAGCAGCAAACAAAAAGAAGTTTAAAATACATAAATATAGCAGCAAAAAAATAAAAACTTAAAAGCCAAATTTTGAAAATACAGTTACAATTTTATGGAATATATGAAAAGAGTGTGAGTATCAAATCAGTATGTTTGGCCTTATCTTCATGGTATATATATATTTTTCATTCATACTTCATCTAATTTGATCTTTTGGACTTAATAGATTTAAATATCTGTCTTCAGCAAATATACAAAATTTTTCTTCCCCCAGGCATAAATTTTAACAAAGAAAAGGAATAGGTAATCCTAAAATCACAGACTGTTTAAATAAATAAAATATTCATAATAATATGACTTTTTATTATATGAAATCTCATTTTTACATGTTACAAAACTGAGGCCTAGAGAAGTTCTATATGACAAAAAGTCATACATCAATTACTAGACACAAACAGATGGAAAGATATACCATGTTCTTGGATTGGAAGAATCAATGTTGTGAAAATGACTATACTACCCAAAGCAATCTACAGATTCAATGCAATCCCTATCAAATTACCAATGGCATTTTTTACAGAACTAGAACAAAAAAAAAATCACAATTTGTATGGAAGCACAAAGACCCCGAATAGCCAAAGCAATCTTGAGAAAGAAAAATGGAGCTGGAGGAATCAGGCTCCCTGACTTCAGACTATACTACAAAGCTACAGTAATCAAGACAGTATGGTACTGGCCTAAAAACAGAAATATAGATCAATGGAACAGGATAGAAAGCCCAGAGATAAACCCACGCACCTATGGTCAACTAATCTATGACAAAGAAGACAAGAATATACAATGGAGGAAAGACAGTCTCTTCAATAAGTGGTGCTGGGAAAACTGGAGAGCTACATGTAAAAGAATGAAATTAGAACACTCCCTAATGCCATACACAAAAATAAACTCAAAATGGATTAAAGACCTAAATGTAAGACTGAACACTATAAAACTCTTAGAGGAAAACATACGAAGAACACTCTTTGACATAAATCACAGCAAGATCTTTTTTGACCCACCTCCTAGAGTAATTGAAATAAAAACAAAAATAGACAAATGGGACCTAATGAAACCTAAAAGATTTGCACAGCAAAGGAAACTATAAACAAGATGAAAAGACAAACCTCAGAATGGGAGAAAATATTTGTAAATGAATCAATGGACAAAGGATTAATCACCAAAATATATAAACAGCTCATGCAGCTCAATATTAAAAAAACAGACAACCCAATCCAAAAATGGGCAGAAGATCTAAATAGACATTTCTCCAAAGAAGACATGCAAATAGTCAAGAAGCACATGAAAAGCTGCTCAATATCACTAATTATTAGAGAAATGCAAATCAAAACTACAGTGAGGTATCACCTCACACCAGTTAGAATGGGCATCATCAGAAATATACAAACAACAAATGCTGGAGAGGGTGTGGAGAAAAGGGAACCCTCTTACACTGTTGGTGGGAATGTAAATTGATACAATGACTATGGAGAACAGTATGGAGGTTCCTTAAAAAACTAAAAATAGAATTACCATATGACCCAGCAATCCCACTACTGGGCATATACCCAGAGCAAACCATAATTCAAAAAGACACATGCACCCCAATGTTCATTGCAGCACTATTTACAATAGCCAGGTCATGGAAGTAACCTAAATGCCCATCAACAGACGAATGGATAAAGAAGATGTGGTACATATATACAGTAGAATATTACTCAGCCATAAAAAGGAATGACATTGGGTCATTTGTAGAGACATGGATGGATCTAGAGACTGTCATACAGAGTGAAATAAGCCAGAAAGAGAAAAACAAATATCGTATATTAATGCACATATGTGGAATCTAGAAAAATGGTACAGATGAATCCGTTTGCACAGCAGAAATAGAGACACAGGTGTAGAGAACAAACGTATGGACACCAAGGGGGGAATGCGGGGTGGGGTGGGGTGGGGGTGGGATTAATTGGGAGATTAAGATTGACATGTATACACTGATGTGTATAAAATTGATGACTAATAAGAACCTACTGTATAAATAAATAAATAAAATCCAAAAGTCAAAAACACAAAAGAAATTGCTAGAGCTTCTGTTCTATCAATATAAACAGTGTGCTATAGTGTCTCTGAAATGTTATTTTTACAACCAATTATTGCTGTTCATTATGTAAATCAATACATTTCCTAGATATGTGATTATCTCTAAAGGCTTCACACAAATTTCTCAAAGCTTATTGCAATTCATTCTTTGTCCTTCAACAGATATTTCCTAAGCATTATGTGTGTTTGCACTATGTTAGCAATATCATTAATAGGCAAAAAATATCAATTGGATACTCTGCACTAATATTTGATTTATTTTAATAAGAAACAGGGAGATGTACCGCTAAGAATCTTTCAAAATTTAATGTCTGCCTCTATCTTTTTGTTCTGCCTAAGAATATCCAAGAGCTCCAGCTTCCTCCGCTCATGGGAAATTTATCATCACGCAGCCTAGACAGAGTAATGTAAATGCTATAATCAACAACATGTCCCATAAGGAATGCAGTATTCACTATAGGTTCAATAGCGAAAGTTTTAATATTTAATACTTCCTAGAACAATGGAAATTTTCAGCACCAAGATAAGATTCTAGGTGATATAAGGGAAACACAGCAGCATCCTATGTCCCCTGGGAAGAACCCTGCAGCAGACCATCCCTTTGTTTATCACAAGCACCACCTAGAATAACAATATCACATATCAAATATCAAATACAGGTAGAGTTTTCAAGGGCCACAAAAATGTTAGTGCAGCACATTTTCAGATGATCTGTATAGAAAGGGCATACTTAAAACAACTCCAGTACAAATTATTCTTAAAATATTCATCATTACATAGCGAGATTATATAGGGAAGTAAGAAGAAAAAGCCTCAACTAACAACTAAATTGTAACTTTGAAGAGACACTCAAGTGTTGGATGAAAATTGCTCTAAATAGATTTTTATGTATACATCATCAGTTTATTGGAATTTATGCTCAGAACACATAAAAATATGAAAAATGGGTTAATGTTTGAGGTTCAAACTTCATTTTGGATTCACTTCACAAATGCAATTTTAAAATAAGAATATATTTGTTCAGTTCAAAAACAAAAACTGTCATTTCATTGATCCCCTATCTTGTGTCAACATCTTACTAGATACTGTGTGGAAGAGATAAATGAGAAACAATGTGAAAACTAAAAATAGAACTACCATATGATCCAGCAATCCCATTCCTGGGCATATACCTGGAGAAAGCCATAGTACAAAAAGAAGCATGCACCTCAATGTTCATTGCAGCACTGTTTACAATAGCCAGGTCATGGAAGCAACCTAAATGTCCATTGACAGATGAATGGATATAGAAGATGTGGTACAATAGAATATTATACAATGGAATATTACAATATACAATGGAATATTACTCAGCAATAAAGAAGAACAAAATAATGCCATTTATAGCAACATGGATGGACTTAGAGATTGTTGTACTGAGTGAAGTAAGTCAGACACGGAAAGATAAATATCACATGATATTGCTTGTATGTGGAATCCAAAAAGAGGGGGTACAAATGGACTTATTTACAAAACAGAAGTAGAGTTACGGATGTAGAAAACAAGCTTATGGTTACGAGGGGTTAAGTGGGGGAGGGATAAATTGGGAGACTGGGGCTGACATATACACACTACTATATATAAAATAAGTAACTAATAAGAACCTGCTGAATAGCACAGGGAACTCTACTCAATACTCTGTAATGGCCTGTATGGGAAAAGAATCTAAAAAAAAAGAGTGGATATATGTATATGTATAACTAATTCACTTTGCTGTACACCTGAAACTGACACATTGTAAATCTACTGTACTCCAATAAAAATTTTCAAAAAAGAAAGAAACGATGTGGACATTAAAGGTGTTTGTATTCCAATAGAGGTACAAACACATATATAATTTTAATATAATCTGGTAAATAGAATATTAATTAAAATGTCAGGTAAAAACAGATAAAGAAGACCTAAATCAATCTATGTATCTAGGAAAAGACCTTCTGGAGGAAGTGCCCCCTAAGCTGAGTGGTGGAGAATAAAATTCAAGTTAAGAAAGGTAGGTAGTTAGAACAATTGAAGTAGAGGTGAAAATACAGTGTGTCATAAAAGAAGAAAACTTGCCAGTATATTGACAATTCAAATCTAAAGTAGGAAGCAGTTTTATTCTAACTAATAAAAGCCCAGTAAATAAAAACTGCATCTCTGTCATGTCATGTAGGACTTGGCCAAATGAAATTAAATCTCACCAAGGGAACTAAGCTGAAGATAATTTTTAGTTATTCTTAAAGTTGTTTTATATCTTTCAGATCATAATGTCAGATTAGATTGATTACATAGACGTGAAAAAATATTAAGTGTTTAGCAGGTTCTTTGAAAGTAGTACATAGTTTAATAACTAAAGACCTTTCCTTTTATACTCTCTCCTATATTTTTCTACATTTCAAAATGAAGTACATTTTAATGAGCTTTAATGTATTTTTTAACATTTACTTAAGATTCTTAGATCCTACTGTTAACTTAGCATATAGAGTGTATCTCCATATCTAAAATATAAACATTTTAGTCACTTTTTCACTAAGATAACTTTAGTAGGAATTAAGTGGATTAATAAATCTTCTTTAACCCTACCATTATATTCATTCTCACAATGCCCAGCAGAGTCTCTCTTTAGCAATATTAAATACAACTTCACCTATATTGAGGCCCTCTTCTAACTACTTGTAATAATTCATGCAATACTCACCACAACTCCAATAAACATATGTTAGTATTGTCTTCATTTAAAAAAAAGAGAATCAGAATCATAAGTTAAACAGTTTGCCCAAGTTCACATCAGTAGTAAGTAACTCTAAACCCTTGGATTTTAAACACTGAGTTTTGCTGCCTCTGAGCATCCAATATAATTTTATAAAGAGAATACATTAATGCAGAATAAAAAAAGAGTTTTATAAGTATTTCCTAATTTTTTTCAGGACCATTCTCAGACTAAGCTTAATAGATTTGTTATATTTTTGAAACTCATTACATTATCTAGAAGGTTTCTGAGGACTAATTACTGTTTATCAAGGAAATAACACCAGCTCATTGCATTCAATGACCAAACAACAGGGTACTTTTCTAGATGTTTTTCACATGTTCAGAAGAGTTGAAGGCAAGCAGAATTACCACATTGGGTTGTGTGCGAAGGATGTGTTTTTATTTCACTTATACTCCCCTAAATATGCGACTTTCATTCAGAGGACTCTAGTCAGCACATGAATTTACCCAAGGGTATAACAGTGGCTCATTTTTATAACAGAGGAGAAATCATAAGTCAATTCAGCCCAAAAGACCATCATTTAAAAATGAATGATGATAGCTGATGAATTAATCCTGCCTATTATCATGTTATAGTAATAAGAGAGGAAAAGCATACTCAGAGTTGAAGGGCAGTAAATATAGAGCAAATAAACTAAAATGGTATAACAAAGTACACAATCATCTATGGAATATACTACTACAGAATGTAATATCATTGAATAATGTGATTCTTCAAACATTCAGGCAATTTTATGACGACAGACAACATTTACCTCCATATAAATTAAAAAGATGGTAATCAAGTCTCATGCTTCTGGAAAGAAAGTGATTGCTTATTAGACATTATTTGGATAATGTTTTTACTTGTTTTTTTCTGAATTATAGGCTGATGTAGGGAGGATATTAACTTTCTTTTTATTCTTTTGTATTTCTTGTTTGTCCCACTTTGGGAAATTTATCTCATATTGCTGTATTGCAATTATTATTTGTGCACATATCTAAGCCATTTAAATCCTTAAATTGTAACTCCTTAATGGGAATAACTACATTTATTCAACTGCTATTTTCCAAATGGCTAATGAAGAAAATCACATATGATAAGGATTTAAGCAGTATATGCCATGCGTTCTTTCTTAGGGAAAGAGTGAGCTATTGGAAAGATTCAAAAGATCGTTTTAACATTCTTCTGAAATGTTACTTAGTAAAAGAGAATATGTCCTCCATAGATATTAGTTTTAAGTAATATCCTATTGCCCACATAACACCTCACCTAGAACATTTCATTCATATTTCAAACTTAATATGACCCAAACTCCTGAAATGTCATCCCAGGCCTCCTTTACCCAATTCTCATAGTTTTATTAAATAGCAATTCCATATTGTCTTCAGACCTAAAAACTTGGATTAACCATCATTTTCTTATTCTCTCACATGCTACATGAAATTCATTAGCAAATTCTTGCAGTATCTCTTTCAAAATTAGTCTGGAATCTGACCTCACCTACACTTGGACAAGTCACCAGCCCAGAACAATCCCCATCATCCATCACCTGAATCACTACAGTAACCTGCTAACTGGTATCCCTGTCTCCCCACTTCTCACGTGTCTCATTTGAGCATCCAGAGTTATCATTTTATAATTAAACAGACTCCAGCCTTTCACTTCTTATATCATTTATAGTGAAATCCAAAACTATATTTTTCAGGACCCGACATGATCTGATGTCTGATTACATTTCAGCTTTAGGCCTATCACACATTTCCTCTCTTTCTTGGACCCAGCTATGTTGCTCTCCCTGCTACCCTGCAAAACCACCTAGGATGCTCACTTTTAACGTTCTTGTCTGCGATATTCACAAGGCTGCATATTTCATTCTCTTCAAAATGTCACCTCCTCAAAGAAGTCTTGCATGATTATCCCTCTGTAACAGAGGAACCCCAGTCACAGTGATTCCATTTATTACTACTGACATTATATTTTATATAGATTTTTTCCTTTTTTAGTATTAATACTTTCATTTAATTCAGGAAAATCTGAGTATGTTTACAATGTTTAAGAAAATCTGTCAGTTAGTCATAATTTTTTGAAAGATGTAGAAGAATTTGACTCAATGTGGAAACTACATTGAATGTTATAAGATTTTGAGAGCAATTTTGATTTGTTCTTTGAGCTCCTCGCCAGAATGTAATATCCTTGAGCACAGAAACTCAGTCCACTGTAATATCCCTAAATACTGAGAATAATAACTGTCATATAGTGGGTACTCTGTAAGTATTGGATGAATTAATTGTTATTACATTTGTTTATATTTATGTAAAATATGTTGAAACAATAAATATATTGCTTGCTTAACTCAGTTCAATTTGAATGCATGCACATACATACAGGTGCTCCTAATTTGCTAGAAGTTTAATTAGATAAGTGGCAGTTTAATTGGGAGGAAAAAGCAATATAACAGGGTAATGATAAGATGGAGATGTAAATGCCTGAGAGAAGAGAACCTCAAGGAAAACATGGAAGGAAAGAAAACAGATGACAATAAGGCATAACAGAAAATAAGGAGTAACAGAAAAGGTAGTGTATGTGGGATCCATGAGTAAAACAGGAGAAATTTGTGAAGAAAGTAAGTTTTTGTATTAACAGAGTGGATATATGTTGTATCAATGTGCAAAATGGAACTGGTAGTCAGCCTAGACTGCGTGATGCTAGTTAAGATGTGTTCTTTAAAGTGACTTTCTTCTGGGCCGCCTGCTTCATCAAGACATCCTTCCTGAAACAAATGAGAGCAGGATTACTAGCGATGTTAAATGACTCTGGCTCCTTTTCTCCCCCCAGATTCTTAACAACGATAGATTTTCAGCTCTGGAAGTCGAATCATGACATCTCTTTAAACTCATACATAGTATTTCCCTGGTGCCAGAAGTTGATGTGTCATGGAAAGATGGCCTACAGCTATGCCTTATAAAGCTGAAAAAAATAAAGCACGCCGTGTTCCTCCTGTTGCCAAGCTTTCTCCTTATAACGAAACCGGGTTGTCCCCCTTCATTCTGTTTGTTCTGACAAGTTTGCGTGTCAGGCCATTTATTCCCTTTCAGAGTGTTCTGTTGATAAAGTGCTTGGTCATAGTAAAAGTCCTGGAGAGCTCATCAGTGCAAGATTTTCACTGAACCAGCTGCTTATACAGTTTTTCATGGCAAGTCAGCAAAGCTTAAGTGCATAGCCATTGCCAGAGAGCAGCTGAAAGGACTGACCCAGGCAGTTGTTTTGTGGGCTGTTTGTAACATATATTATATCAAATATGCTCAGCGTTTTGACATAATTATAAAATGACCACTTGAATCCTAGGAAAAACTCTGAAATCACTTTTTTTTTTTTGCTATTTAGAAAAAGGTCATCATGACAATTAATTCCAATTTTTGAAATTCATTAGAAGCTTGATGTTATCAAGACAATTCTCTGGGAAAGTCCTTTCCATGCAGTCTCAGTAGAAGAGTTGAAAAAAGTACAACTGGCTAATGACACTGTACTCCTGAATATCAGCCTGAATGCTCGTGATTCACCCACCCCAGCAAAATTACTATGTATTTTAGGCTATGGACCTCTGATCTCCTGGAAATACTCAAATCTGAGAATGGTACCCCTTGAAGATAAAGATTCTACAATACAGCCACCTTATGTATATCTCAGTCCTTCTTGTTTCCTCGCATCGTATGCAATGTCCTAAGCTAAACCAAGAGAAGTGGAAACCAGTTATCAATTTAAAAAATTGGTGAAAATTGAAGTATTCTATTTTAGGTAAATATAGCACAAAATCAAATAAAGACTTGGAAATTATTCAACATGGGAATTATTTGATGAATTTCACTATTGTAGGTGACATAAGAAATTGATTTGGTGAACCATATCAATTTGTATTCAATTCTCTGAGTTATAAATGGTTCATAATTAAAGTTTTGTTCCAAAATTATTTAAATAATTTGGTTTCAGAAAACTGGACTAAAATGTATTTATGTGTACACTAAATGAAACCTCAGGATGATTTTTAGATTAAAATTCATTGAGTTATGTGGTCATATGTTTTAAAGACCTAAGGTTATGCAGATTAATAATTGAAACTTTTGATAATTTCCAGGGAATTTTGAGAAGATAATTAGATTAGCCATTGGTTCTATCTTCTAATAAGAAAGATAAATAATCTGGAAATTTTTTTCTTGCAAAAAAGTTATTTTAAAACACTGAAAATATAAAAGATTGGTTGTTCATATAATCCAAAACTACCAATTAGAAACCATCTATCACTCTAATTTTGCTTATTGATAACCAACTGTTGGGAGAATGGAAAAATACATATCTCTTAAAACTGCTTAAATAAATACAAAATAGTTGAGTTTAAGACTCTAAATAAAAATATCCCCTCAATGTTTCCTCTCCTGACTAATGTAACTTTATGGGAATCAGAGGGGTTGTTGAGAGATTCATTAGCTGTACAATCAGCAATACACAGTTCATAGATCTCAGAGATTATATAAGGTTGGCATTCCAATATTAGAAGTTTTTTTATCATTTCTTTTTATAAGACAGATCACTATGTATGTCTAAAATTAGATGGTAATTAGATAGCAGTAATACATAAACCAATATTACACTTGTAGGGAAAATATTAAATTTAATAGCATTCACTGCAACTGAAGAAATGCATCAGATCCAATTTCCTATGAGATGTAGACCCACTTAATCTTTGGCAGTGGGGAGAAAATGTCATACATTTTATTCATTCAGCTTTTTAGTAAATACTTCTACTGTCAGATGACCTAGATTTCAAACATGACATGACCCCTATAGCAATGACATGACTTTGAACAAGTCATTTTATGTCTATGATCCTCTATTTTCTTATAAGTAAAAAAAAAAGAAAAAAAATGGGCAAAGTAATAGTAATGATTTTATAGGATTTTTTTTAGGGTTAAATGAGTTAATTCATGTAAAGCACTTCGCAGGGCTCCTGACACTCAGAAAACATTTAATAGTTCTTACTAATGTTTCTAAAATTATTTTGTCATGTGCCAGAACTCGTAAGAAACTGAAGCTATAAAAATATGTAATAAAGACATAATTTCTACCATTACGTAGATTAAAACTTGTGGTTAAGATAGACAATAGCTAAATAAACACGCACACCATATAAAATTGTGATTTTTCTGAGTGATATAAAGAGGTGCTAGCTTCTACGAGAGCTTTAATAGACACATTTGTCATAGTGAGAATGAATAGAGTTGTTTTATTTTTTGTTTTTTTAATGACAAAGGGAGGAGAATGGGCCATGTGCATTTAACAGGAGAAGCGTATTTAGTATAAGAAGGATACTTATTACGCAAAAGACAGCAACTACAAGTGTAGAAATTTTCCATTTTTCTGTTCGAGGGAGATATTTGAACTAAACCTAGTAGGAGAATGTTAAAACACTTTCTGCCTTCATGAAGAAATTATCATCCTACCAGATGAATGTAGTCCCAGCACACAGCACTTAAATAAAAGACTCTGGGAGCTGCAGGGTATGCAGCATTTCCCAATATTAAGGAAAAGTTTAGCCTTCTACGGAAGCCAGTTTAACCATCCTAAAGACACTGGAATTGTGCAGTGAACTTGGGTGAATGTGAGAGGCATCCATTTGTGCAGGCTGAAACCCACAGGGTCAGCAGATATATGACTTCTGGTAAGAGTCACGGTGCTCCTCGTATTCCTCCAACGTAGGAGCAGGACATAGCATCTCACCAAATTTACATACAATGTTGCTATTGCCAAACTAGAAAGAAGGATTGGATAGGGCATTTAGCTGCTGGGCATGATAAAAACAAAACTGCATGAAGGAAAAGGCCTCAGACTCTACAAACTGTTCCCTTAGCCGGTATTTTTCAAACTTTTTAAAGATAAATATTGCCTGATGCACTTGATAAATATATAGTTTTCCAGATGCCTACCCTGAAGATTCTAATTCACTGAATCTGTAGTGGGACAATTTTAAAAAGTACCCCTACTAAATCTTATCATAAGGGGAAAACTGCATTGAATCACACTATGTTTAGTGGAAAGAAAAGTGAGATTGATATCTAAACTCAGGCACTATCATAGTTTGTTTAATAAATACACGTGAGTGAAATGTAGAAAATTCTCATTACACAATGATTCATAAAGTTGCAAGTTCAAGAACTCTAGGATACTCATAGAGAGACCACAGTAGGGAAGACATATCTTCAAAGTGGTAGTACCTAGAATGAACATCACTGTTTATAAATATGAAGTGTTTTTCCTCTATTTTTAATTCAATAAGGCTATCCATTGAGCAGATACAATTTTTTTCTTATTTATGTCAAACATACATGTATGTCATAGATTTTTATTCATTGTCTTCATGTATGCTTCTTATTTTTGCTCCATTATAGCAATGTTTACTACAGTTATTCTGGCCTAAAACTTTGAGTTACTTCAGCCATCTTTTATCTTTCCTTCCCCGACACCTATACCTGAGAATCCTAGAGACTGGTCAGTATGACTAAGCATAAATGAACCATGCACTTGTCCCTGAAGTAATCTCCTATGTCTTTCAGTCCCTTGGTTCATTAATATTCTTTTTCTTAAAACTGAAAATCTATTGGAGACTATTTCTAGAGTTTTACAAGATTTAGAATGTATGCCTGTCTCTCAATATAGTGATTTATGTTATCAAATTCTCCCAAATACCTTCAAACTCATGTCTGTTGCAACCTTTACAACAACGTATGTGTATACTGTGTGTTCCCATTTCTCTCTTCCATTTCAGTCTGTAAACTCAGTACATACATATAGTAGGTGTTTCTATGTCCATTACAGCAAACCACACACTGCAATGTTTTGTTATTAAGATGCTTTTATTTTTTTAATCTTTGTTATTTTTAAAAATTTATGTAGACCAAGTAGATATGAATGAAGCAAGTAAATAAAACCCTCCTTTCTCACAATGTTTTAGCATTTTCATTCCATATCTCTTCAAAGAATTTGGCCTAATTTGAGTTAGGTTTCCATCTCTGTAGGTCGGTCCACCTATACTAATTCAAGTTTGCCTTAAGTAGCATAGATATCAAAAGTATTTCCTGCTGCTTAAGTATATTGCACTCTTCATTAAGGACTGAGGGATATAGGTGCAAGGTAATGAGTACCCATGTGAGTTTCACACCGATCATGAAAATGACTTGTTTTTCCATGTCTGTTCCTTGTATGCCAATTTCAAAGCCTCTGCCTCAAATTTTTAGTAAAATTTTCACTCTTAAGGTGAGGGCAATGTATTTAAATGTTAGATACCTCAAAGAGGAATTTTATATTAATTACATGTAACGTAATAAATTTAGTTTGGAAAAACATTTCTAAGGAGTTTTATTCCATGGATTCCTGCAAGTATGTAGGAACTTCAGAGTTACCTCAACTACCCTTATGTAGCAAAAAGATTTTGAAATTTACAAAAATAAGTGAAATGACAGTTTGGGCCATGCTTTTTCTTTAGATGATACGATATAAACCTATGGAGAAAAATTTTCAAGTTTAGCCTTCTTGAATCACTACATCAGGCAACATTTGTGTGTGTGTGTTCCCAACATTCAATCATATTTACAGCAAAATGATTTTAACAAATTCCAAGCCACTTTTCTATGGAAAAATAAAGCAAAATATGTATCACATAAAATAAACTATGTGTTCCATTATTTACTGATTACATTTCTATACAGTAAAAACTCAAAAGGTATTTATAGCACAACTTGGTTTATCTAAATTTGTTGTTCATGATTATTATCCTTTAGAATCTTTTTATGTTAATGTATATCCTGTAGATTTATTTAGAAAGTATATGAAGTCACATAGTAAAAAAAATAAATTACTGTATATGCGAAAACCTTTTGTCTTTTTAAATTCTATTTTGCACATATGTTTCATGTATCCTATTTCATTAAAATAAATTTCTTTAGTATTAGTATGCCATCTAGCTTTTTAATTAGTCCCTAAACACGTTAGGACTATTTTGAATATTATGCGAGAGATGCTGTAATCTATGTAGTGGCTCTAACATCGCAGAACTTTCTGTACAAAAAAATAAATAAATTGGAGGGGTTTGCTTGCCAATTTCCTTGCATATGAGAGCTAGAGTATTAAATCCTAAGCCAAAGTTGGTCTGAATGAGAAATAGTAGGGTGATATTTGCTTTTTTCTAGCTCCTTCAGTGTCTGGTAGCATCAAGACAGTGAGATTCCCTAATTCAAGCTCTGCTCACTTGCATCCTTGTTCACAAAGGCAGAATGTACCCATCGAAAGTTTTTCTAATTGTTCCTTTTATAAGTAATTCAAGTTTTTATTTTGTACTCGTTTCTAAAGAAGCAAAACAAAATAAGCAAAAACAAAACAAAACCCCACAAAATAACAAAGAAACCTCTACAACTTTGTAACTTACCAGTTACAAGCAGCCTTGCAGTTACATTGCTGCTGCCACCTAGTGGCTACTCAGTGGAACTCTATCAGCTAGTTCTGGAGAACAAACAGAAGCTTCTCAAACCACTGCGTGGTCAAGTTGGTTTCTCTTATTGTGTTAGTGTTCATTTCACCAGAATCATGCCCTAGTAAACAGAAGAAAACTATGTCCCATTAAAAATAATTCTAAGTCCTTCCCTAAGAAAGAACAGAGAAGCTGTTATATTTCAATTAATGCATTGGGGAAATACAACTTATCTAAATTGCATACACAAATCTATGAAAGCCTCCTTTTTGTGTGACTTAAGACATGTTATCGCAATTTCAGGTGGTAGATGCACTGGCCTCCACAGAGTAAAAAAAAAGGGTGGGGGAGGGAGAAATGAGTTAAAAGAGAGATGAAAAGCCTGAAATAAGCTGTGTTTTGTCTTGTAATTAGTTGCTTACTAGGTTCTAAAAGTGATGCTTATGGTTACTGTTTTTGCTGTGAGCTTTCCCTATACTCTTCTGTTTATACTCTCTGTATTATTCAGAAAAAAATTAATCTTCTAGAGAAATTAATGCCAGTTGTTCATCAAGTCAAGCAAATGAGCCAACATCCTTGGAAATGATTAGACAAAATGAGAGCATCCCTTATGGTCTTCTAGGTAATTTGATGTGAGAATTAATTTATTAACTAATTTTCTGAAGGAATAAGTGACCACTAACTTGAAATAGGGTAGGTGTTTGGACACAGAAGGGAAGATCAGAAGTGTGTAAGTTACATGCAATGTAAAAACACAGGACCAGGTGCACATTGTATAACAAGGCAAAATGATTGAAAAACTTTTCAGAATTGCTAAAATATTTTCACCACTTTCAGCCTCACATTGAAAAATTTGGTTATAATTTTCAGCTATTCAAGTTGCAAATATCCCAAAACATCACCCTACACACTGAATTTGTATTATATATATTTCTTTGTCATGGGCAATACGATGTTGAAAGCCTATGATAGGGAGAAACAAATGATGTATATTTTTTAAATAATGGAAAAGTAAAACATAATAATAATTGAATGTAATTCAGTCAATGCTTGATGATACATCAATCTGGGCACAATAGTGAAAATAGAAATCACTCCAAGTCTTTAAACAGAGGGAATTTTATGCTGGGGATTATGACACAAGTAATGGAATACATGAGAAACCTCAACCCTAAAATTCTCAATTCTGAAAAGCTCTTACTAATCCTAAATTTCATCAAGGGAAAGAGTCAGTGTTACCCAAAGGAAGAGGCCAAAGCCAACCAAAAGAAGCAGATTCACCGTGGGCCTGCCCTTCCCCCCTTCCCCTCCAGTCTTATAACAGGGCCTTTAACTGGTTGAAAAAAGTCCATAGAATAGAGCCAAGAAAAAGAGAGAAATGAATTCAAGATCAAAACAAGTCAAGGACTGGCACAGGTAAGGACAATCAGAAGGGGACAAATCAAGAGGCCTGACAGAAGAGCATAACCTGAACCATGAAGAAAGACTAGAATGTAAAGAGGAAAAAGGAAAGGAAGAGCATATTGTGACAACAAACAGCTCGAGGCAGGATGCAGAGGAAAGTCTGTGAAGGGTGCAATCAGGCAGGATCGAGGAGGAGACTAAACAGTTGTAAAAGAGCACTGGGCACCAAGAGGACTTGGGAGAGTTAGGAAGCCTTGAGTGCTAGAATAAAGAGCAGGAAATCAATCTTAAAGACCAGCACTTCCCAAAGGCTGTTATCTAGGATACTAATTCTAGAAGATATTGAAAAGATCTTTCTTGTGAAAAGGGTGTCATCCTCAAAACAGTTGGGGAAAATTAAGGTTTGTAGAGTCTTTTATATGCAAGTGTGTTCTTTGAATCCATGAAGTATATATCATAAGTTAAGGTTTACAGATTTACTTGATACCAATGTACTTCTTTTATGTACTTGTTTGTTTAGGAGGCATCACATGGGCCCAATATTTTGCCACAAGATACTCAGGAAAACTACTAAACAATCTGGAAACTCTGCCACTTAGCAGCACACTGAATGAGATGTTCATAAAGCAACAAAACCCCAAAGATTGAAGTAAGTAAAAATACTATTATAATATGCTATAACTGATTCAGATTTCAGCTAAATCAGAGTTCATGATCTATTAGCTGAAACTACACTATTAGTTGAAAAAGTGTTTGTTTAGTACAATCAAGTGTTTTAATGGACTTTAACGTAATAGATTTGATCTGAAAAAAGAAAGGTGATCATTACAGTCTCATTCACTGAAGAATAAATGGCAAGGCCTCTTATTAAATCAGGAGTTTTAGCTGCTAAAATATTTGTGGAAAATGTTTAAGATTATTCTAAATGAAATTACTATCTAATTCAGAAATTATCCTAATGATGGGGATCACTGTTTAGAAAGTCACAGTGATTCTTGATAAAAAATTTTAAAACTACTGAAACAAATTCCATTGTCTCCTGGTATCCAGTAATAATCCAGGAAGGAAATTCTAGGAAAGGAAATAGGAAATCCAGGTAAGAAAGAGTTAACCTCAGGCTTGTCACCCATTCCTTCTCTTTTTGGGCACTGGGAAAGTGGAGGTACAATGACTTTGCCCAGACTTCTTTGTAAAATAAACATTGTTAATAGCACCGGTGGAAAAACACCAGGAATCTTTATCTATAAAATGTTTTAGGATGATCTACCTGGTCAGTCTAGATTCTCTATTGTAGATCAACCTGGAATGTATGGTTTATGGAATAGGGATGGCTAGAGATTGGGGTAGTCACATAACTATGTAATTATTGGACCACAAAACAGAAATGCCCTAAAACTGAAATGGCTAGCTTTTATGATTAATACTTTTGCATCTTCTGCCTATATTACTCATAAACCTCATATTTAATCCCAAATCAAAATGTGAACCAATATGGGAGAAAGTAGATATTTTGAGGACCTGCATTTTTGAGATTTTGAACTCCATAGGAAAGAATGTCTTGATGTTCAGCTAGATCCTTTGAGTCATTAGCAGATCTTGTTGCTGGTTAAGAGCCATGGTCTTTCCTCAGTCAAATATGACAATTCAGGGGCTTCCCTGGTGGCACAGTGGTTGAGAGTCCACCTACCGATGCAGGGGACGCGGGTTCGTGCCCCAGTCCGGGAAGATCCCACATGCCGCAGAGTGGCTGGGCCCATGAGCCATGGCCGCTGAGCCTGCGCATCCAGAGCCTGTGCTCCGCAACGGGAGAGGCCACAACAGTGAGAGGCCCGCGTACCGCAAAAAAAAAAGAAAAAAAAGAAAATTGACACTTCAACCCTTTGTGGTAATGCCGATCGGCAGATACAGCAAGATGAACGTTTAGACCTGTAAGTTATAATGACTTACGCATTTTTAAAAAGAGAATTGAGGGGTTACGAAAACATGATAAGGATTTGTTACTTGTGTATTCTTGGTATGAAGTGGCAAAAACTACCGCCACTTAAACTATGGGGGAAAGTCTTAACAATGGAATTTGAGGGTAATAGACTTAGAACTGGGGAAATTGACTAAGTGAATAGACAAAGAATGCAAGTAGAAAGCAAGTTAATAAAGGCATACTATCCCTGGCTGCTAATAATAGTCCTGGTAAAATCTAGACATCTATAGGAAGACACTAGAATAGAGGAAGGAGAAGTAAGTCTTTTTTTTCTTGATTTAGTAAAGACATTGTAGTGAGAGGTTATTCTCTTAAGAGTTGGGACACTTTAGGAGAAATACAAGCACAAGCCTGACAAATTCCTGCCAGCATGAATTCTTAGAATAAATGGTCCAAGAGCAAGTGACTAATTTTAGATATAGCTGAATGAAAGAAGTTATTTGGGTTATCACTGATCCCTGAGTGGCTGAAAACTTTTGTCAAAAGATGCTCTCAGATGGTTTAATAACTAACTCATCGAAACCGGTGAAAGTCCGTCTTCTGCAGGCTTACGCTAGGAGAGGTAATTTCTCTACAATCTCTTTGACCAACAGATGGAATATTACTTTCAAAACAATAAATGGGGGCAAGCAATCCAAGACTGACTGTAGGACAATCAGAGAGATACACATAATTTAGT
The DNA here is from genome assembly GCF_011762595.2 of Tursiops truncatus. Classification (NCBI taxonomy): domain Eukaryota; kingdom Metazoa; phylum Chordata; class Mammalia; order Artiodactyla; family Delphinidae; genus Tursiops; species Tursiops truncatus. The sequence goes on along the minus strand of NC_047044.1, from coordinate 88,652,472 downwards.
GCCATTTACACAGACTATGATGGTTGCCAAAGTGTGTAAGTGACCATGCTCTTGGAGTGGGGGACAGAGAGGAGAGAGTAAGAATATTCAGAAGACAACAGATCTCCTAGCTCAGTGACCATACACGGGGCTAAATCATGGGGAAAAAGATTCATGCTACCCAAAAAGGAGGTGGTGCTCTGGGAAAAAAAAAGAAAAAGAAAGAAAAGCAGGGAGACAGACTGGTATCTGGCTTAGCTGGGTGACGTTGTCCAGATGGCTATTGAAAAATAGGATAAAAAAGAGAAAACTGATGTGGCTGACATCACTGAACTGATAAGACATTATAGATTCTTGGGGGATAAGAAAGCGGCTTTGGGTCCTCCTCTATCTTTATTAAAGGGTCCTCAAATATATCAATATATCCCAGCTTAGAAGAATTCAAATCCAATCATGAGGATCATGATTTAGAACGGAAAATACTGAAACAAAAGGCTAAATTTGGGCTTCCCTGGTGGCGCAGTGGTTGAGAGTCCGCCTGCCGATGCGGGAGACACGGGTTCGTGCCCCGGTCCAGGAAGATCCCACATGCCGCCGAGCGGCTGGGCCTGTGAGCCATGTACGCTGAGCCTGCGCATCCGGAGCCTGTGCTCCGCAACGGGAGAGGCCACAACAGTGAGAGGCCAGCGTACCGCTAAAAAAAAAGAAAAAAAGTGAATTTATCTCATCAGTTAAAGCCAGAGATTTGAAAAATACTAACGATAGGTGAGATCTATTTACCCCATCCCAGGTAGAAGATCAAAGGCCTTTTGCTTTGAAATGGTCTGGGAATGGTAGGCAAAACTTTTTGAATCACTAAATACTCTCCCTCATTGTATAGAGATTGCCACGGAGTATAGCAAGAAAACATCTGAAAGGTCAAAGGTAAATAAACCTGGATGGTATAGAGATGCTGTGGTGGTAGGTAATGACCATGGTCATTATGCTGCAAATTAGAAAATGGGATTAAAGAAAATGTTAGATATTCTGTGGCTATATCACTATTATCAGAATGCAAAGTTGGAATGGATAGCATGTGTGAATGATGGATTCTGCCTTTATCACACTCACATGGGGTATTGACTGAGTCACTTCTTTCTGTCAGTAATAATTGGATGTGATAAAATGGCACTTTGGAATTGCCCAAGCTTTTTTGGAATGAAAAGTTAAGCGATATAGAATTCTGGGATGTCATAAAAAGAAAGCATTGCTCTGATAAAAGAAATGGTAGTAGATGGAGTAGAATGAGTATTCTTAATTCCTACTTAAAATAGCCCTGTCTGACCAACACATAAAGCAGACAGTTCATGGAGACCAACAGTGTATTATCAGGGATTAAATTAAGTGCTTCCCCTTATTTCTTTAGCCATGATCAATATGGGAAAGACTATACAAGAAGTACCAGAAATCCAACAGGATACAAGGGATTGGAACACCACAATGGACTTGGCTAAAGGCTTCTTTTCTATATTCATTCTTGGGTCCAGCCTGACACAATCTGAGTTTTAAAGAATGACAGTCAATATACATGAGTAATTTTTTTCACATGGTTATTTTAATTTACAGTTACACTATCATAATTTAATGTGACAAGCTTTGAACTTGATGACCATTAAGAATAATGTATTGCACGACATTCATCATATCATGATAACTGCCCCTCAGAGGAAGTAGTGCATGCGGAGTTAAAGACTATTGTCCCATACGATGTATGTAGACTGACTGATAATCCCAGAGAAAAAGACCTGGTCCATTCTGTGAAATTTTAGCAAATGATGTGGGACTGAGCAACCAGATACATCTCTCAAACTTTGAGAAATAAATTATTATGTTTTACCCTGTGACTAAAGAATAAGTCCCGGTAGAATCATTTGTAGAAATCATATTATCCAACTAGGAATACTCCCAAACCCCACAAAGGTCTCAAAAGTCCTGGATTGTACTTAGAAAATTCAGACTAATTGCTTGAATATGTTTATAAGCGATATTTTCACTGAGAGAGAAAATAGATTCTTTGTGCACAGGGAGATATTGAAAAATTATATATATATATATATATATACATATATATGTATGTGTGTGTATATATATATATATATATATATATATAATTCAGAGGAAATACTAACTGCTTTTAATTTATTGCAGTTCATGAATTGAGCCTGTCGCCAAGCAAGTACAGGGGCAATTTAGGGTAATCAGGTAAAATTGAGCTACTGAATGACAGAAGAGCCACTGATGTACCCCTCTGGCTCCATTTACCTGTGCTAATCAGACGACCTTCCATGACCAATTCCAGGTAGCTAAATTAGACCCTTTGGTAGGAGAGCTTCTCAACTGTTAAGCATGTAATATCTGTTAGAACATCCTGTCTACCTGCCCAGAGTTGTTTTCTGCAGTGTTCCTTGTTAGAATTGGGTTCAATCAGTGCAGGGGATGTTTAAACTATGCCATTAGCTCAGAGGATGATGGCATGGGAGTTCACATTCAGAATCTTACAGTAAGTTTATAGGGGTTGTGGTCCAAAACAAAAAGCTGGGGAACATTGGCCATGCTTTTGACACACTGTGACCTTTCTTAAGCAAAAAGTTAAATGTTCTGGATATAGTATGTTAAGGAAAAGCTATCAATTCCTGATTTTAAAAGTACATAGAGTGGCAAGAAACATAAAATATATAAAGGTCAAAGGCCATTGTTACTTAAATGTGAGACTGAAGAGAACAGCAGTATATAGAGATTGCAGGCCCAATGTGTGATCACACTCCCCGCGCATTTTAAGGGCTGTGAACGAATATCTGATTTCTCCTCCTTTCTTTTTCCACAAGTCATATAGTAAATAGATAGCACTAACAAAGTCAAATATTAATAACTAAGAACTACAGATCCTCAAATCCCCTTTCCCCCAACCAGCAAAACCCATAGAAATTTACACTGACCAAAGCAAATAGAAAATAAAAGTCAAACCACTTAAACGGTTGACATTTAGGGATGGAGCCAGGCACTTGCTTTCATCCTTCTGAATCACCAGTGTTATAACATTAATGGAAAATAAGTGATATTATAGACATGGTGTAAAAGTTAGTGGTCAGGTTCAATGAACAATAATTTAATTAATACCTGCTGGTGATTAACGTAATTTTAAATTTCACATGGGCAGAAGAGAACGATTTTACTTTGCACATCATAGCTCCCTCATCTTTTGTTTTTTTGTTTTTTTCCAATAGGAAAGAACTATTTTAAAGAAAAATAACTCATAGCCATGGCCACACGGACCATGATAAAAATTAATTTTGAGCTGCACTTATTAGTTGTAATAAGCATGACTGACTTGGAATGCAGAATGTCTAATTTATCTAAGTTGCTTTCCTCTGTTTTTCTGATATTCTGTCCTTTGAAAATATAAATTTAAAAAACATCCTTTGGGAAATTATTTCACTGATCCAGGAGAAGGATAAATTTTAGCTTACTAAATTGTTATAGTATGTACTAAAGCCAGCTTTTTTTGTAAGTGCTGATGGTAGACAATTATGGCCAGGAACACAATGGTTATTGCCTTTCAATGTCTGGCTTTCACCTTGTAATATTCTCGGTTAGAGCGCTGAATTAAAGAGAGAAAGGAAAACCAGGACTTTTTTCTCTAGCCAGACAACACTAGGCACAATGATGGTTGAGGTAGTATGGGTACTGAAGAATGTCAGATAAAGGCAACATGAATGAACACTGAAGCTAACTAGGCACAATTGTGTTCTATAAAAAAGAAATCCTTCACCAATTGAAACTCTCCCAGTACCAGGTAACCACAAATCCAAATGGGATAGGCAAATCCTTTGTTTTGGACACAACTTGCTGTTCTACCCTCTTTCTTTTCCAAAGGCACCTTTGATGTACTTTTAGTTGCCCTAAGAAGAGTGGACTTTTCATAGGACATCTACAGAAAGCGGATCACCTAACCATAGGAGACTCATGGAATCCCACATGGCCATAATCTGTCAATGAGAAATGGAAAATATGTAGGAAACCATGAGTTGTAGATTCACTGGCTACAGGTTTTAAGAACCCTGCCATATAAAAGACATCTCAAATGTGGAAAGAACTAACTTTTTATATGTTGTTTATTAGAATTGAAAAAAAATTGTTGGAATTTATTATCATGTTATGCTAAAATCTGTAGGCAATGAACAAGGCTTTGTGTGTGTGATATCTACATCAAAATGCATAAAGAATTATATGTTTTATAATCTGCAGATCCAAGATAAGCATCATTATATTATCATCACTATTAGAGGAAAAAGAGGAAAAGGAGGAAGAGGGGAAAGAGAACAAGAAGAAGAAACCAGAAGAATAAAAATAATTAAAAGCTTATCACACGCTCAATAGTAGTCTAGCCTCTTTCATACATTTTCCCCTTGATTTTCTTCCAGTTAATACAGTAATTATAAGAATATGTGTTATCTCCATTTTATAGATGATGAAAGTGAGATTTAAAGAAGTAAGGAAACTTGCTTATGTCCATCCATAATAATTTTTATTTGGCTTTCAAGATTTGTCCAAAAGTTCATATCCTTCCCAGAGCAACTCTTATAGAGGGCAGCAGTTGACTCAAGTAGAGACAAGAATCCTACAAGGAGCTAAAGAATTTCTCTGAGAAAGGAAATAAGAAGATTCAAACATAGACACTTCCCAAATCATATATAGACACAGTTTAAAATACTTTTTTTCCCTTTATGACACCAAATACTAAAGCAAATTAAAATCCATAGAGAACAAAAGAAAAGAACATTCCGTAAGTATTGGGAGCAACTTTGCTAAGAGGTGGTTTCCCAGAGAATCTTTGCTGAATCTGAATGCCCTCCTTATCTCCCTATCACACAATATTTTTCCATCACCCAAAGCCTAAACTGAGACAATCTTGGAAATACTAAAAATTTGAAAAGTGAAACCTCTCATGGAGAAGATAATGTATCCCTTCTGCCTCTCCCCTCTTCAGGATAATAGTAAAAACTTGAAGGTGATAAGGAATATTTGTCTTTCGATGAATACGAAAATATTAGAAAATAGCTATAGTTTTATCAACAATATATCTAAATCAAAATGAAAAGGTTTAAAACTAAGTAAATGTTATTAAATAAAGGTGCCATATTTCTTTAGAAACATTTTCTCCCTGGATCTTTCAGTAAATGTTTGGCCAAAGTCTGCCCTTGAAAACACCCAGACAACTCCCACTAAAGTCACAAATTATGCATAAACATTTCTAGGACCAAATTTGGCCCGATGCTTAATTAGTGTCTGACTGTGATTACATCTGTGGTGTTGAAATTTCAAATCTAAATTTTCAGTGTTGCAACAAAACTTTGTAAATTCTCTTTAATTTCTGTAGGGGAAAACAATATCGAGAGTAGTTTAGTATTTCAGTCAGACTGAGAAAATATTTTTCCTTAGTCTGAAAGCAAGTCCTCTCAAACGCAAAAAGGAACACAAAGTGACTTAAATAAATACTGAAATATTGTGAATAAATAAGCGTTGGCCTCTTGAGTTTGACTTTTGAATGTCAAGAAATTTTTAAGTAACATTGTTCTGGGTAATGGGTACTGCTTTTTCTTTCTGTTATCTGAGAAATAAAAAACATCTTCCCTTTTCTTCTTTTTTTTTCTCTTTCTATGTTTCACTCCCTTACTTCATTAATCATTCACAAGTAGCTGGCTAGTAAGTACAATTCAACTCTTGCGAGCCAAATAAACACATCTTTCCCTGTGCCCTTACGGCCCCTTTCTCCATTGTGTATCTCGCACATTGATTACAAAGCTGGCTTGGAGATTGTCTCTTTTTGGAAGGGAGTAGATCACTGTTAAAGAGCATTTATTTATATATATTTTACCTTGGTTTGTCATTTGTTCTTGTGTCTTCAGTTGCATTGTCTTACTTCTTACTGAGCTTGAACATGAGGAAAAGTAAGAAACCCAGGTTAAGATTTTCTATTTGTATTCTCCACAGTTCAACTGAGTCACCATTCGCAATATCAAATGGCTTGATTATAATGTAGAGTTAAAGTCTGAAAAACTGTATGTGAAGTGACTGAACTTGTGAATTCTGGGGCTTTCATACACATGGCCTCTGAAAATAGAAATTTAGAACTACGTGTATTTTAATTGTCTAATCTTCAACTTATTTTTGAGTGAGCAGCAGCTGGGCACAACTTAATTTGATCACAATTAGCTATTCCATATTTCATAATATTAAATATCAACTCTTATGACTTGGTGCTCCAAGTGTTTCAATGGTATTTGATGTTCAAAAAGTGTTTTTAAGGATTCTCATCACCTCAGGGTTACCTTCACAGCCCAAGAAGGTGTACTTATAATGTCACAGACACTGACAGGAAAGAGAAAAATTCTTTCATCTGGTTGATACTAATTTTAAAGGATATTTTCTTTGGCTTTATCATATATAATTCTTGCTTGATAACATTTTATTTCTTGGCATGTCATGTATTTCTTAGGATCTGGAGTTAACCTCCTTTCTATACAAATATCTCTGGGATCTGAGTATCTTGATGTCAATTATGGGTAGTTGGGAGACTGGTTGTTTGTTCAGTGAATTTTAGACTTTGCTAAGACCCAAACTAAAAAGTATCCCCAATGAGTTAAAGACTTTGTATTCAGTTACCTGCTCTGAATAATCCAAGGTCATAAGACATTTCTAATGCTCTGTGGTCCTAGATCATATTATGTGGAAATTAAAACGTTATTATTTGTTGCAAATATTATAACACTTTCAATAAAAGCAAAATATATTTTTCCTGTAATTTGGTATTGAATTTCACTGCAGCAGGCAAATCTTTCCAACATTTCTGTAATTTATGGTGTAGACTTCATGTGACATGATCAAGAGCTATAACTTAACTGAACATATATTATTTCTAAGTTAGTATGACTGAAAATCAGTATGTCTGAATTCTGTTACACAGAAGAACCAGGAAAAAATAATTACTTCCATTAGAACACTCCAAAATCTTTTTATAGCCTGTAATCAGTGATATGATTTACTTTTGAAGTGCCACTCTGGGACAAGGCACATTGATCATAGTCTTATTCTTCATTGCAATGGATGATGCTACTGGACCATTGCCAATGCGTGCTTTCTGTCATCTTATTCACTGAATTATCCACGCTCTTTCTGCAGCTTTTCTTTATAACCAAAGCACTTGTTTTTTCAAATACAGAAATTGGCAGCATATATGTGTACACGTTTGCATGTGTGTGCACACTTCAAATATCTCATGCAATTAATACTGTTTAAGTTTTCAGAATCAAGAAAAGCAAGAAAATATATTGATTCTCAATGAGATGAGAATAGAAATGTAAACTGTTACAGTGGATAGAAATTCTATTGGTAGCTGAACTCAATTTGGAAGTTTATTTAGAGCCATTTAGAAATATTAGGATTGCTGTTAAATGATACCTGACAAGTCAAAGCCCGTCTTTTCTCAATCTTCTTAACTCTTCAAAAGCAAAGTTAGATTCTTAATATCTCATTAGGAATAAGCTTCATTGTTTAATTTATTTCTTTAAGATGTAGGGAACTTCACATATGTAACTTTCAAAGGTGTTAATATTTCCTTCGTCATTCGAATCAATCTTAATTTCATTTGGGGTTTTTCTGTGTGTGTGCATTCAGATAGCGCACATTGAGATTAGTTTCAGTTGGACTGTCCACTTTGTGGAGGTGTTAATTTCTTCTTCAAGGTCTTGAAAATTCATGCAACATTAGTAAGAATTTACCACGTACATATTATTTGTCATACACTCTGTTAGGCACTGAGTTTCAAAACTAAAACATACTTTCTTTTAGGAGCTCATAATATAGTTAAGAAAATGTATGATAATCAAATGGTTACCACATAATGTGAAAAGTAGAATTATCACAGAATCACAGGTTTCAGTGGAAGCATATTGGTGACACTACTTGTGTATATATGGATGAAACCATAAAGAATGTGTGTTTGAAAATGTCTCTTCGCTTTACAACCTGCCTCAAGGTTGAACTTCAAGAAAGACAAACTATACCTACTTGACTGTAAAATTGCCTACTGGCTCGTAATTCCCCAGAAATCCATATACAACTACATTGTCTGAAGGTAGACTTAATAGTATCTTTAAACATTTATTCTTCCCACCCTATTCTGATGTTTCTATTAATCTTACATATTGATGTTATCAGGCTATCCTACTATTATTTCTTATCCAAACATGTCCAGTCTAATAGATTTGTACAGGAATGAATGCAAGTTTGTATTTCTCTCTAGTGTAACAGGTAAGAAATCCAAGCTGCTAGGGGAGTTCTGCTGTCTTTGAGTTTTCATCTTTCATCTCTGAGTTCAAGGACAAATATCCATTTCCTTCCTTTATTCAGTCAAAGGAGAAGAAGGAGGGATGAGCCAGAAAGTTACACGTGGATCTCTTATTGGACAAAACCTGAAAATTACACACATCATTTCCATTAAAGCAATGTGGGAGAAGTGGTTTATGTGTCCAACTAAACATAGAAATTTCTGTTATTAGAGATGGGAGAATAGGATGCGTAACTAGTGATTTTTTTTCCATACCTCCTAGTGTATTTAACCATAAATTTTTAAATGCAAAGACTATTTTTTGAAAATGTATCTTTGCCTCTTCCACAGTGTACCTCTCAGGTACTTAAGAAAAATATTTTTAATTAATTTTAAAAGCAAAGCCAGACTAAAAAAGATGTTTATGTACATGTTATTTTTTCAATATATGAATAAAAGCATATCTCAACTGGGTTTAATTTAACTCAGAATAGTAAAAACTTAGAAACTTGACAAAGTCAATCCATTAAGAGTCAAAAAAGAGGTAAAAGAGAAGAGAAATTGGAGCTCCTCAGAAGCTCCATACCAACTATCAGATAGGAATATCTGTTCAGGAAGTTGGACATTTTAACAAGTGGCTTTGAGAGGAGCAAAGATGATGAGAATTAAAAGTATATACTCACAATTTACATATGCAACATTGCTGCAAATCAGTTTTATAATTTGTTATAATCATTGCCTATGCTGGTAAAGATGGTCAGTTCCAAGCACTTTGGGAAAAAAAATAATTTTACTCTAATTTTCAGAAGAAATTTGAAAAATAGAAATAATGTTATAAATCATATAGCTCAAACTCTTCATTTAAAAAAGCAATCTTGGGCTCATCTGCCAGAGGGCAGACAGCAGAAGCAAAAAGAACTACAATCCTGCAGCCTGTGGAACAAAAACCACGTTCCCAGAAGGATAGAAAAAATGAAAAGGCAGAGAAATGTGTACCAGATGAAGGAATAAGATAAAATCCCAGAAAAAAAACTAAATGAAGTGGAGATAGGCAACATTCCAGAAAAAGAATTTAGAATAATGATAGTGAAGATGATCCAGGACCTTGGAAAAAGAATGTAGGCAAAGATCAAGAAGATGCAAGAAACGTTTAACAAAGGCCTAGAAGAATTAAAGAACAAACAAACAGAGATGAACAATACAATAACTGAAATGAAAACTACACTAGAAGAAATCAATAGCAGAATAACTGAGGCAGAAAAAAGGATAAGTGACCTGGAAGACAGAGAGGTGGAAATCACTGCCATGGAACAGAATAAAGAAAAAAGAATGAAAAGAAATGAAGACAACTTAAGAGACCTCTGGGATGACATTAAAAGCACCAACATTCACATTATATGGGCCCCAGAAGGAGAAGAGAAAGAGAAAGGACCCAAGAAAATATTTGAAGAGATTATAGTCGAAAACTTCCCTAACATGGGAAAGGAAATAGTCACCCAAGTCCAGGAAGTGCAGAAAGTCCCAGGAAGGATAAACCCAAGGAGAAATATGCTGAGACTCATAGTAATCAAATTGACAAAAATTAAAGATAAAAAAGCAATCTTGGAACTTCCCTGGCAGTCCAGTGGTTAAGAATCTGCCCTCCAGTGCAGGGAACATGGGTTTGATCACTGGTTGAAGAACTAAGATCCCACATGCCACGGGGCAACTAAGCCTTCACATCTCAACTATTGAGCCTGTGTGAGGCCACATACCACAACTAGAGAGAAACCTACACACCACAACAAAGAACCCCCACACCTCATCGAAAGATCCTGCATGCCACAACAAAGATTCCACGTACTGCAGCTAAGACCCAACACAGCCAAATAAATAAATATTTTTTTAAAATAAAAATTAAAAAGCAATCTTTACTAAAAGAGAAAGTATGACATATTCCAAAGATACATTGTCAGCTCTATCATTCCACTAGTATTTATTGAACATTTATTAGGGAATGGACTCTATTCTAGATTCTAGAAATTGAATAGAGCAGAAAGAACCGCTATTCTTAAGGTATTAATACATATATTTAAAAGGGACTAGGGAGAAAACAAGCAAATAATTCACAAGAGAGTAATAAAAATATATTAAGTATATTACATATTTACAGTTATGCAGAGAATTAAGGTACAGTGAAATGATAGCTACTTTAGATTAGGTGGTCAAAGAATTTTGAGGAGGAGATATTTAACCTAAGATTCCATTATGTGATATTCATGCAGAAAGAAGCACTAATACAAAGGTCCTGTGGTCAAACAAGCCTGGTATACTCAAGGAAGAAAAAGATGTTTACTGTGAGTGAAGTGGAGTTTTAGGGAAAAGACTAGATAAAATGATATAAGAAAGGCCAGGTCTGATAGAATTTTGTAAGGCAATGAAATTGTTTATATTTTATTCTACAAGCAGAAGGTAGCCATTGGATGGTATTAGCAAGGCAAAGAGATGAGATGAGATTTATTTTGTGTAAGGTCATTTCTCCTTCCATGGTGATTAATTGGGTGTTAGGGTGGCAAAGGGAATCGGGGCTAATTGTGCCGAGTTCTGGATGAGAAACTGCAATCCAAACTACATTATCTTGGATAAATGTAGTAGTTTTGGAGGAGGAAAAGATATAGCCAGGTATGGAATATATTTTGGAGAGTACACTGAACAAAAGATCAGTTGGAGATTTTGGGAGAGTAGGCAAATGAAAAAGAGGAATCAAAAATAATGTTTTAAAGTTTTTGGTATGGCCATTATAAAGCAGAGAAAGACTGGAGGAACAAATTTTCAAGTGGAGAATTAAAAGTTAGTGTGAGCCAAGTAAATTTGAGATGTATTTTAGATGTCTACATACCAGTATCAGAGTAGGGCTTTGTGTTTGAGTCCAGGGGTATGAAGGGCAATCAGGTCCAAAGGTACAGATTTAGAAGTCACTGGTATGAAGATGTCATCAAAGCCATGGGACTTGATAAGGTTCTTTGGGAGTATGAATAGAGAGAGAAGAGACAGGGGTCCAATTCAGTCAAAGCTTTGGGGTTTCAAAATTCAGAAAACAACTAGAAGAAGAGTATCCTACAAAGAAAACTACATAAAAGGTTCCAGTGCAGGTAAAAGGAAAATTAATATCTCAAAGATGACTAAATTTTGTCCAAAATTTTTTGAGTAGAAATATTAACAAAAATTAGATGATAGTTCCTAGGCAATTAATTAGCTTGATGGTGATATTTAGAACCTTTTAGTGTTTTGCTGTTTCTTGTTCTTAGGTCACACATTATGTTAACTCAATCAGCCATGGTACAAACGTTGAAAAGTCCATTCTCATGACATACTGTGACAGAGTACAATTCATTGTTAAGGGAACTCACTTTTATTGTTATCAGTTGCTACTTTATGTAATTCTTTTTGCTCAGTTTCTCTTTTTCTAAAGGGAGAATAATGATTATGTGACAGAATTTCCAAAACAATGACCATTAAAATTTCCTTTAAAAATTACATTTAAGCTTTATCAGTCATTGGGAAATCCCTTGATAGGAAGTCATAATTTCGTATTGAGCACTTAAGTACTCCTTCCCTCTAGGACCATGAATAACAAACATACAGTAAAGAATCTTTTTCAAATACCATTAGCACATACATGTTTTAACAGTTATTGTAGCCACAAAATGGTACTTTAATAAAAAAAATAATATATGTATACATATTGTATATGATATATATAAACATGTACACAGAGTAATTTAAATTGTACATTATTTATATGATATATGTAATCTCAGAAAGCAGATTTCTTGTCTTCTACCTTCACTTTATGATAGTCTTAGTGCCACTCACAAACATTTTTTTTTCCTTCCTAAGACACATGATAGAAAAATTATCCTCCAACTCTGAAATTAGAAGTGTTAGGTTATTGGCTTTGACCAACAAAGTCTGAGGGATACTGTTATGTTATTGGCTTTGACCAACAAAGTCTGAGGGGTACTGTGTAACTTCAAGCAGAACCCTTAAGCAGCAAAGTGTCGTTTGTTAAAATACTCTCCTCTGCTACACTGAAAAAGGATGAACATAAATGAGCATAATACTCAACAATAAAAAACAAAGTTTTTTTTTCCCTAAGATCAATATCAAGGTCAAGATGCCCACTCTCATCAGTTCCATTCCACATAGTAGTAGTAGAAGTCCTAGCCAGAGCAAATAGGCAAGACAAATAAATAAATCAGAAAGACATAAAATTGTCCCTGTTTGCAAATGACATGATCCAATATATAGAAAATCCTAAAGACTCCATGAAAAAATTGTTACAGCAAATAAACAAATAAACAAATTCAGTAAAATTGCAGGGTACAAAATCAACATACAAAAATCAGTTGTGTTTCTATACACTAAAAATAAACTAACTGAAAGGGAAATTAGGAAAACAATCCCATTTATAATAGCACCAAAAAAATAAAGAACTTACGAATAAGCTAAACTTAACACTTGTATGCTAAACTTGAAACACTTGTATACTGAAAACTGCAAAATATTGATGAAAGAATTAAAGAAGACACAAATAATTGGAAACATATCTTGTGTTCATGAACTAGAAGACTTAATATTGCTAAAATGTTCATATTACACAAAACAGTTGACAGATCCAGTGCAATCCCTGTCAAATCTCATTAGCATTTTTTTTTTACAGAGATAGAAGAAAACAATTCATATGGAACCACAGATGAGCACAAATTGCCAAATTAATCCTGAGAAAGAAGAACAAAGCTGGAGGCATCGCAATTCCTGATTTCAAAACATATTACAAAGCTACACTTAAAAAAACAGTCATAAAGATAGTCATATAGACCAATGAAACAGAATAGGTAGCCCAGAAATAAATCCACACATATACAGCCAATTGATCTTTGTCAAGGGTGCCAAGAATACACAATGGGGAAAAGCTCGCCTCTTCCACAATTGGTATTGGGTAAACTGAATATCGATATGCAAAAGAATGAAATTTGACCCTTGTTTTACACCTTGCACAAACATCAACTCAAAATGGCCTATATGCTGTAAGGCCTGAAACTATACAACTCCAAAAAGAAAATATAGGAGAAAAGTTTCATGATATATGTCTTGGCAGTGATTTGCAGATTTGACACCAAATGCACAGGGGACAAAAACAAAAATAAATAAGTGGGACTACACCAAACTAAAATGCTTCTCCACAATAAAGGGAACTATCAACAGAGTGAAAAGGTGATCTCAGAAAGAGAGAAAATATTTTCAAAGTATATATCTGATAAGGAACTAATCTCCAAAATATATAAGGAACTCCTTTAACTCAATAACTAAAAAATGAATAAAGATTTTTTTAAAAGTGTGCTAAAGATTTAAATGGACATTTCTCAAAAGAAGACATACAAAAGGCCAATAGGTATATGAAAATAAAAACTTAACATCACTAGTCATCAGAGAAATTCAAATCAAAACAATGAGATATCATCTTACACCCATTAGAATAATTATTATCGGGAAAACAAAGGATAACAAGTGTTGGTGAGGATGTGGAAAAATTGGAACTCCTGCACGCTTTTGGTGGAGATGCAGGCACTGTGGAAAAGAGTATGAAGTTTCCTCAAAAAATTGAAATAGAACCTCCCATATGATCCAGCAATCCCACTTCTGGGTAGTTATCTAAGAAAACTGAAATCAGAATCTTAGAGGGATACGAGTACTCCTATGTTCATTGCAGCGCTATTCACTGAGATCCCCACCGTAGTTGAGGATAATTCACTGTTGGTTCCCATTATGAGGTTAAATACTCCAGTTTATGCTTTATAATCTCTTTTTTAGACCCTAGGAAATCTAGTATTTTACTCCACACACTTGTATCCCCCTCCCTGGGGACGTCTGACTCCTACAGTTCATCCCCTCCAACAGCATCAAAGACTGCTTCAGGCCCAATATTTTCTCTTGCCTGACCACATCTGGTCCTTGAGAAACACTCAAACAGCTTCTGCCTTAATACTTTGGGAAAGCACAGATTAATCTGTCTGCTGTCAGAGTCACAAAACAGCCAGTTTCTCATGCTTCAGATTTCTTAAGTTTGAGTCAGACACCATGAACTGTGTCTACCAAACTGCAGGAGACACATTAAGATCAGTCATCTCTTTAAAGTTTCAATTCAAGCAGAATGAGACGTACCACCTTCCTTCTTGCAGAGACAGCCTTTTCCAAAGAAATCTCTATCTAATCAAAATGTGGCCAGTTACATTCCCTCATTGTGAGTGAGGAAGCTACACCTCCTTTTGTGCGATTGTCTCTCATCTCACTTTGGAATGTTGACATCACTCACTTTGTGGCCCCAGCAGAAACTCAGGCTAAAATAAATTTATTTTAATATAAGGTTACACATATTTCATTCTTCTTCATTATTTGTTACTCTTTTGTTGTTGTTGTTCAGCTGAATTCAGATGACTACTTTGATCAAGTTCTGTTTGAAAATCTAAAATATTTCATGAACTTTGCGTTTTAAAAAATATTGATAAGTTTTAAAAAATTGATTTGTGCTTCCTAACGTGATAAATTGAAAAATTTAAGTTGCACCTCATTCTTTGGGCTTGCAGGCCTCAAAACAATATGGAATTTACTAGGGTTTTATTATGCCTAATCTTGTAGATAAATGGCATAATCAGCTCTTCTTTTAAATGCAAATCAGATAATCACAGATTAAGTATTTAATAGCCAGAAAAGATTATGAAGAGAGTCTACACTAACCACTTCACTTTATCTTTGACTTTAAGGAAAAGAACCACAATCTTCAAATTACTTGTTTGACATTATAAAACTTATTAATATTAGAATCTATTTACTAACAAAACTTTCTCCATTATACCGTGGTGTTCAGTATTTGTACAAAACTCTAAATGACCCCGGTAATCATTAAAAAGTGTTGAATGTTTTAATTTAATGGCAGCTTTCTTAAGAGGCCCTTAAAAAGTAAATAGTATTCAAATGCATCAAAAATATCAGTAATATACTTACTGGAAAACAATTGCAATCTTAATTTAAAGATGTTTTATTGGGTAGCTTTTCCTTTCCTTAATACCCTTCCTATGTTTGGATAGATATCACATTATTTGTCCTAGATAAAATTCCTCCTCATTTCCCCATATTACATTTCTTTCCCCCTAGCATAGTGAATAGATGTCATTATTAGTGTTGGTGAATTTTGGAAGGTGTCTAGATGGGAATTTCCATCATGATGCTCCTGGCCTCTCTGACTGTCTTAGACCTATACATTCACTCCAGGGCCAGAGAGGAGAAATGAGAAAATGCAGTTATCAGGTCTTCCTCTGTGTTTCCATTAACCTGAGTAGTCCCTTCACAACCTCGGAAGTGCAGAGAGTGAAGGATGGCCCAGGTGAGGCAGGTCAGATAGATTCCGTAATTTTTACTCACTGTTCTTCCTCAGCCCTATCTGGCTATTGATTGGATGAGCTGAAGATGCGTAATGCCTCTGGGATCTTAGAACGACTAAGAGGAAATTCCCTCCCTCCACATAGTAACACCTTCAGGCTCCTGTAGTCATTCACTTTACAGAGGAAAGTAAAACAAACCTTAACAATGAAGTCATCTGAAGAAAAATAAATTTCATCCCCCAATAGGAAAGTGAACTCTCATGCTTATTCAGTTTTCAGATTCCAATTACATATTTATGCTAAAGAAAACAAATATTTCACATAGGTTCATAAAGCTGCAAAGTGAGTAGGAGTTTTTAAGATCATTTGATCTAATCTCTTTACATAACAGACATGAAGACGGAAGTGCAGAGCTAATAATCCACATAACTCCAATATTTGGGGTAACTGGAGTAACTTTGGTTTTCTAATCTCCAGTCCAGCAGCCTCTTTTTAGCAAGGTTTTCTAACTCCTAATAGAGCCAGCTTCTATTGTCGCTTTGGATCTTGTTATGTTAGAACACCTAAAACTAATGTAGCCACTTATTCCCAGCGTGAAAATGTATCCAACTTCATGAATGTCAGGCTGGAGAAGTGAAAAGGACTTAGGACTTTTGACCTTGCTAGACCAGTTCTTAAGCTTGACATAGCTCTGGAATCTCTACTTTCTGAGATCAGAAATTTCCATAAGTTTAAGACAGCTTAAGTCTTATTTCAGCTTAAATAGTACTAACTAAAAAATTCTCCATCTCAACCTTATTTTTTCCTTTTTTTTTCCCCCAGTGGAGGAGCCATCTGGTCTCCTTCAAGGAATGGAGAGCTCCATGTGATTCATTTAGCTTGAGGGACAGAAAAGATATTGGCTATCCTTGTTCAAGAAATTCAAACTAGTTGTAAGTGTAGCCTCGTCAACTAACATCTACCGCTGGCATGGAGAGCATCTCCCATCTAGATGCAAACGCACAAGAAATTTTTCAGGGATGAGATTCTTCAGAGATGGAAAGGCTGGAGGGATTCATTCAATGTCATTCTTTGCAGCAGAAAATAATGCGAGGATCGCTAGGGTTTTAATAAGATCTTCTGTACTAGTGGTTCTAAACCAGAGGTGTTTTTTGTCGCCTGGGAATTTGTCCTACAGGAGACAGCTGTCAATATTTGGATTCATTTTTAGTTGGCACAATTTGAGGGAGGGGCTGTTGGCATCTAGTCAGTAGAGAGCAGGGGTGATGCTAATCATTTTACAATGCACAGGACTGCTCTGTGCAAAGAATCACGCAGTCAAAAACGTTAATAGTTCTCAGATTGAGAAACCCGGTTTGTTTTGGATTATCTGCTATTCATATGGATTTCAGAAATCCTATAATTTTCATAGAGTTCTTGTATTTCACTCAACAAATTATTAATTCAGAGAGAATGGCTTCGACAAAGGAGTTGTTTTTTGTTATTTTGCAGGAAAATGCCTGATCTTTTAATGTTTGATTTTACTACATCATAGAGTAGATCATAAAACTGTCAGAAGCCTGGAGGAGAGGTTACTGGGAGACTGATGGCCATGATTCAGACTTGGGGATGGTGTTTTGCCTCATGGAAATTTAATTCGGCATTTAACAATGTATTTGTTCTTCGTGTTTTATGGTAAATGGGAATATTGCCTTCCTTGCTCTCTTTGAAAATTTATGAACCATGGTACTAGTTCTACTCAACTGACCATGCACAAACAGGGTGTAGCATTTAATTGCTGGTTGGTGACTTCCCGGCTCTTTTTAACCCTGGTGCCCTGATGGGCAACAATCTAGGTAGTAGACTTTCTATCCCCATGGTTAATGCGACTTGAGCAAGAGATAACTGTTCATTATTTCAAGGCTGAGACTTTGGGTTGTATGTTGTTTCAGCCTAATTTAGGTTTATTTTGAAAAAGACAATTAGTAAAAATTGTAAATGGGTCATTTTGAGTTGAAAATGAAACTCAATTAAGTATAAAGTTGGAAAGTGAATTTAAATTAAGACCTTAAAAATTCCATCAACAGGAATAGGGAAAAATATATCTGTTTAACCCCACTGTACATCATGTAATTTGCTTGCTTTCATTTCACAGACAGTTGTTGATCATCAACTATACAACTGACAAAATGCTAGGTACTGGCAGTTGAAAGGTGACACAACAGAATGCTCTTAGGTACCAAAGTTTTTCTCAGCTTTGCCTGCTAAGGCTCAAAACTTTAAGCTCCACTAAATGAGACATGTTATCTGCTTTATTCACTGTGGTCAACTTAGCATCTACTACATCAGTCAGCATATAGTAGGCTTCAATGAATAAATTAATAAATATGGATTTTAACAACTTAAGTTCAGGGAATTTTGAGTTGTTGAGACTGAGAGGATGATTTCAGCCCCAAAATTATCATCACCAGAAACTGGATGGGAAATGAGAACATGTAGTCAAGTTTTGGAGTTGAGCACTGTTAATAAATAAAGACAATTTCTTCAATGCATTGCCATTTCAGACAGTGAGAGAAGCCCTAAGAAAGTCACTTCCCAAATTGGGAATGATTTCCTATTAAGTTGAAGATATTCACCATCTCACATCTGAAAGTTTCTGAACTGCTGAATAAATGATTGCCCAAGACTTCTGGGGCTGGAGAAAGACATAGGAATGAAAGGGTAGATTTAAGAGAGTACGCCAGGGCTGCAGCCCACCTTTGGAGCTACTATGGCAAGAAGATACCTCAAAATGCGGTCGTCCTCTCCATGCTAACCATCCCCAAAACATCATTTACTAAATTTGGAAAAACTAATATCAATAGCAGTGCATCTTTGCATTTATGCGTTTGCGTGTGTATCTGTATGTATGTGCATGCACCTAGGGGCATAGATTAAAACCCACCTGATGTCTCTTGACAGGGAATGAGACGGATGCATCCTATCTCACTTAAGACTCTCTTAAATACCATCAAATGTGCCCCATGTGGATACTCACCCCACAGAGGGTAGCAGTGAGTCAATGTTACAAAGAGAAGCAGTGACTCAGTAGGGAGAGAAGAGGCAGTTTTATTTTAAAAGGTCATTAATAAAAAATTTTAAAACAGATATATCTGAGTATTAGAAACTAGAAGTTTGCTCTTCTAATAGGTAAGATTATTGACAATGTACAGAAGTGAACAGAGCTGTCATTAGAATATGCTCATAGCGAAGCAAGAAAGAGGGAGGTGTTGACTTAGTTGGCAACAGTTATTGGAAAAATAAATCGGTTTTATGCCTCACTCCAGTAAGCTGAGAATCCTAAATGAATCAGTTTCAAAGAAAAAGATAGTCCTTGCTGATGAGATGCTTACAACTAGTAGGGTGAAAAAGACAAAATTTTCAACATGATATGAAAGTAGGGCTATGGGGATACACTAGCTTCAGGGATGTTCTGAGTATTTACACTTAGACTAGGGAGATACAGGAAGATTTCCTGAGAAAACAGCATGGTGAGAACTAAAGTTTTAAGGATGAATAATAGTTATCCAGGCAAAGAATTTGGGGAAGTGTATTCAGGGCAGTTAAGCAGCATTAGTTAAAGCATAGAGCTGTGAAACAGCATGGTGTGTGAAACAGCAAGTCATTTGATTCCAAGTGCATAAAATAAGAGGCAGGACAAGGCAGGAGAGAAGGTAAGAGTTAGGTCATGAAGGGCTACAGTATATAATAGTAACGAGTGTCGATTTTATAGTGTGAGGATTTTATGGGGAACAGGGTTCCACTGAAGGGTTCTGAAGCAGGCAAGTGGCATGATCAGATCTCATTTCAGATGGAATATTAATGGTAATGCTAATTCCATGGAGGATGGATTGGAAGAAAGAGACGCTGCAGGCAAAGAGAGCAGTTAGGCACTCATTATGAGGGTTATACCCAAGGAGGCTCTAAACTAAAGGAACAATGTCCTGGTTTGAGGAAAGATTATAGATATATAAACAATTTAGTAGATATGTTTAGTAGGAGATTTCCTGGAAGTTGGAGTAAGGAAAAGAATTTAATATTGCATCTCAAATATTGTATTTAAAAAAATTGCATTTGGGCAATTGTTTTATCAGAGATAGAATTGTTTTATCAGAGATAGGTCATACAGGAACAGGACCAATTTAATGGAGAAAGACAAGTTCATGCCAAGTTTAAGATAGTTTTGAAAATATCCAGCAAGAGGTTGTATATATAAATCTGAACTTCAATGTAGACATTGGCCTTAGAAATACACAAATAGGACTCATAAACATTGGTTGGAAATTAAAACTAAGAAAGTGGAAAATAATCTTCCAGCAGCAAGTGTGGAGTAAGAATGACCATAGGTGAATGTTGAGAGACATTTAAGGAGTGAGCAGGAAAAGAGGAAACCCATAGAAGATTGAGGAAGACAAGTCAAAGAGAGAGAGAATGGTTTCCCAATTACAAGTAAAAGAGTGATAATATTGCTACTCTTCTAGTAGGCCAAGAAAGATGGAAAACCCACTGGATTTATAATTATGGGAGGTCACTTGTTACTCTGACAAAACAGTTTCAGTGAAATGATAGAGACAGTGTATAAATTATAGGATATAAAAAAATGGATGGGAAAAGAGGAAAAATAATCTTATTTCAAGAAACATGCTGGTAAAGGAAAAAAAGAGCAATCAGATGATAACAAAGGTGTTAAGTTTCAAATAAGTGTCTTTCTAATTACTTTTTTACTTGGTTGCAGGGGTTGGTACTTAGAGACATTATACATGTTTGGAAGCTAAGGATAAAGCCAAGAAAAAGAGAGAAGGAAAGGATGCAACTGATGGACTAAAATCTTGGAGGACATTTGGAAAATAAAGAACAGATATCTAGGTCATGATTGGCTATGAAGAGGAGAATCATGTAATCCTCTAGGAGGGTAAGGTAGCTATTGAAATTCTACAGGTGAGAGGGACAAAAGAGCAAATGATCCAAGTTTTATGGATTAAAATGTCCTAATAATATAGATATTCACCCATAAAGAATAAGGGTAGGGGTGTAGGGGGCCCTTGAAGATAAATGTGGAATAGTTGTTGAAGAAATGGAAAAGGGAATTGATAAAGGAGGTAAAAGATGTCAAAAGATTTAGGAACTAACTGGGTTTGAATATAAATCTGTGGCTACAGGAACGTTTACATTGTGGCACTTCTATAGTAATTCTGAGCACCAGCATTATAGTAAAGAAGGTGGACAGTAAAATTAATTCAGCCTTGAAATTTTACCAGATAGGTGTCTGTAAAGATAAGGGTGCAAGACAGAGGGTAGTGGTAAAATGACAGTTGAAGTGATCAGTAATGGAATTCCTGCTAAAGAGAGAAGATAGCAAATCCTGGAAAATCTAGCTCAGCTGAGAGGAGGTGAAGTGGGATCAAGGAACAAGTTGTTTCTGTAAAGCTGCTTCTGTAAAGTTTAGCAGAGGTGGTAGGAATGAAACTGAGAGCTACAAGAATAGGAGTTTGTAGTCAAAGTATGAGATATCAGTGCTTAAGGTTCAGATGTGGACAAATTTGGGTTTAACTTCAATGTGTGGCATTTAATGTGGTAAATTAGATATTTTGTGCCCAATTTATGACAAAGAAACTGATTTGGAGAAGTTGGATGATTTGTCTAAATTGAGACAACTAGTAGGTATTAGAGATGTAATTTGATCCCAGTCGTTTTTTCTCCAAAGCTTCTGTGCTTTTACCATATTGTTCTCCACAATTTGGCTTTTCAAATACTGAAATAAAAGTATGCACCTTTGCTTACATATGTTTGTACTGTTTTAATCTGCAAACGGATCAAGGTAATTCTGATAATCAATTGTCTTAATAACTTTGCTTTATTTTGCTTATAAGTGTCGCTGTTCACGCTTGGTTCCTTTTTGTCTGAGTCTTTGATTTGGTAACGTCTTCAAAGATGTTAGAGTTATTTATATTCTGGAGATATTCAGCCCAAAAACATTTTGTTCATGACACTGTGTTATCAATGGAGTTTGTACTGGTTTCAGAATTACATATAATTAGGTAAGAGAGTAAGATATTACAAGTAAGGCATTTTAATTCAAATGTTGTGATTGTACAGATATTTTACTTATATTTTGCTAAAAATACTGTTTAATCGAATTACCCAAATACTTTTCTTGTAGAAAACACACAGACTCTACAAAATCACAGACATCCACTAAAGAGTCCATCCAAATTTCCAGATAATTAGAATCCCCTCAGTTTAATAATGCAGGGCTAGATCAAAATATTTTACTCATGAAGGTATGGAAACTAGATTTCTTTAATATCACAATATAAAGTTCTTAATATCCATGTTAAAATTCACATTCTGTTTAACTGAATTTTTTAAAGTCATTTATTTTGCCTGATCTCCAATTACTTGGATCATAGTCCTCCAAATGTGTAAGTGTTCTTGCATTTTTGTAACTGAGTTAATTTCAGAATTAGCTTCTGTAGCAGCATCCTTAACAAATAGGAGTATTAAATATATTTTCTTTTTATTGTAAGGTTAAGTTTGGTCTTGTTTGTGGCATTTTATGATGTCCTGATTATTTTTATAACGTTTATTTCATACTGAAATGTCTGTTTTTAGTTGATTTTGGTGATGTGACCCTGGTAAAAGTAACACATTAGAAAAATGTTCTGAAACCGAGTTATTGTTATTTCTTTTTTGCAGACAATTTTCAGCCAAAATACATCCTCTAATTTCAACAAGCTCCTTTATTTTATAAATTAAATTGTTTATAAAAAGAAAATGCAGAAACATGGTTAAACCTTTAAGTATTAGGTCATTAAAAATCCATTCTTGCCTTCCTGCCCATAACTACATCTTTTTTCAGACCTGTCACCCATTTCATTTAAGCACTTAGCTCTCTTCTAATGAATGAATTGGCATTTCATATTACCTTATTATCCTATAAAACAAAATGCATACTCAATAACATTAACGGTAATTTCTCATAAAGACACATTATCGATCCGGTGCTACCTGTAAGCATTGAAAATTGCAGGCTGCACACAGAGCCTTTCACATCTGGGCCTGAAGAATTAAAGAAAAATTAAATTTGACAGCAGTAAATTCACAGGCACAATCTAGGCCCCAATTTATATGCAAAATGAAATGCTTTATGAAAATTTCTTCTATTTTCTCACGGAGATTTGGGAAAAATATTTCACTAGATGCTTCTTCCTTTAATATCCCTCTACTTAAATATTATACTGCAGTCACTGCAGACTCTCTTTGATGTATAAATAATCAAGTTAAATTATGTGCAGCAAGGAGACTAGTGCTCTGCCATTCTTATTTTACAAAGTAATTTCTACCCTAGAGGGTCAAATTTCCCTGACAAATTCTTAATTACTATGTTGCAACAGAAGCAGAATCTATTTGTGCATAAATCCTGGGCATTCCCATGTGGCAAGTAACTAATATTACCAACCATTTCACTTGGCCTGTTCACTGAACTCCATAATTAGATAATACTTTTGATGATGGTACATTTGAAGTCTTAATCCATTTAATTTTTTATGAGATTTTTTTTATTTTAATAGGGATATGTTAGTGACCACTGCCTATTTAAAAATCATTAAAATTCTGTCCACAGCAGTAATAAAGATTAAAGATTACTAATATGGCATTCATAACCTTGCTGGTTTTCCAGAAATCCAGGGCTTAAGGTAAATGTTAAAGGTCATTTAATATGTTAGTCACTAATTATAATCCTGGGTAATAGGTTCCTTTTCTAATTATCATGGTATAAGAGTTCTATTGTTTCAGTCTCTGCTTCTGATTTTCATATTTAGCTTTTTGGGGGATGAGTAATCCTGGAATTAAGCTCCTGAACATTGATGAGAGTAGGTAATGCTTGATGCTTAACTGGATAAAAGCTTATATTTGAATGCTGTATGATATCTTGCCTTGAAGTTACCTGCAAAAGATGCAGAATCCCTTTTCTAGCACTGGGTTCAGGGAAAAGGTCACTGTAAGATTAATGCACCCATATTTTAATATCAAACTACAACAAATTTGATAACAGCTTTTTAGTACGCCTGCCAAAACATTAAGAAGAGAGCTTGAACAACCTGAAACATGAAGAAGATGTTTTTAAAAGGTGAACTAGATTTTGTCTATCCTTTAACCTAATAATAAAAGTGCAGAACTGTGTAATTCACATGACAATAAATTGTTCACTCCTTCTTTAAACACACACACACACATACACATGCACACACATATACCCCACAAGCTAGAGTAACTGCTTAAAAAAAGAAATCACTAGCTGCCTTCTAGACGAGTATTCTAGGATCATGATAAACAAAACTATTATGGACTAATTAAAGCCCATCAAATTTTTGGTCATTACTTTTTACAAAACTCAGATTGTCTTGACATTTTCCATTGATTTATACATTTGTTTTAGAATTATTACATATTCTATTTATATAATGTTCACATTTTGAATTATTTCATTAACATGTATTTTCCCCCCTTTTGAAAATAATTTGCATTTTTCTGCCCCTTCAGTTTTATTCATTTGTGCCCAGTCTTTGTACTCATCCTTGCAGGAAATATTTAGACAAACCACTAATAGAATACTGAATGTTTCTTAGGTTGTTAGAGCCTTAAGAATATTGCATTAGAACTCTATCAGTAGAGTTTGATTTGATTAATTCATAATTGTTTATTGACATTTGCTTTGTTCCAGACACATAAAGATCCCTGTTATCATGAAACTTTTATTCTACTGGCATGAGATGTACAATAAAGAGAATACCTATATACAATATTCAATAATATGTCAACAGTTTAAAAGTACTACAGAAAAAAAAGTAAAACACAAGCAGAAGATAGGGATTGATGATTAGGAAGAAGGTCGCTATTTTAATTTTGTTTGATCTTAGAACGATTCATTGAGAAAATGACATTTACCAAAGACTGGTAAAGGTGACTCAGGTGTATCAGGTATTAAGGAAGAGCAAACAACAGGTACAAGGGCTCTGAGGCAGGAGCACACCTGGCTTATTTGAGAACAGCATGGAAATGAGTGTGGTTAGTAGGAAGTGAGTAAAAGCAAGAGTAATAGGAGATTTTTTTAAAAAAGTATTAGGGTCCAGGTCATGAAGGGTCTTTAGGCTCTTGTAGAAATTTTGATTTTTTTCTGTGTGAGATGGAGGCCACCTGAGTATTTAAAGAAGTGTCATAATTCTACTTGTGTTTAGAAATGACAACTCTGCCTTCTGGATTGAAAATCTGCTCATGAAAATACAGAGGTAAAGCAGGAAGACTAGTTAAGGAGCCTTACAAATCATTCAATCAAAAGATGGTAGTGGGGCTTCCCTGGTGGCGCAGTGGTTGAGAGTCCGCCTGCCGATGCGGGAAACACGGGTTCGTGCCCCGGTCCGGGAGGATCCCACATGCCGTGGAGCGGCTGGGCCCGTGAGCCATGGCCGCTGAACCTGCGCGTCCGGAGCCTGTGGTCCGCAACGGGAGAGGCCACAACAGCGAGAGGCCCGCATACCGCAGAAAAAAAAAAAAAAGATGGTAGTGGTTTGGATCAGAGGATCATTGTGAATATTGGAAGTCAAATTCTATAAACTTCGAATTTAGAGCAAAAGAACTTGGTAACACATGAGAGGTAGGTTGTGAAAAAAGGAAAATAGTCAATAATGACACTAGAACTTTGGCCTTTACCGACACAGCTTTCATTTGTAACCTTGATAAAGGCATTTCCAGTATACTGTGGCGTCAAATGCCTAAATGAAATGAATTCAAGGGAAAATGAGAGAAAAGGAATTGAAGATAGAAAATATAAACAACTCATCCTAAGAGTTTTGCTGTTCAAGGTGAGAACGTTAGGGTGGCAGCTAGAAGGAAATAAAGGTTTATGATGTTTTCTTTTGAAGATGGAAGAAAGAGGTGCTTATCAGAATGATCCAGTAGAGAAGGAAAAACAAGGAAGTTGATAGTGTTTGCACACAGAAGACATAATGCGGGGATGCAGAATTTAGATTGGGTTAGGAGTGTAGGAGGGTGCATGTACACAGTGTCCTAATTATCTATGGGAGATGTTCCCTTATACATGGAGGGAATGGAACATATGAATGTATAAAACAACAATCCTTTTCAGCAGGATAGTTTTCCTAGAAAAGGGCAAATAATAGGACTGGGGAAGCTATGAAAACTCATCAAACTGAGGTGTGGAAGGACAGTGGTGAAAACCAAGAGGAGGGAAAAATAAAGAAGCAACTGTAAACATAAGAGTGTTAGTACAGACTTTTCAGAAAGATGAGAACTATTGATGGTGCTTTTCCAAATAAGTTACAAAATGAACACAAACGCAAGCTATAGCTGATGGCACAGGCAGGGATGTATACAAGACTGTGAAGTTCATGGGGGACCCCATGCTTAGAATGGTCTTGCACTTTGTGCCATGTTCTGCTGTCACAGCCTTGAGACTTTTAACAATTTTTGAACAAGGAGGTGTTGTGTTTTCCTGCAGAGGGCAGCATCAAACTCCCACCCAAGAGGGATCCAGATGTTGAAACTGATGATGCCTCACACGTACACCAAGAAGTTATGAAAATGTTTATTACTCACCTAATAAGAGTTTGGGGGAGAGCAGGATAGGTTCCCAAGCAGATCCCAAATGGCTTGAGTGAATGAGGTGCAAATAAATGGCTTTAGTTTTGAAAGTGGTTAAGAGACAGGCTGAGATAAGAGTTTCTGCAGGGAAGCTGGGTTTGTCTGGCTTGAAATTCTCCATCTGGTGCCAAAGAAGAGAGTGAGAGCTTTCAGATTCTTTATTAAAAGAGGTCTCCAGGATTCCATCTTGCACTGCCTCCACAAATTATATAGCCAATGCTGGTTTTACAGAAGCAGATACAAAGATGTTTATTAAGGATTAACTACTGTGGAGGGAAGAAGGAAAGCAAGATTGGGCAGAAGGAGAGATTGGACTGTCACAGAAGCCCAATAAAACTCAATATCCCCTGAGTGGAGCGAAATGGCCATGATTTTATTTCCTCCTGTGCTTATTCAAAGAAGGGAAGCTGCACACCCCTCAGAGCTAGGGGGCAAATCTTTCTCTGAAGGGAAATCTGGGTAGGTTCATTTCTACATTTACCAGGGTTAAGCAACTATTCAATATCTTGATATTTGTTGTAGGTCTTTGAATACAAATTAAAATATTTGATTTTTTTCTGTAAATTAAACATAAGTCAGGAGGAAAGGCCTTAGAGACACCCATATTAATAGGTCACCAAGAGAACATAGAATTTATTGTAAAAGAAGTGGCATTCAGAGTTCATCATTTATTAGATCCATGACTTCTTAGTAGATATGGAAAGCTCAGCTTCTATGAGGGTTAGTTTTTCTTTGATGTAGATGGTAATGATACAAATAAATATTTGTCGTGAGCAATAAAAATATGAAATAACTGTTGATGAGTAAAGGTTTTATATAAATGTTAGTTATCTTCAAGAGCTTCAAAGTATAAACATTGTGACCTGTGCTTAGGCCACTCAAAATTCTGTTCTTTTACAGTGGAAGAAAGTCTTAAACTTAGAGTTGATTCAGTATATTATATTCTATATTGCCCCTTCTGGTAATAACCTATTTTCAAGAGCAAACTTTTAGTCATAATAAAATTTTCATGCCCATCAATGATTACTGTCTATTATATCTACTTTATTTACCAAACTCAGCTGAATTACCTGAAGATCATCAATAGAAAATAAAGTTTTAAATTGATCAGAGCATATTTCTTACTCATTTCAGTGTCTTAAGAAGGGGTTACTGGTATCTTCTACAAGACATCAACATTTTATTTGTTTTCTCAAATAATATTAAAAGGATGCTTCTGTTTAACCATTTCTTGTTCTATCATGACATTTATGGGCTTTTGCAGGACTTTTTGAGGATAAATCTATGCATATCCAACATTCTCCACAGCTTTGAATTTCTTATACTCCAATTACAAATAGTGAATCCTCACCCAAGTCACCAAGAGTAAAATAGAGTGCCAGTTTATTTAGGGCTCTGCCTCAAGTACATAGAGACAAGTCTTCAGTTCATGGTTAAAACACATATTTCAAAGTGAGTAGAAAATGAAATAAACAGGTCCCATATTTGAATGATAAAAGTCGGAAATTTGCTCAAATTCCCTTGTAAATCAGGCTGTGTAATCTCATGATGTCTCTGGAGGTTTAAAAAAAGAAAGAGCCATTGCATCATAATATTGTCTATGTTTCTTTCAGGTTCTAATTTTATTTCTTTCAGGTTCTAATTTCTTTAATTGAAGTCTTAAGACAGGTTTGGATGTTTAAAATTAAAGTGTTTGCATCACTTAAAATTCTATGGTTCTTCCTTTTCTTATAGTGTTTAATGTCATGTAGGCAAACCCTGTCCCAACTACACAGGAACAGATTTGTCATTCCTGGTCTCTGAAATAACTCGGAATAAAATTGGAGAGAGAAGGTGTATATACTTGTATTTATGTGAGATTGGAAATGCCAAATAGAACTGTACACATACACTTCATAGGAATCTTAATAGATTCCTATTCTATATTTAGAATATTCCTACTCTAAAATAGATCATTTTAGAAACTCATCCTGAGCTTATTTCTCCATTTACATATTTGTTTATTTTAAAACTCAATTAAAGAAAGCTAAGGAAATATTTAACTCACTGATATTTTGAAATAAGCTAACATCTTATTTGGGTATCCAATACCACAGTGCAGGGATATTTGAAAATGTCAAGAAAAAAATAAAATATTACTGTTTTTCTCAATCCCTTCCTCTGTTTATTCTCCCCTCTGCTACACTGTGCTAGGTATAGATGTCCTATTTAATCCCTGACTGAGAAATGTAAAATGTCATACTATTAAGTTAAAATGGTAAAAATTGTGCCCTTTTGAGTACCATTCTATTGACCAAACCCTGCATCAGACATGAATGTGAAAATAGGGGTGGAAAGATGCTACATTTCTATATTATAATTGTTAGACCTAGAAATCTATACCTTGATAAGAGAGAATGAGAGAGAGAGAGAGAGAGAGAGAGAGAGAGAAAGAAAAACAATGAGAATTGGAATCATTAAGCATGCAGGCATATACTGCTATGTATAAAATAGATAATAAGGACCTACGGTATAGCACAGGGAACCCTACTCAACACTCTGTAATGACCTATATGGGAACAGAATCTAGAAAAGAGTGGATATATGTGTATGTATAACTGATTCACTTTGCTATGCGGCAGAAACTAGCAAAACATTGTAAATCAACTATACTCCAATAAAAATTAATTAAAAACAGAAGGTAGGCAGAAAGGTAACCTAAAAGTAGAGTTGTATTTGATTCTCTTGATACTCAAAGAAAAGTTGGCCCAATTATCAATGATCTCAACTTGATACTTTCTTCAGAACATATGCTCTACCCCTCCATAGCTGTTAAAAAGATTAACAGTCACGATCACAGCACTTGAATAGAACAATGTAAGTTCATTTAGGCTAATCTGATATCTTAAAATAGACCATCATAAAAATCACTCCAGAAAGATGAGAATCTATTTTTAAATGCTTCCAGAAAAAAAAAGCAGTTTTATCTTCCTCAGTTTATCAGTCCTGACCACAAAAAAAAGGCTGCCTAATTCTAAATCTAAGTTTAAATTCTGTTATTTAATCATACACTTTTATGCTGAATATTAGTGAAAATGTGAACTTACTCCTCTCAAACTTTAGAAGTTTTCTTTCAGCTTCTCTTTTTCTAGTGCACTTACTCAAAGCATGGTTCTTGGACAATTTGTATCAGAATCACCTCATACATTCTTTAAAATGCAGATACCTACCTGCAGATCAGAATATTTGGACATGATAACAGAAAATCTACTTTTGTAAATTAATTTCACTTTTTAACAAATTTTAATGATCTAATAGTAACTAATGTCGAGAACCCTTTTGACCTAACACTTTCATTATAATTATAATTCTACCTTAAATTCTCATCTGATTACTCACCTCCATAAACAATTCATCATATCCTTATGATATCAACATAGTCTTAGAATTTTGTCACAATTGATCAAAATAGTCATTCCCCCTAAGAATCTCTAAAGTTTTTCAAAAAATCCAACACATATCTATTGAGCACTTTTTCTACTGTTCTATATTTTAGGGTAACAGAGCAGTAAAACAAATAAAAAAATAATAACCAATGTCATTGTGGAGCTTACTTTCTACTAAGGAAGGGCACAGACAATAAATAAAACAAATAACCCAAATATATGAAGAAGATAATACACACTAAGGAGAGTGGAAGTGCCAGAAGGGGACTGTGATTTTAAATAGTGAGTAAATATGTTCAGATTTTTGAGTAAAAATTTAAATGAGATGAGGTGAAGGAGGAAAGCAAACAGATGTCTGGAAAGACCACCCATAACAGAGAAAAAAGCAATTACAATGGCTCTCGGTCCGAAGTACAGTTGATGCACTTGAGAAATCACAGAGAAGGAACTGAGATTGGATGGAACTGAACAAGAAAGAAGTCGGGGGCTTCCCTGGTGGTGCAGTGGTTGAGAGTCCGCCTGCCGATGTAGGGGACGCGGGTTCGTGCCCCAGTCCGGGAAGATCCCACATGTCGTGGAGCGGCTGGGCCCGTGAGCCATGGCCGCTGGGCCTGCGCGTCCGCAGCCTGTTCTCCGCAATGGGAGAGGCCACAACGGTGAGAGGCCCGCGTACCGCAAAAAGAAAAAGAAAAAATGAGACACTACAGGTGGAGAAAGTTTGGAGGGATCAAAAGATTGATTTTCAGCATTGTAAGTCTGGGAGATAATCAAGTGGAAATATCAAGTATCCAAGTAAATTCAGGGGTCTTTTGTTCAAGGGAGAAAGTCAGGCTGGATCATATGATGGGATTTAAAGGCACCAGATTGAATGAAGTCACGTAGGGAGAGAAGTAACCTAAGGAAAGTCTCTGCGGGACTCCATTTAAGAGATCTGGTGCTGGGACTTCCCTCGTGGCACAGTGGATAAGAATCCGCCTGCCAATGCAGGGGACACAGTTTTGAACCCTGGTATGGGAAGATCCCACATGCCATGGAGCAACTAAGCCTGTGCGCCACAACTACTGAAGCCCACGCGCCTAGAGCCCGTGCTCCGCAACAAGAGAAGCCACCGCAATGAGAAGCCCGCGCACTGCAACGAAGAGTAGCCCCCGCTCACCGCAACTAGAGAAAGCCTGCGCACAGCAACAAAGACTCAACGCAGCCAAAAAAAAAAAAAAAACCACAAAGAGATCTGGTGCCAAAGCAGGGAGTGGGGCTCTCATCCATGATTTCAAATGTTATCTGCAGGTCAAGTTAAGAGATGGAGTGAGAATTCACCATTAGATGTATCAACATAGAAGAATTGTTGACACTGGTGCAAGCAGTTTTAATAAAGTGGAGGATGAGAAGCAATAACCAGATTAGAGTGAATTTAGGATACAATGGAAAGAGAAATTTATATCTCTCAAATATATACACTTGCCATGCTCAGTTTTGCCCTTTCCATGTCATTTAATGAACAGCTTATATATTTTCCATTTTTTCTCCAACCAATTAGATCACTTTTAATTGATGGATTAAATATACATATACACTTTTAAATGTTTCTTTTTTATTGTTGATTCACAGTCTGCATTACTAACAACATTGTCATTATTGGGAACTCTGATAAAATCTATCCTATCTCTCATAACAAGAAAGGATTTTTCTGAATTCTATCCAGGTAGTTGGATGAATTCCTATCTGCAAACAATATGTGTTTTTTAATTAGGACGACGTGTCAACAGATTTATGGCAACAAATCTTACCTATTTCCCTTTAACTCAGTTGAATTTTTCAGTTCTTATAACAACCAAATGCAAAATGTACAAAACTAAGCACAACATTTTCTACTACAAACCATCTTGTCTCAGCTCGCCTGATGCTATTAACAGCAATATTGTCACACTTAAAAAAGCTTAAGTACCTGGGGACTGTTTAAGTTGGATAAAACAAAACAAACTGCCTTAGTGGATCCTCAAACTATATATGAATAACAACATATAGCAATAACATGTTATTGTATCAATACCATATATTAATTCTACTTTTAAAAAAGCAGTAACTAACCATCTTAGAATTATTCACATCCTAAATGGTTAAACTATATTTAAAGGAGCAAAGACACAAACTCTTAGCAATCCAGAATTCTCTGCTCTACAGAACAAAATACTTTCAAGTATCATCTTCCACCAAACTACAGATTAAAATTTGCTAGTTACTTAAATAATAAAATACAATTCAAATATTCAGAGACACGTCCACATTTATTATTTCAACTGTTTAATTTTCCTCCGGGTGCATGTATTAATTAATTAATGTGCTGGCCTTCCTATGTGATGACTTGCTTAGAAAGGTAGAATTATTAATAAAGAATATTTTTCTTGCTTTAGCATATTTAGGGCAAAGACCAAATGCTCGAGATATTTAAACTTATTTTAGCTTATGACAAGCTTAAAAAGAGCAGGAAATGTGTCCCAGATACACTCTATAAGATAAAAATTGAGAAAGCAGTGACATAAAAGCTGGGCAAGAAAGAAAAAATGCACACACACAAAAATAATTCTTACAAGTCCAGTTCTTTTAAACCCTAAGAAAACTAAAGAGAAAAGCACCATAATAATGATAATGATGAGTAGAGTTAAAATTTCAGAATAAATATAAAGGACACAAAGTCATCTAAAAAAAGGAAAAGTTGTTTTAATCCAAAAACTGTTACTGGAATCCAAAAGAATCTCATTCCTCATTAAGAAAAAAAATACATTAGCAAAAATTTTGGAAGTGGGGAGCATGCTTTAGTAATTTATAATTAACTACTAATTTTTACATGCAGTCCTCATGAATTGAAATAAGCCTTATTTGAAAAGTCTGGAACATATGGTTCAGGGTAACCCATATCTTCTGTTGTTCAACATCTCAACTCTGTAAAAACATTCTTCTCCATACAGATATAAACAGGGTCAGTTTATCCATTAGGCACTGTAAGCATTGTAAGTCAAAGAAAACATTATAAAACAATATTAATATATTATTACATCAATCCTTTTGTAAAATATAATTTTGAATTGTGTTTAATAGAAGAAGGGACCCACAAATGTAAAAGTGTCTAGGGCCTACAAAAATCATAATGTGACCCTGGATTGTGAACCAAATCAGTCAAATCAAGTCCCATATATATTCTATTACCAGATGGTGAGAAATTTCCTCCTTCCTTTTGCTGAAAGTGAGGTTAAGCTCCTTTGCCTTTGAGTTCCTAAGGAAAACAAAAGGTAAGAGAAGACTTTGAAATCGTATTACTTATATTTAGTCTCATTCAGAACGCTTTTGTATCTACTTTTGAAAGTCTCTTTGGTCTTCAGACATAGGTACTTTACCTGGAAAGTTATGAGTAGAAAAATTGATCCCCTCTGTGGTAGAGAGTATATTGCTCAGAAGCAATGTGGAATAGGCAATGATCACATGCTTTGGACTCATATGAGATGTCTCAGCTCTGGTGATTTTAGGTTTGTATGTTTGGGCAATTTTCTTTCCTTTTTTTAAATTTTTATTGAAACATAGTTGATATACAATATTATGTTAGTTTCAGGTACATTTTAATTTGACATTTATATACACAATGAATGATCACCGCAATAAGCCAATAACAATCTGTACCCATACAAAGTTATTACAATATCATTGACCATATTCCTTATGTTGTATATTACATCCCTGTGACTTATTTATTATATAACTGGAGGTTTGCACCTCTTAATCCTCTATACCTATTTTGCCCACCCTACCCTCCCTTTTGGCAACCACCAATTTGTTCTCTGTATCTGAGTCTGTTTTTCTTTTTGTTTATTTGTTTTGTTTTTTAGATTCCACACATAAATGAGATCATGTGGTATTTGACAATTTTCATAACATTTCTATACTACCTTTCCTCTGTATGTAAAAAATGAGTATCATGACATATAGCAGGATGGCTATGATATTTCATTGGCAACCCCCAAACTCAAACAGTCTTTCTTCAATGCCCACATAGCAGAAAATGCCACCAATATTCACCAACATGCTCAGAACAGAAACACTTGGCCTGAACCATGAACCCTATCTTTCACATCCTGGTTTGATCAACCACCATTTTCATCAGCTCAACTTGTCTATACCACCGATATCTCTCTTCTAGACCATATCATTAGCCTTCAAATTGTTCACCTTCTGTGACTCTTTTTATCTACTAATCTGTATACCACATAGAGGCTAGAGTTGTCTTTTTAAATTAGAAATCAATTTATTACATCACCAATGCTTCCAACAGACTATGCAACATCTCTATTAAACTATGACCTTCAAGCACTCTTTGATATGGGCCCTTTCTGTCTCTCTGACTTCATTTCCTATTTTTCTAGCTACAATGGGTTTTTAGTCTTTTATTTAAAATAAACTTTAATTTTAAAATAGTTTTAGATTTTCAGAAAAGGTGTGAAAATTTTCCATATATCCCATAACTAGTTCCTCTATTACTGACATTTTACATTAGCATGAAATACTTGTCACAATCAATGAACCAATACTGGTATATTACTATTAAGTAAAGTCAATAATTTATTAAGATAGCTTAAGTTTTTACTTAATTTCTTTCTTCTACCTCAGAATATCATCTCTATTACATTTAGTTGTTACAACTCCTTCAGCATCTCATGGTGTGACAGT
Organism: Tursiops truncatus; assembly: GCF_011762595.2. Taxonomy (NCBI): domain Eukaryota; kingdom Metazoa; phylum Chordata; class Mammalia; order Artiodactyla; family Delphinidae; genus Tursiops; species Tursiops truncatus. Next base: position 88,617,886 of record NC_047044.1, on the reverse strand, counting down.
TCTCAGACTTAAATGACCTTAATGGTTGTGAGAATGATTGGTAAGGTATACTACAGAATGTCCCTCAATTGGAAATTTTCTGATATTTTTCTCATGACCACACTGGAGTTAATGGATTTTGAGAGAAAGACCGCAGAGGTAGTATGTCTTTCTCATCACATCATGACACGTCAATGGGACGTAATATCAACACAGCTTACCACTGTTGATGCTAACTTTAATCACCTTGCTAAGCTTGTGTTTGTCAGTTTTCTCTGCTGTAATATTACATTCCCCCCACTTTTCCATACTGTGTTCTTAGGCAGCAAGTCATAAGGTGCATTCCACACTTAAGGAATTCAGGGACTTATGCTCTACTTTGAGAGTGGAGTATCTCCATAAATTACTTGGAATTCTTTTCAATGGGATATTTGTCTTTTCTCCCCCCATTTCTTTATTCATTCACTCATTTATAATAGTGTGGATTCATAGAAATTTAATTTATATTTGGGGTTATAATTCAGTTCTATTTTATTGCTCAATAGTTCCACATTTACCTATTGGAGGCTCTTCAGGGGAGTCCTGTGTCCCTTTGACATACCCCCATCATGTTTTTGTATTGTTTCGTATTTTTTTGTTAGCACTTCTTTACTTTCTGGCATATAAGATGCTCTAGGTTCATTTTGTGTACTGCCAGCTCCAATCCTAGAGTTGGTCATTTTACTAAGGAGTTCTTGTTACTCTTACTGGAGAATGGTATTGGAAACCAAGATCTGGGCACTAGGCATGCTCATTGCTACAAGGGTGTCATTACTACCACGTTTGCTCAACCTACAGAACAATGCCATCCATATATGTTAATACGCTAACTCATGTTTGTACATGCAGCTATATATTTCTCTATGTATCTACATGTAGAGGGAAATGAGTATCATGATAAAATAAATATAAGTCCATTCTGATGTCTCCAATTCTAGTCCACTTGGATTCTAGCCTTCTCCCCTTGCATGTCTGTGACCTGCCACTACAACAGTGAGAAACTGGGTTCCATGATCCACCATTCATTAATTTAATTGTTTAATTCCAGTGTACAATTTCAGTGGTTCCAGAATTGTTAACTGATATCCCCTTGGGTAGCAACTTTATCAACTAAAGTGCTATATCCAATTCCTTTTGCCTTCAGTTTTACAGACTAGTCATTTCCAAAGTTACTTAGGTTAGCACCCTTTTCTCCCAATACTTACAGGGAGGTTATTTCACACGTTTGTTACGTATTTTATCACAGTCTTTATTTCCCCTGGCATTCCTGACTTCCTAAATAATTTGTTTTAATTTGCATACATTAAGGTTGACTGTGTTATAAATTTCCTGGTGTTTGACTAGTTTTGTATCTATATCATTATAGTCACATATAGAGTAGTTTCACCACCCTAAAAATTTCCCCTACTTTAACTACTTAACCTTTTCTTCTCCCCCAAATTCCTGGCAACTACTCATCTGTTATATTTTGCCTCTGTCAAAATTTCACCCTTGTTTTTTGCTTAGCTTGATAGTCCATTTGTTTTTATGACTAAATAGTATGCTATTGTATGGATGTACCACAGTTTATCCATTCACATATTTATCAATTTACCTATGGAAAAACATTTTGATTGTTTCCAGTTTCGGGCCATTATGAATAAAGATGCTATAAACATTCATGTGCAGGTTTTGAATGAACATAAGTTTTAAATTCAAATGGTTAAAAACTGTAGAACATTAGCACTCCATCATATGATGACTTGATTTAGTATTATAATAAATTGCCCTTTGTCTTCTAAAATGGATATACCATTTTTCATTTCCACCAGCAATGAAATTCCTACCAGAAATGAAAGTTCCTATTCTACATATCATCAGCATTTGGTTTTGTCAGTATTTTGGATTTTAGCCATTCTAACCTGTGTGTTGTAATATCTCATTTTGTTTTAATTTACATTAAAGTATTTTGAGCATCTTGTCACATACTTATTTGCTGTCTGTATATCATTTTTGGCAAGGTGTCTGTTCAGATCTTTCGCCAATTTTTAAAATTTTGTTGTTTTTTTCTTATTGTTGAATTTTGACAATTCTTTGTATATTTGTATTCGAGTTTGTTATCAGATATGTGTTTAAAAAAGATTTCCTCCCAGTCTCTTCATTCTTTTGACAGTGTTCTTCACAGAAGAGAAATTTATAATTTTAAAATCCAACTTATCTCTTTTTTAAAAAATCATGAACAATACTTTCAGTATTGTATAAAAAAAAGTCAACATTTAACCCACAGTTACCTAAATGTTCTCCTGTGTCTCCTTCTAGAAGTTTTATAATTTTGCATTTTACATTTCTGTCTATGATATATTTTGTGTTAAATTTGTAAAGGTGTAAGGTCTATGCCTAAGTTCATAGTTATTTTGTTGCTGTCGTTGTTGTTGTATGTTGATATCCAAATGTTCCATCACCATTTTTGTAAAGACTAGATTTTCTTCACTGAATTGCCTTAGCAAGTTTATTTTAAAAAGTTATTATATTTGTCTTCCATCATCTAGGCTCTCTATTCTGTTCCATTGATCTACATCTTTATTCTTTTGCCAATGCACAATCTCTTATTTTCTGTAGCTTTGTACTAAGTCTTAAAAACTCATAATGGGGGCTCCCCTGGTGGCGCAGTGGTTGAGAGTCCGCCTGCCGATGCAGGGGACACGGGTTCGTGCCCCGGTCTGGGAAGATCCCACATGCCGCGGAGCGGCTGGGCCCGTGAGCCATGGTCGCTGAGCCTGCGCGTCCGGAGCCTGTGCTCCGCAACGGGAGAGGCCCGCATACCGCAAAACTACAGGGAGGGCTTCCCTGGTGGCGCAGTGGTTGAGAGTCCGCCTGCCGATGCAGGGGACACGGGTTCGTGCCCCGGTCTGGGAAGATCCCACATGCCGCGGAGCGGCTGGGCCCGTGAGCCATGGTCGCTGAGCCTGCGCGTCCGGAGCCTGTGCTCTGCAACGGGAGAGGCCACAACAGTGAGAGGCCCGGCAAAAACTCATAATGGGAGCCCTGCAGTTTGGTTCTTCATCTTCAGTACTGTGATGCCTATTCTAGATTCTTTGCCTTTCCATATACAATTTAAAATCAGTATTTTGAAACCACAAAATAACTTGCTAGGATTTTGATTGGGGTTGCATTGAATTAATAAAGTTGAGCAGGATTGACATCTTAATTATATTGATACTACCAATATATAATAATGGGATCTCTCTCCATTTATTTAGATCTTGGATTTCTTTCATCATTGTTCTTTAGTTTAGGCATAGAATTCCTGTTCCTATTTGGTTATTTACATCCAAATAATTTTTTTACAAGGCCAGGGGAGAGGCTATTGTAAATGGTGGGGTTTTTAAAATTTCAAATTCCAATTACTTATTGATGTATATATGAAAGCAATTGACTTTAATATATTGCTCTTGCATTATATATTAACCTTGCTAAATAATTGCTTATCTTTTGCAGAAGTTTAATTTTAGATTCTTTCTGCTTTTCTAGTACATAATTTGATGCTATAAATTCCCATGAAGAACTGTTTTAAGCAATTTTTCTTTATCCAAAATATTTTGAAAAATAGTGTTTTCATTTTAAATTAGTTCAGAATTATTTTTTAATTTTCTCTTCATACTTCTTCACCTCGTGAATTATTTAGAAGTGTATTGTTAATTTACAAATATTTGGGGATTATCCTGACTTTTTTCAGCTAATTGATTTGTAGTTATTTCCATTGTGGTCCAAGAACATATATTGTATATGTATTTTTTAAGTTATAAAAGTGTATTCTACATCCCAAAATGAGATCTATCTTGGTTAATATTCCATGTTAGCCTGAGAAGATTGTGTGCTCTGCTGTTGTTAAATGCAGTATTCTATAAATGTTAATTAGATTGATAGAGCTGTTAAGGACATCTATATTCTTACTGATTTCTCCCTGTCTGATCTATCAATTACTGACAGAAAGGCATTGAATTTCCCAACAATGATAGTGGATTTGATAGTTTCTCCTTGCAGTTCTATCAGTTTTGCCTCATAATTTTGACACTCTTGTTTCGGTACGTACACATTTAGGATTGTTATGTCCTCTTGGAAAATGATCTCTTCATCATTAGGTAATGACTGTCTGTATGCCCAATAATCTTGCCTGTTCTGAAGTATGATGTTAGTATAGCTATCTTGGCTTTCTTTTGATTAGTGTTAATGTGGTATATCTTTCATTCCTCTACTTTTAACCTATCTGGGTATATATAAGTGGGTTTCTACAGACAACACGTAGGATCTAACATACTGTTTTATCCAATTTGACAATCTTTCTTTTCATTAGTGTATTTAGACCATTCAAAATGCTAGTTATTGACATATCTGGATATATATCTAACATGCTTTTTAAATTTTTCTATTCATTGTGTATGTTCTTTGATCCTCTTTTTCCATTCATTTTCTTCCTTCATTGGTTACAATTGTCCTCTGATATTATTATTTTTTTATTTTTTATTTTTTAATTTTTCGGTACGCGGGCCTCTCACTGTTGTGGCTTCTCTCATTGTGGAGCACAGGCTCCGGACGCACAGGCTCAGCGGCCATGGCTCACAGGCCCAGCCACTCCGCGGCATGTGGGATCTTCCTGGACCAGGGCACGAACCCGTGTCCCCTGCATCGGCAGGCGGACTCTCAACCACTGCGCCACAAGGGAAGCCCCCTTTGATATTGTTTAATTTTATATCTGCTACTAGAAGAGATATAATGTATTATAATGTATTACTTTGTAAAACGTTTTTACTTCTTTATAAAATGCTGTTATCTTATGCTTGAATAGTATACAGATTAAAAACATTAAGACAACCCTTCATTAGCTTTTAAAATTGAGTTTTCTTTGTGTTAAAATTTAACCTTGATTTAAGGTCATAGATTTCAAAGACATAATTTTGCAAGACTGACCAAATTAAGTTAGGAATGTGGGGACCTAGAAATAGACTATGAACTCATGATTTGACGCCAAGTTATGTGGTAAATTTAGTTTGGGCAGCCTGGAAAGTATTTTTCCCTCATGCCTCCACCTACACTTGCCTTCTCCCATCCCTCAATATCAATTATCTTGACCTAAACTGAACACCTACAGTTTTTAAGACAAATCTTTACAAGGTAATTTTGATGAAGAAATGATGTATATTTGTTACATGAGTAGACTGGTCAAACCATATGTGCAGCATCTTTATTTTCTAAGAACTCAGTATTTTAATTGATAAAACATAATCAATCATGAGAGGACACAGGACATCCCCTTTTATGTCTTAGGATTGCTTTGATGACCTACCTTTGTTGAACTTGTGCTCTCAGGAGAATTTAAATAATATTCTGTTTTAGACTTATGCTTATATTTGGAGTTAGAGCGTGTGCGTGCACACACACACACACACACACACCCCTTAAATCTGTGTGGTTAATGCTCACTCTGTATCTGTGTGTATGTTTGTACAGATGTGTATATCTGTGTGTTGGGCAGTGAGGGATGTGTGTAAAGGGATAGAGTTGGTACTAATGAGAGAGAAATTGGAAATATAGGAATCAAAAATCAAGATTATGTCAATCACATTTCCCTCCTCCATAATCATCCCTCCAACCCATGTCTCACAAACTCACATGACCTTCACTTTGGATTCTAAATGTACTTACAAGTATAACCCCAATGAAACAGGATTGCCTCTCTGGCCTCAGCTTCCAAATAGATAAAATGGAACAGGGGCAGTTATCTATATGGTTCATTTCAATTATGAAAGTTACTTTTCTATGATTTTTTGAGTGATTTATTTGAGTCTATAATACAGAAAATAATTCATCTAAATATAGTATACTGATTCGCAAGTAAATTTTGGGTTTAAATATACATGCATTTCTAGATACTTTTTATGTGAAAATATTACTAAATAAAAGTGTGGGGAAAAAGAGGTGAAATAATTTACAAACTTCTGAAAATACATTGCAGATTTTTAATTACACATCTTCTGATTTTTATATTATATTGAATAGTTTCAAGAATGAAATATCTTTTTTTCTCTTGATCAAAACAATATATATATATTAGAGGGCTTCCCTGGTGGCGCAGTGGTTGAGAGTCCGCCTGCCGATGCAGGGGACACGGGTTCGTGCCCCGGTCTGGGAAGATCCCACATGCCGCGGAGCGCCTGGGCCCGTGAGCCATGGCCGCTGAGCCTGCGCGTCCGGAGCCTGTGCTCCGCAACGGGAGAGGCCACGGCAGTGAGAGGCCCGCGTACCGCAAAAAAAAAAAAAAAAAAAAACCATTAGAAAAAGTCAGAAAATATTGAAAGTATTCATAAATCTAGAATATATATTTATACATATTGATATTTATGTATATATGTACCTTGTGCATATTTATATGTATACGTACCTATACATGTATATTGACATACACATTCACACATGTATATATGCATGAATATATTCATATGCATATATATTTATATGTCCATATAATATATGATAAAATAAATATTATAAAAACAATTATTTTTTCCACTGGTCTTTTCACTAAAATTATGAACACTTTTCTTTAAATATACACTTTGCATCATCATTTCTAAGGGCTGCATAGTATTTTGCTAAGTGGATATACTGGGTTTTTTATATGTGGTCCCCTATATTAGGGCACTTAATTTTTATACAATTGTTTCCTACTAAAATAATATATTTTAGTAATTACATATGCTATAGCCATATAATTATTTCCTAATAATAAACTATAAGAGAATTTTTGGTCTCGCGGTATGTTCATTTTTAATACTTAAAGATTGTACCAATGCTACTCAAAGGTACAGATTGTTCAATTTTAATTACACTTGACATTTGTTTGTGAATATACATTTACTAAAAATGTTGAACTTAATTTTTTTCAATTTGAATAGAGTTTCAACCTAATTTGAACATAAATTTCCTTTTTGTGGAAAATAACAAATTGTAAAACCCTGATTATTTGAAAATATATACATCTCCAAAATCTCAAGTAACACTCATAATGTATATTTTACCTTATTTAAAGTACAAGTAGTGAGATCCTACAGGGCTTCTAAATACTGCATACACAACAACAGTGTTACTTGAGGTTGTGGCTGCTGAGTGGCCAGCTATGTTCAATCTGTAGCTCAGTTGGTTTTCCATCTCGCAGCCTGTCAACAAAGCATTTCAATCTTGGGTCTCAATAAAATGATAGATTACTAACTCTCACAGGTCCATTGGATTACTCTAAAAACCAAAAATATTAAGTCTAGAAAAGGCAGGTTACAGTGTTTAGAAATATTTTGTTTTCGTTTAACTTATTACTATCAAAATAGGCAAATAATAGAAAAATATTTAAATATTATGGACTGGTTTTTATTTCTGAATAATTACTTTCTGACAGAAATAAATGTGAGGATTCTCAAATCACTAAGAATAAAAGCCATGTTTGAGATGTAGAATTGATGAATATTGCAGTTATTTGAAAATCTAGAGTATTTTTAAAAATTTAATTATTAAAAAAAACATTTTTCTGACATCAGGAAGCTTTAATAAGGAATATCATCTTTTCTAATTGAATTCCTTTTCTAAAACCTCAGCATCTTGAATCATAAAATACAGCACTACATTTCATAAAGGTTACATTTGTTTTCACATCTGGAAAAGAATTAAATCAATAGGTATATTTGGAAGAACAAAAGTTGGACAGTATATTCCACTGGGTGAAGAAAAAGAAGATACTGCAAGGTAAAAGTAGATGTTAACAGACTAATGATCATTTTTTAATAACAGAGGGACCTTTCTGTGAAAAACATACCAATATATATTTTTCATTGCTGTCTTCTCTTTCAGCTAACCTTTGAATGAGAGAAACTTCTGCTGATGTCAAATGACCACAAGGATATTAACAACTGGACTTGGAGCCTGTCGGCTTCTGTTGGGTATATCTCCTTTACCAAGCTGGCTCTCTTCACTACTGCCACTGACCTTGCAAACAGCTCTGACAAAGGTCGGAATGGATTCATTGATCAGCTAGACCAAGCATATGACAGTCTGTGCCTTAATTGAATCCCAAAAGGAGGCAGACTGGGTTTTTATTACAGAGGCCAGCCGATAGCACTCATTAAAAGCTCCACAGACTGTGTGGTTTACTAATTAGTTTATTATACAGACACCTTGACGATGGGCAAAGTTGTCATTTTGCCCTTTATCGCACAGGGGATGTTGTTAAAAGTTTAATCAGCTAACACTGACCAACTTAGCTTGGCAGACTGTGGATGGTCATTACTGAGGTCACCCCTGCTGTAGCAATTCTGACAGGGTCACAGCATGAACTTACAATAAAGAGAGTGTTACATAAGGTAAGAGAGCACCTGAAAGGGACCCCAGAAAAGAGGTGTGCTCTGCAGGGAGTAGGAAACAGATGGGCTGTTAGGACAAGTGAATCCTTTTAAAGTTTATCTTTGCCTGCCCTGTTTAACATATGCTTTCTGAAAAGATGGGGGCATATAACAATCACTTTGATATGTTCATCAAAAATAAGATTGGTAACAGGTTTGGGGGGGCAAATATAGGGGCACCTGATTAAGAATTATTTCTCTGTGTTTTATTTAAGTTTTCCATAGTTCCAGGGAAGAAAGCAAGATATTTCATGCTGTTTAAACTTGCCCTAGATAGGCCAAAGGAAAAGTCTTATTATAATCTAGTACTATTTTTCTTTTACTCAGAAGATCATTTTGAGCACTGCCCAGTTGTATAAGAAAATTCTCTAATTTACCAACTTTGTCTCATTTATTTCAGAAGTTCTTATTTTTCTAATGGGCTGATTTCTAAAATGTATATCTAAGGAAGATTTACTTTGTGTGACTAAGCAAGATTACACAGTGAATGAAGTATAAGTGAAGCCACCTTATGAATTTGGTGAAGACTTATTAGAGGAATATAATACAATTTCAAGTTAAAAAGTATTGAGGAATTCAAAATATAGGAAATGTATAAATAAATATATAAAATATTATTTTTATGTCCACTTTTTGACTCCCATAATGATCCTGTTCTGTTCTCAGTAGAATTGGCCATGCAGTCAATCTAATGCAATTATTAAATTAGCCTCCATAACATTTTTCAACCCATAGTTTTGATTTTTGGTTCATAATCATAATAAAATTGTACCATACAAAGTAACTGTTTATGCATTTTAATAGTAAATTTCAGCTCTCTGGATGATCTACTAAGATGCAGACAAACCAGTTTAGAAACTAGTATCTGCATGTTCTCTATGTCTTGTCCTGGGATATTCAAATCTCTAAAGATCTGCATGAACCTGAACTTCAGACCCAGATTACACAATATACGAATTATGCTGATCCGGACATGATCCTTTGAAACTGAAGCTTTTCCTAGTATATAATCTTAAGTTTTTTAGCAACAGTTATCATATCTGTAATATTACCTGAAGGTTTTGTGATAGTAAATCCATATGGGTTAAATGAGATAAGAATGTGTTCAGACTGCACATTTATTTTTGATACAACAAATTTTAGTTTGATTCTGTCATGAAAAATATATGCAACACTGAAAGCATCTACCCTGGAGATTAAAATATAATTTAATAGACACATGATTACATTGAAGGAGGCTTTATGAAGAGAACTAAGAAATATTCTGTATTGTGTTCAAACCGCAGAAGGAATTTTAGTAAACACTGTGTATTATCCAAATTGGAATTGATCCAGGACTCCAGGCCTAATATTTAGGCTAACTATAGGGTTTGTATGAAGGAGGCATCTTCAGGGGTTCACACTTTATGGTAGTCCTGAGGAGGCTTCCCACGGAGACAGATTGTTCTGTCAAGCCCACACAAGCAAATGTTTCATCATTAACTCACTTTGGAACAAAAAATAAACTGTTCTAACAGTGGAATTTAAAAAGTATTGCTATCGTGCATGTTTTCCCCCACAAGTCATGCAGGAAATTATGAAAAACTTTTAGTAAGAAATCTGAAACTTCATCTTTTCAAAATATTTCATCATTAGCCTGCTAGTTTCAAATACTTCCAAGGCTTTATTCTATATAAAATTTTGGCAAATTTAACTATTGAAGATAAAAATCCTTAATTTTGTACATCAAAAGACAGCTTAAGGTAACTGAAAAGTCAGATTATAGGCCATGAAAAGATATTTGCAATACACAAAACTTACAAAGGCTCAATATCAATACTGTATAAGAAATACATAAAAATCATTAGAGTAAGGGAAAATACAAATGGAAGAATGAAGAGAGACAATGATAGAAATACTTTTAAGGGAAGCAGGAAGACATGGGACTAAATATATACGTATATAATATATATAACTATATAATAAACACAAGCATATATATATAATACATTACATATATAAAATAAGTCAAGACTTATTTGTGATCGGGGAGTGCAAATGAAGATAACAATGATATATCATTTTATATATATTTTGTTTAGCACAATTTTTAAATTCTGATAATACCAAAGGTAAAAGATGATGTGGATACATATAATTTCATATATTAGTTATACTTTGAAAATGGCTTGACATTACATATAATGGAATATTCACATACCCCTCAACCCAATAATCATTCTCCTAGGTATATATCCCTTAGAACTTTAGTTATATGTGTTTCAGGAGACCTGCACAAGATTGTTCACATCCTGGATGCTACATTCATGACTGTCTATTTATTAAACTATAAATATATAAACCAACCAACACACAGATATACAAATAAAGTAGACTATATATATAGCCAATGATGGGAGTGTTAAAGGAAATAAGATTTTTGTCTAATTAAATTTGTGTATCTGTAGAATGAGGAAAAACAGAGAAAATCAAAAATAAATAAAATGCACATGCCCACAGTGAAGAAGAAACTAAAAATGAAATCATGAGGCAATAGATGCTGGAGCTTCCTGGGTGGGGATAAGAATTTTTGATCTTGGTAACCTAGGCAGTTGGCTTTTATTTCCACTCAGGGACAGGAGATAAATCCTTGGGGCCAGGTGAGACAGGGAGTTAGAATGAATACTACTGTATAAATCTATTACTTTCAAAGTATTATATGCTCTCTGTGAAAGAATGAACCGAAAACTCAGGTAGATATTTAAGAGAAGTCTAAGCCTGAATTCTGGGTAAGAAAAGAAAATTCCTGAGAAGCTTAACCAATGCCTTGATTCTCAAGACAGTTTGGAGTCTTCATTATCTGTATATCCTGGGAGTACTCATGTCAAAAATTAACATAAAAAAGGAATACATATGTCACTATGATTAACAATATTTGACAACACCCAGAATAGGAAACGATTTAAACCACAACTTGATCCTGTTATAATATAAAGATAATTTTTAAAATATATTATTATGATTAATACAAATAAAATATCTAAAACTATACACAAGCTATAAGTAAAAGATAAGATACTATGAAATTGTTAAAGAGAGAAAAAGACTAGTTAAAACTATGGAAATAAAGAATATCCAGAACATCATTACTTAAATTTTTAAAATATTAATATAAATTAAAGTGCAATTAAACAAATGGACTGATATAGCTAAGGAAGGAATTAGTGAACTGGAATATAAGAATGAGTAAATTAAATAGAATGCAACTCAGAGACTAACGAAATAAAGAATATAAGAATGACATCAATAGATATAAGCAGTAGAAAAAAGAAGTCCAGCAGTTCTCTTTTTGTAGTTCCAAAAAAAGAAAATAAGGGCTTCCCTGGTGGCGCAGTTGTTGAGAGTCCGCCTGCAGAGAACACGGGTTCGTGCCCCGGTCTGGGAAGATCCCACATGCTGCGGAGCAGCCAGGCCCATGAGCCACGGCCACTGAGCCTGCGCGTCCGGAGCCTGTGCTCCGCAACGGGAGAGTCCACAACAGTGAGAGGCCCGCGTACCGCAAAAAAAAAAAAAGAAAATAAGATTATGCATTATTTGAAGTATTAATGGATGTCAAAGCATCCACCATAAAACTGAAAATGAAAACAGATTTCCCAGAAAGAAAAAAAGAGACTAATTATTTTGTCCATTCAGACATTTTAAGTTGGTTTTTTTTTTGATGTTTATGACAATGAAACACACTTTAGAAAGCAAAAAAATTTGAGGTCCTAGATGCATGCAAGCAAACTTAACATGTAACATATTTTATTTATTTGTTTATTGTTTATCTCCCACACAGAATGCAAACAGTGTGAGAGCAGACCCTTTTGTCTCTTGTCATCTTTTGTTCATTGTTTACTTAAAAGAATGTAACACAGATTGGCAATAAATATTTAAATAATGAATGAAAGAAAGCAAACAATAATATTGTTTTGTCATGAGCTAATATTCATTCAAAATGTAAACCAAATCTGTTTTTCCTTTCCTTAACCTGTCATAGATTCTCAGTTATTTTTATATATATATATATATATAAACTATAAAGCACTTGGAAGAAAATATATGAGGTATCTTCTGTGATATTAGAGTATGAAGGATTTCATGAACGTGACCAAAAATTCATTAACCAATTCTTAAGTGATCAGAATGATCCCCCCTTATTAACCAGCCTAGGCAGCTTCATGCTAGTACTGAACACTGTGCACAGTGGTCTCCAGAATCCCAAGTGGAGATCATAGCCTCAGACTTTTCTTCTGAATTTTCTGAAATATCCCTGAACTTTTCCTGGAGTGGAGATTGTAAAGATATGCCTTTCACCATTTCACTTTTTATCTCTTTCCCTTTCTCTGTTGTTTCTCAACTAAATATAATATGGCTATTAATAACTTTGTAGGAAAGGTCTTTCCCCAAGGTAAAACAGCAGTGACTCTTAGGATCGCCTGCCTTTCACTTGTTTAAAGCTTTCTAATGTTTTTATCTCTGGGTAGGTGATTCATGGGAAAAAATGGCAAGCTCTCAGCTCCTGTTAAACAAAGTGAAAGTTGGTGTTCAAAATACAGTAAATAAATTTTTAATTCTTTCAGTTATGTGGATAATATCATAGAAACAAAAAAGAAGTGAAACAGGAGGAAACAATGTAAAGCACATGGACAGAAAATAGATATTTATAGAGAATAATAGGCTGAAAACAAAATGGTGTGGCATTTTTGCAGTTTAAGTATAAATTTAATTTGTTTGATAAAGTAGATTAAATTCAACAAAATGTTACCCCTGAATTTTTATTTCTTATAAAGTTGCTATGTAACATTATTTTAACTGATATTCAGAATATTATGAACCTAAAGATTCAATTACTTACAGTATTGAAATAATCTTTCTGTAAAATTTACAAAGTGCTTTCACCAGCATCTCACTTGATCCTCCTAACAACCTCAGATAGGTGAAAATTTTAATTACCAGTCCAAGATACAAAAATTGAAGTTTAGCAAGTCAACTTGGATTATCATTCTGTTAATTTAAGCTTTTGGCAATTTTCTTTCTCTTATATGACCTCATGGTATTTGTAAAGAAAATGTTGTAATACAAAAACTGTCATGTCCCCAATGGATAAGATCAATTTAGTCTAGTATATCTCGATCATAAAAAGAGCTCATCTTGTGATGACATAGTTGTCCTTCCTGGTATTAAATTTCAAGTCTAAGTACATATACCTTAAAGCATTGGAGGCCATTGATTCTGGATGAATTGTCTGACAAAAAGATTTAGAGAAAGATTAGAATGAAGAAACAGTAATTTGGAGTCACAATTAAATGTGAGTGAAAAGTACACATCCTAATATCTTACTGGAAATTTAAAAGAAAATTATAAAACATGAATAAAGAGAAAAGAGGGCATTAAGAAAGAGGAAATGTTCAACAGTGTAAAATACAGTTGGTCCTTTGTATCCATGGGTTCCACATCAGTGGATTCAACAGACCTCAAATTGAAAATATTAAAAAAAATAATAAATTCCAGAAAGTTCCATAAAATAACACTTGAATTTGCTGCATGCTGGCAAGTCTTTACATAGCATTTATATTTTATTAGCTATTATAAGTAATCCAGAAATAAAGTATTCAAGAGGATGTGCATACACAATATGCAAATACTACACCATTTTATATAAAGGACTTGAGCATCTGTGAATTATGGTATCTGTAGGGATGGCGTAGGGAGTGAGGGCCCTGAGACCAATCCCCAGTGGATACTGAAGGATGACTGTACTCCTCCAAAAAATTCAGTGGGAGAGAAAACTGGATTATAATGTGCATATGATTTAAGATAATGCAAAGAAGATAGGCAAATATCATATAGCAAAGGTCCATATAGGGCATATAAAAGATTTTGGTTTGTTTCCACTTGATTGAGACATAATTTATATTCAGTTACCTGTGCCCATCTGAAGAATATATTTCAAAGTGTTTTGACAAGAGTATATAACACCTGCACATCAAGGATTTCTAAATTAATTCTAAAGAGCAACCGGAACCCATTAGGTTTAGCAATCAAACGTTATTGGAGGTCTCCGAGAAATTAATCAGTAAAGTTTGAGAATAAGTAGGCTATAACCCCCAGGAGTGTCTGCTATAACTCTTCTTACTTAGTAGTTCTTAGTTGTGATATATAGCCTAATAGAACAAATCCTTGATATGATAGCTGGCATATTATTACCAAAGTTTCTTAATTTCAACCCTGCATGAATTCAGAATTATGTGGTACATGTCAGTGATCAAACTCACATTATTTAGTCAATTTGTTTTGGAATACATGAATATTGATTATTTGGTCTACTAAAATTTGGGAGTACAATTCTCCTTTACATTGTAAATATTATCTTAAAGATAAGTCTGTACAACAATCAGTTATTGACATAGAAGGAACACTGAATTAAGTCAGGGAATCTATGTGTTGGCCTGTAAAGGAAAAACACTCCTGTTTCTTCTGTCTACTGTAGGGGAAGAAAAACTTTCCCTTGACCCCCTTAGGGCCTCTGGCTGGTCTGGAAATTAAACAAGACATTAACAGAAGAAAAGCATGCACATTTTATTGAATATTTACATATACATGGAACACTTCAAAGAGAATGAAGACCTTAAGAAGTGATCAGAGCAGGAAGATTTTATACCTTTTAGACAAAGAAACAATACATTTTTGAATAATTGACAAAACAAAGGTGTTTAGGCTACACAAGTAAACCGTGAAGAAATAAGAAGATAAGGGTTAGTTTAACAAGGTTTGTTTGTACAGATTTCTTGGTCCCAAATTCCCCATCTCTGGTGATAAGAATGTCTTCCTCCTCCTGGTACAGGGAGGCTACCTTCACATAAGAATTTTATGACTTGTTCCGGAAAAGAAGGGGAAGGGGAAGAGGTCAGAGTGTCCTTCCTGCTTCTGCATTTAAAAAAAAAAAAAAAAAAAAAAAAAATCCTGTGGCTTCCCTGGTGGCGCAGTGGTTGAGAGTCCGCCTGCCGATGCAGGGCACATGGGTTCGTGTCCCGGTCCAGGAAGATCCCACATGCCGCAGGATTTTTTTTTTTTTTTGCGGTACGCTGGCCTCTCACTGTTGTGGCGTCTCCCGTTGCGCAGCACAGGCTCCGGAAGCACAGGCTCAGCGACCATGGCTCACGGGCCCAGCCGCTCCGCGGCATGTGGAATCTTCCCAGACCGGGGCACGAACCCATGTCCCTGCATCAGCAGGCGGACTCTCAACCACTGCGCCACCAGGGAAGCCCAGATATCTTTTCTGATATCTGATGTTCAGAGAAAAAAATCTGAGTTTCCAGCTGTGCCTTTAAAATTGCTTTATATTTTTCCAAGACAGAGATAATTTATTTCATTCAGTTGACAATAACAAGGGATTTTAATTTTTTGATGTGTTATTAGTGTTCAGGTTGACATTCATCAATGTACTATAATGTATTCATAATAAGTGTTTTCATTGTATGGCATAAATATTTTCATGACTTAGATAATAAAGAATCTCGGAGGAGAGTAGAAATGGGGCAAAAGCCCATGAAAGAAATCTGTGACAAGAAACAGTAAGAAGCTTCTAGGAAATTTGAAAGAGATATAGATGTAATATATTATGTTGAAAAGTACAAGCAAAGATAGAAGTTGAGAATCACAAAACAGGGAAAAAATTGGGGAAGAATAAATGGGAGAAACATAACACATGAGTTCAAAGATAAATATTGAAACTTCTTCTGAATTGAAAATATTATACAAAATATTTGCTTTAAACATTATCTTCTCTCCAAATTCTAAGAAAGTCATCTAACATCCTATTGATGGTGAGAAGGCAGATGGATGCTGAAAATAAAACAAAATTCTGTAGTTTTTCAACATCCAAAAAATAACTAATAAGAAAATGTAGTTGAAGCAGCATAACGGTTAATAATAACCTGAACAAAAAGCAAAAAGTATACATATTAAATACATTTCTGTGTCCTTTAGGACACCAGATATTGTAAATCTACAAATATTCCTTCAATTGATCTATAATTTAGGTGCATTTTTATCAAAATCTTAAAGGGACTTCTTTTAAATGTGATAAGAGGATCAATTCAGAAAAATATACCCAAGGGATGTCACACACACACACACACACACACACACACACACACACACACACACACAGAATTTAGAAGAGGAAAGAAATATGAATTGTCACACGTTGGCAATGCATTATAGTGCTATATAACTAAATGCTGTGATGCTGTCAAATTAAAAGGCAAACAAATCAGTGAAACTGAATAAAAAGACCGGAAATGGAGCATATCTTGTACGAGAACTTACTATGAGCAAAAGGTAGTATTTTTATGTTGGTTGGAAAACAATGGGATTTCCCACCCCCCAAAATATTATTTTGGAGTATTAATTTTTAATTTGGTGAAAAAGAATACTACATGACTTCGTAGCTCAAGATCCTCAAATTAATTTAAGCTATGTTAACTACCTAATTATAAAGAAAATAAACCTTAAGATTAGTAGAAAAATATAGGTGAGGCTTTATATTACCCTGTTTTTGGAAAATCGTTCACCAACCATGACCTATATTCTGAAGAAAAGTATTGCTAGATTTGAGAAAAATGACTTGCACACGCACACACACGAGCGCACACACACACACACACACACACACACACACACACACACACACACTTTTTACCAGGCAGAAGAAAATTAGCACAAACAGCAAAGGGTGAAATAGCCTGCCACACCTTTCATTAGTAGAATGGGTCAATTCCTGGTTTTAATAACGTACTATGTTTTACAAGATGTTAACCTTTGGGAGAAGCTAGGTGACGTTTACTCAGGAACTCACTGTACTATTGTTGCAACTTCTTGTGAGTCAAACCATTTCAAGATAAAAAGTTTAAAAAATTACAACAGAAATTTAAAATTTTAAACATGCAACCATGAATTCATTATAGTATGTAAAATATATAAAAATGATTTCTGAATATTATCAAATATGCAAGTCAATGTCCAACTTTTCCCAAATGGCTCATATTATTTTTATGGTTGGTTTACCATAACTAGGAACAAAATACTGTCTGTGCATTGTATTTGGTTGCTATTTCTCTTAATTACATTTTAATCTGTACACTCTCTTTTTTTATTTTACGATTTTTTAGTTGAACAAACCAGGCTGTTGGTCCTGTAGTATCTCCTACTGACCCGCATGTTGATGGTATTCCTGTGGTGTCATTTAATATATTCTTCTGTCTTCCGTATTTCCTGTCTTCCTGTTAGAACTACAGGTTTGATCAGTTTCAGGTTCCGTTTTTGACAAGAATATTTCACAGGTGTTTATGTATTAGGATTCACATACATACATTTTCTTTGGGGGATGTGAGCAACTATTGATAATCATTGCCTAGACCCATTATTTCTTTAATGATTTCAACACAGTAATATTTAAATACTCTCATTTCTTCTGTATGTATTAGCTAGAGTGTCTTTATAGAGAGAACTTTCCTGTCATCCACTATTTGATTCCTTTGAAATAGGGTTCAGTAAGAAAATTTAAAAATGTATATTTGTTATGTTCATCCTGCTAACTCTGGGCTTAGTTTGTTCTTTTTTTCTAGTTCCTTGAGGTGTAAAGATGGGTTGTTTATTTGAGATCCTTCTTGTTCCTTAATGTAGGCATTTATCACTATAAACTTCCCTCTTAGAACTGCTTTCATGGCATCCCTTTAAATTTTTGCATGCTGTGTTCGTATTTTCATTTATTTCAAGATATTTTTTATTTCACTTTTGATTTCTTCTTTGACTCATTTGTTGTTCAGTAGTGTATCACTTAATGTCCACATATTTGTGAATTTTCCAGTTTTCCTCCCATTATTGATTTCTAGTTTCATACTTTTGTGGTCAGAAAAGATACTTGGTATGATTTCAATCATCTGAAGTTTTCAGACTTGTGACCTAACATATGATCTATCCTGGAGAATGTTCTATGTTCACTTGAGAAGAATGTGTATTCTGCTGCTGTTGGATGGAATGTGTCTGTTACAAAAAGTCGAGAAGGAAAATCATTGTGATTGATAAGAGAAATTCTAGACTAGACCTGCACTTCTATGGGTTATCCAACCAGTTTTTTGAACTTTGTATTTTTAGTGTAAAAGTGAAAGTCTTATATTACATTTTCCTTTTCAGCTCTAATGGTAAATATTTCCTAGGAAGATTTAATAACTCTTCTCTATATTACTAGTCAGTCCTTTTTAGAGTAAGAAAACTGGTTACATGACCTCTCCAGGTTATTTGTATCTATGCATTATTATTGATGTGCTTGTTGTTTTATTGTGTTTCATTAATTTACTGTTTTTTAAAAAAATGGCTTACATTTATGAGGTCAAAAATAAGTTAATATAACTATAAAGTGGTGATATTCTGAATTTTTATCTTTTAGATTTTTTAAAAAAATCTAATGTGCATTATAAGAAGAAAAACACAAAAATAAATGCAATTTATAAGAGTTATTCTTTCCTCATCATTCCTGGAAAGTCTCATCCAGTGACAAATATTTAGGACCACTTATTTTGATCATGGAGATGCTGACTCAACTCCATGCTAGTTCTGCTGGTAGAATGGAACAACTAAAGAGGTTATCAAGGCCACAGAAACTTTGTGATCTACCAATTCTTGTAAGTCCACTGAGACTCATTCGGTTCAGCTGCTCCTCGACACTATAAGAAAGAAAGAACTCATTTGAGGATCTCACAGATGAAGAAACCTTTTGTGGAATTTTCTGCCATTCTTTATTTGATACCAGACCATGGTGAGTGGAGCTGGATGGACTATATAATAAGGCACATGGCTTTCTGACAGAAACTTTCATAGAGAAAGAAAGCTACTGATGAAAGTCAGTGGATCGTGTGTGTGCACTAGTGAGCAGTTATGGGTTCATCGCGTTAGCAGTGACTGTAGGAGGAAGGACAACAGGGGAGCAGGCCACAAACCTGAACCACCTCTGTTCCTCTCCTGAAAGTGAAGAAAAGCATCAAAGGGAATGATTTGAAAATGACTGAATATCCAACAGAAAAGTACTGTATATTCTTTCTTTGGGTTACAGCCATGGTTTGCATTACAAAGTAAAAGCTTCTTAATATAACATTTATAAACGTCTTAGTCCTTGGTTATACATTGAAAAGTTGTGAAAAATATGTTTGTGTATTGGAAGTATTATAAGTTATGGATCAATTTATACCTTTTGTGATCTGAGATGGAAGGATCAAATCTTTAATTGCTACTTCTTGGCATTATTAATTTTTCCCCTTCACTACATTGGAAAGCTTTTTCCTCTCATAATCATACATAGCAAATGCCTAATAACTCTATAACTGAAAGCAGTTATAATACTTGTATTACCTGAAGAATGTACTTTCGGGGAAATTTTTATTTAAAGAACATTATATTATTTTTTTTAAATTAGGAATTCTAATCCTCTCATGGTATATGTTAAGTAAACATATTCCAAATAATAAGTAGCATTAATTAAATCATGGAATTTGCATAAACTAGCTAAGAATTTCTAATTTCCTAGTTGATAAAATGTGATGAAATATTTCTTTTTGAATTTCTCAAGATATAGCTTCTTAGATTCACTGAGGCTATGTTTGTGACACCACAAGTTTGAGTTCTCATTCAAAATTATTTTTCTAGCTTCAATTCACACAGTACAAATAAAAAGCTTCCAAACTGTTTCAACAGTTTTAACAAAGTAAATGTTTCTATTTTTCATGAAAATGGAACTAGAAACAATCTTCAGTACTTTGGACATCTTACTAAGTGCTTCATCCCACCTCCTCCACATCTCTGCCTCCTCAGTTGTTTCACTTCTAAAATATTTTGCATCTGTCATTTAAACATAGCTATAAGCTGCATAGGTCAGTTGTTTTTGGCTCAGCGTTCCAAATTCAGGTTTTGATCTTTACGTTTTCCTGGGGCAAATATCAGTACATATTTTCAGACAGAGTCCCCCATGACTTTGTTATAGGTAGTTGAGATTTATTTTAATTTCTTTTCTTAGCATAATCACAAGTGAAAAGACAGCATGTAGTAATTTACCAAAATGCCAGTGCTATGCCTTTGCTTCTGAACATGTTTTTTTTAGGTCACATGTGAGTTAAGATTGATAGAGATTTAATGGTCTAATTAATAAAAAGTTTTAGCATAGCTCTCCAATTATGTTAGCCTATGTAAATGTTTCAACCAGAAAATATGTACATAGCAACAAAATCTTTGTTGGGTAAACAGTAAGAAAATTTAGAGGAAAATAATATCTTTGGATTAGGTATAAGGTTAAACTGGAGTATTCTGACAGGGTTGGCATTTCAGATTTTATTCAGATGATCCAGTAAAAGCACAGCAGAAAAATTCAGTACTTTAAATTCTGCATCCATGTTGCTCCTGACTAGCTAGTTGGAGCCAGAATAATTTAACCAAGAAGTATAATCTCCCCATACTCTTCCAACTGCACTGCATACACCAATGTTTAATCCAGTTTTTCAGAATAGAGAGTACAAATGAACTTGCTTTTGTAATTGCATTCTCTCAGTGATCATTAAATGTGTTTTATCTTTAACATGCTAAAATGCTGCGATACCACAAAAGAGTACTAACTCTCGAACTAACCGGTTACATCTGAGAAATCCTACAGATTTGTACTTTAAGGCTTCTTGCAAGAATGTGTTTTCAATATTATTTTCCAAGGTATATTGCAAAGTTTTATCAGGAGAAATCCAGAAACATTACTTAAGATTTTATATATGCTGTGAACCAGTATTCTGTATTTAGAAATTTTGATTGTCATTATCAAATAATATATAAGCAAGATTTCCCTACATTTAATTTTAAGTTCCAAAACCCAGGTTAGACATGAAGAATACTGAGCTGATCCAGAAAAAAAGAGACAAATTAAGAATGGAAAATATGCCTGATGATGAATACTATTGGGAGAAATGTAAACACTCCCCTGTATTGAATGAACATGAATCTGGATGGTAAAGATCAACTGTTTGATTTCCACAGAGTATATGAATTCATTAAACTAAACTACAAAGAATAAGTCAGAGTTTAGGACTGTGAAAGACACAAACCATTTAACAGATGGTTAAAACTAACCCAGATACCTAAGTTAATCAACAATACATTTCATGGAAACAGTAGCTATCTTTATATTTTCAGAGCAGCACAATGACTATAGTGCCACAGTTGTGTAAATAATATTTGTTGACTAGATGAATGAAAGAAAAACTGAACTAGATTATTACTGCTACTCTGATTGCTTCCCAGGTAAAGAAATTCCTCTCCCTACAGCACATGTCTGCACTTACCTTACTCCAGAAGCAGCCTGTACTGTGAATTCATTTTATCAACAACAGGACTACTTTAAAGCAGAGCAAGAAAGCAATCATGCTAGCTGGGCTGATTACAGGAACCACTTGACTTCTTGGGATACTGAAATTCTGTGCCTGGTTTTCTACTCTGTTTTTTGTTTCCTACTATTGCCTCTGTGTGTGTGTGTGTGTGTGTGTGTGTGTGTGTGTGTGTGTGTGGCTTCTTCTGAATAAATAAGTCTGGACTTGTGTATCTCTGCTCCAGTTCTCCCTGTGTCCTCTAGCTTAGACTCTTACAACCTGCCTTTGGTTTGTATACTCTGAGCTCACAACTCCTAACTTTTGATTAAGCATCTAAGTTGGCCTGAATCATTTTCCTCCACAAATTGTACACCTTTGAATTGAATGATGACAGGGTTTAGTCATCCTGGACCTGGATCCTCTCTATTTTGTCTAGCTTTGCTCGATGGCCTAAGTTCTGAGCTGACCCATCTATATGGAAAGAAAGTGACCCAATGTTCCCTAATGTATAGGAAAAGAATTGGACCTCTGGCTTTGAAGCTGTCCCAGAATTCCCCAGCTGCCTCACTTGTGCCTCCTCTACCAATTGCTACTAGCTCTCCATATGCTACTTTTGCCATACTTGATTCTGATAATAATTTTGAGAGTCGACCTGAAGTTCATAATGACAAGTCATTCTAAAATGGGGTAATACAGTATATGCATATGTATAAATCATCCCATGTAAATTGTTTTAAAATATTTATTTTTTAATGAATTCAAATGTATTACTACAGTTTCACTTGCAGGATCATGTAATTAATTGAGGGGGGGGAAAGTGGTTGATCTCTCTAGGGTTTATATAAATCTTAAGGTTTATTCATTGAAGCATTGATCTGGTACTTTCTCCCTCATACCCAAATGCTGTGAACTAGTTTAGGAATTAAGAGTATTAGATGTGAGGTGAATTTCCTTTTGGCTTTTATATTCATTCTGTGCTCTTTTCTTACCTCAGTGTATTAGTTTCCTATTGCCACTATAATGAATTATCACAAATTTAGTGGCTGAAAACAACACAAATTTGTCATCTTACACTTCTGAAGGTCAATATCTCACAATGGTTCTCACTGAACTCAAATCAAGGTATCTATAAGGCTGAGTTCCTTTTGAACGTTCTACAGGAGAATCTGTTTCCTCTCCTTTTCCAGCTTCTAGAGGTTGCCTGCATTCCTTGGCTGTCGTCTTCCACCTTCAAAGCCTGCAACGGTGGGTTGAGTCTTCACATGACATCACTTGAAATTTGCTTCTTTCCTCACAACTCTCACTTTAACTCTTTTGCCTAACTCTTGCACATTTAAAGGAACCATGTGATTATACTGGGCCCACCAGGGTAATCCAGGATAATCTCCTTATTTTAAAGTCATCTGATTAGCAACCTAATTCCATCTGCAATCTTAATTCCTCCTACCCACGCAACATAATATTCACAGATTTCAGGGATTCAGAAGTAAACATCTTTGGTGTGGAAGGAAGGCACTTCCTTCTGCCATACTCTACTTTGCATTGCAGCCAACCATATTTCTAAATTTCCCTTGAGAACTATTTCAATCTAGTTTCACTACTAGTCAGCACTGAGAAGATGATTGAAGAGATTGAGATTGAAAACTAGAGGGAAACAGATATCCCTTGCTTGGGCAACATATCTAGCAGATGCTGTTTTCCCTCCCATTCCATATTAGCATTCTCAGCAATTCTGTTCTCTTTGTTAAATATTTTTCTGGGTTAAATTTCATCTATTTAAAATTCCAAATTATTTCTATTTTCCTGACTGACCCCTGACTGATGGAGTTTGTGGTACCTAGTGATTCTAGGGAACAGATCTGAAAGCTCTCTGAGAGAATGGAAGTTAGTTGCTTACTTGTTAGAGATCGAATGTAGTGAAGGCATTCTTACAAACAGAAAATAGGATAATAATTTTCAATGGTCTGCAGTGGTATAATAATTACATATACTATCACGTGTGTTTGCTTTTGGTGAAGAGGTGATTGAAGGAAAAACTTCAGAGAATTAGCAACTGTTGTACCTTATAATCATATTGATAATAATGACAGCAAAACAGGATTCTTTGCCATTTTACTGGCATAGAAAATTTACTAAAAGTATATGATTTAAAAAAAAAAAAGCCCAGAGACTTAAATTGCCCTTCAAGGCGAGGATAGGGAACCAAACTTCTTATACATGGATAGAATGAGCAAGTTGTAAATTGACTTCACAACCTGCCTAAATCACTCGTTTTAAGATTAGGGTATTAATTGGAAAGGAGAGGAACCCTAAGATGTGAGATGGCAAATCTTTGGCCAGACTTACATAAATATGAGAATATTGAATCTCAAAACTTCCCTTGTAGAATTTCCTAGCAAAGGGCTGCATATTCTCCTCAGGATCCACTCCTAATACTTATTGCTTCTAGATTCAGAGATTGAGATTATACCATGTCTAGGGAGATGTTATTAGGATAGCTTGAATGCCAAAATAATTGCAGTCTTGCTAATTTTTATGAGCAGGAAAATAAGAAGTATGTGCAGAAGTGGATTCTAAAGGCTGATTCAAGCAGTGCCAGGCTGAATATATCCATAAGTATGCACTTACGAGAGATTTTGCATAAACTCACTAAAGTTGTAAAAAGTGGCTCTAACGGTCTGAATAAAATTTGAGTTCAATGGTAGCCTATATACTCAATTAGGTCAAAATGCCAGAATTTCCCTGACATTATGAGGAGAAAGGAATCAAAAGACCAAGAAGATAGTGATGCTGTCTGGATGTTCATGGTTTACCTTCTCATCTTCTCCCACTACAAACTCCTGCCAACTAGAGGACACGAAGGGCTCTCACTCACAAATGCATTGAGAAACACATTAATTTGGAAGTACCAGCAGCTTACAAAATTATTATTGATACTTTATATTATGGGGAAAAATATTTAAGTCTGGTTAGCAGAAACCTGCCTTGGATAACTTCAGTTGGAAGTAATTACCTGTCACTTGTTTTCCAGGCTTAAAGTAATTCATACTTGTGTTGAGAGACAGTTCTCCATGGGTCTCTCATTTTTGGCAATTCTTTTGAGGAGAGATATAAACAGCTTTTGTTTTAGACTATCTTTACACGGATGTTTACATAGAAAACAACTGTGGGAGTAGAGATAGTGCTTCCTTCTGGGGCGAGGACAGACCTGTTTTCTGATCAGAATAATAAAAATAACATCTTGTTCTGGAGCAAAGTTCTGGCAGGGTTCCTTGTGACTCATTATAAAAGACTGGATCTTCTTAAGCCTGGTGCTCTTTAACTGAGATGCAAATCCATTGCATGTACAGCATTTCCCTGGGTCATCAACGCACATGACTCTGTGAGAATTGTGGCCAAGGGAAACCAATGAAAACATGAAGCTCTCTATCTGCTGGGCTTGGGTCTTTTGTCTCTGACCCAGAATACTCTTGCCTTGTGCCAGTATCTGTGAAACTGTGGCAGGTTAATCAGTTAGCCTGTAAACAGGATAAAACCTCAGATTCTTCACAGTTCTTGACAACCTGAAGTCCTGTGATTGAAATGGAGACTCACTTCCTTTAATGAGAAGGAGAGTTTTGTTATATACTACAAGTCTCCTTCCAATTACTTACAAGCCACCACCAAGGGCTTATGGTCGTAAGGTAATAAATGGAGTTTTTGTCCATGTGGTCCTTACAATGGGCCCAGTGGATTCTCAAACTACCTTATGCTTATTTTTTTCCAGTCCATGAATGCCCCTTTTGGATAGGCATTTGGCAACTAGCAGAATCTCCACATTTGTCCCCTGATGTGGCAGTCAGGCTATGGATGTCAAGAAAGACTAAGGGTAAGCTCCTACCATAGAATCCCATTATCAAACAGCAAACAAAATGTGCCACATTCCTAAGAGAATTTCAGAATTTAGTACCACTAAAACAGACTTGAAAGACACAGAAGTGGAGATTTCATCACATTAGCACTTAAGCTGTTTTTCAGAGTTATAAAAGCAAAATAGATCTTTCATAATGGTTGAAGATTAGTGTAAACTTAACTAGGAAGGTGATTGATTTATTGGAGCAAACTCATTTCTCCATCCATTTAACAAGTACTTTTAAAAAACATTTGTTAAGTAGGATCGAAAGAAGCTTCTGTTCAACTGATAGGGTCAACATTGTACCTTCTGTGGCTACTTAGTGCTTTACCCAAATTCCTGCTCCCTGACATAGTACTATTTGGATATTTGCATGTAGCTAAATGTACATCTGTTATGGGTTGGATTATGTCTTCCAAAAAAGATATTTTGAATTCCTAACCCCCAGCACATCAGAATGGGATCTTATTTGGAAATAGGCTCATTAGAGGTGTAATTAGTTAAAATGAGGGTATACCAGAGTCAGGTGGGCCCCTAATCCAATATGATTGGCATCCTTACAAGAGGATGGCCATTGCAGATGCAAAGACACAGGGAGAGCTCCGTGCGAAGATGAAGGCCAAGATTGGATGCATCCACAAGCCAAGGAATATGAAAGATTGCCTGCCATCACTAGTTTGCGGTACTTTGTTATGGCAGCCTAGGAAATTAACACGTCTCACAGAACTTCATACTGACTTACTATTTTGATGAGATCATGCTGATGAGTCCTGGTGAGCAGGATATAGCAAGTACTCTAGATGCTTTAATAAGACACTTGTGTGACAGAATTTGGCAATAAAGCCCAAAATGTTTTCATAGATGTCCACTTTGATGAGGTTTCTGGTGAAGTGATTTGAATAAGGTGCACCTTAAAAGTTGACTGATACAGAAAATGTTGCAAGAAAATAGAATTTACCCAAGAATTAGAGAAAACATGAGTAACAGCAAAAAAAAGGAATCATTTATCTTATTTTTACAAGTGTTATTGTTTTTTAGAATAGAGTTGTTTTCATACATTTATTATATTTCTCCAACTACATAAAGAGACTTATACCTCTAAGATGTGGACTGCACCTTCCTCTTTGCTAATAAACAGTATTGAATATATGCTTGGTGTTTAACTTTATAGATTCAACAAGTATTTGAATGTCTCAAGGTTTTATAATATGCACATAAGTAATTAATCCCTGTTGAAGGGTCATTTTGTACTCTCAGGGTTTAAAGATATTGAAATTGAAATTCTGTAAAAGGATTTCAAAATTTATGTAATCAAGCATGATACTTCTATGAAAGGCCTGATGGAAGGCTCAAGCAAAATACTGAAAGCCACCATCAAATCTAAAAAGTTGTGTCTGAGAAGAGTTTTGGACTCAGAACTAAAAAGATAGTATTTATCCCAGGATGGTGTCTTTGCCTCTTGTTATAGCCTAAAAGCAGCATTTAAAATCCTCAGTAGGTATGTAAGGGGTCACACTTTCTCTGACTCTCCTGAGAGCCGGGTGACCCCCTGACCCTGAAAGACGCACTATACTGATTAGGAACAGAAGTGGTTTTTTTTTTTTTTGAAGAAAGAAATAAGCTGTTGGTTCTTTTGGAATCCTCATTGTATCTTTCCTGGAGCAAAGCTAGATCAGATTTTAAGAAATCTATAGCCCTGTGATTCTATTATTTAAATCCCAATTATAAAGGTAGAATAGATTAGGTAGAGAAATGTCATTCCCCACCCAAGGCTACGTTCAAAACCCCTGTCTCTGGTGGAATTGGAACACAAGCCTCCCTCAGAGTATTAACAGTCACACTTCCTATTCGTCATACTCTTTACTCACCTAAAACAGTCCTTTTTCATATTTAAATAATACATATATTTTAAAGGGTAAAAGCTACTATTGTATCATCTCATTTTCCACGTCTTGTAAGCTGTGCTAAAAGCAGGTGTGCCAGTGTGACTACGTGGCCGTCCCATATTGAGAAGCCATATATTTCACAGTTAAGCTCTACACACAGAAATAAACAGCCATATGGCAAACAAACTTACTTTTTACTGCTTCATTTTATTTGTTTCAAAATAGTGCAATGCCACAAATCCTGAATATTAACAACGCTCCATCTGGAGGAATGTAAGTTTTGGAGCCCCGAACCAGCATGTTAGCATTCCCACAAAACTTCAGAACTTCAGTTGACTCCAAACTTGGAACAGGCTTTATGTCAACCCAGCATGTCTTCCTAATGTTATGCTAGTGACTCAATTAAAAATGTTTACAAAATGGGAAAATTCATAATTCTGGAAATATGTTTAAACGTTGGTCCCCTTGCATACAGTTCTAATAGGTTACATTACACTGTTTATTAATAAATAGCATTATAAATTTAGTTAGTTTTATTTATCCCTATTTTGCAATGAGAAAAAGGAAAGTGTAGAGGATTCTGTGAATATGTCTGATCTGCACTTAGAATCCTAGCTGTTTAGACTAGAAATAAGTGACTTATGCTTCCTTTGCTAGTTCAACAAAAGCTTTATTTACATTTATTTGTATTTTCTAGGCAGAGTTCAAGAGAAGAAATGAACAGAAGATGAGTCCTGAATTCAAGACACTTTAATTAATATAAATATCTATAATAGACTGCAATGGAACTGAAGGTCTGTTAGATATCTGCT
The DNA here is from genome assembly GCF_011762595.2 of Tursiops truncatus. NCBI lineage: Eukaryota > Metazoa > Chordata > Mammalia > Artiodactyla > Delphinidae > Tursiops > Tursiops truncatus. Next base: position 88,589,434 of record NC_047044.1, on the reverse strand, counting down.
TTATTTGATGAGAAGTTAAAGGCCCTAATTGAAAGTGATGCCTTTCCTGACCATTAGGAAGCTGCAGAATTTGGATGGTGAAATCAGAAAAATAAATAACAATCAAATGAAATTCAGGGTTATATGTTTATGAAAAGTCCTAGTATATCATTGGGGATTTTTTGTTTGTTTTTGATTTGTTTGTTTTCCTTTAAACCATATTAAAGATATTTAATTGTAAAGTGTCATCAAAACATGCATAGATGCACACACACAGTTTAATAAACATTTGTAATAAACACTTAACATAGGTAAAAACTAAGTAAATAAAACATTGGCAGCAGTGCAGAAGACCCTCGTATGTTATTTTGTGATCACAACCTCTTTCTCCCTAACTCAGAAGGAAAAATTAAACTTACTTATCATTATTTTCTTGTTCCTGTTTTTTTTTTTCTTAAAAAAAGAGCTTTTTTCTCACTTATATATCTATCACTAAATGAGGAGTTTGATTAAGGGATCAGAAAACACTTTTCTATGTAGGCCAGAGAGTAAGTATTTTAGTCTTTGTGGGCCATAGGGGTCTCTGTAGCAACTACTCAACACTGTGATTATAGTACAAAAAGAACCACATATAATGTGTAAAAGAAGGAGCATGTCTGTGTTACAATAAAACAATTTACAAAAACAGATGTTAGACCAGATTTGACCCATAGACCATAGTTTCAGGCTCCTGGTTTGGTTTTTCCTGCTTCTGAACTTTATGTAAACAGAATCATAGTTAATTATGTTTGGTTTTTAGCTTTTTGTTTTTCTCCTCAACTTTGTGTTTGTAGAGTACATACACCGAAGCTATAGTCTGTTCATTTTCATTGTTGTTTAATATTCTATTACATGAATTTTTCATAATTCATTTTTCCATTCTACTCTTGATGAACATTTGAATTGTTTTAAGTTTTTGGCTATTACAATGCTGCTATGAATATTCTAGTACATGGATCCAGGTGCACATGTAAATGAATTTTACAAGTATACATCCTTATGGATGTAATTGGGCTATAGGGGATGCATGACTTCAAATGTACCAGTTAGTGCCAATCTATTTCCAAAGTGGTAGAATCGACTGACACTATCACCAGAATGGCATATGAGTTTCAGTTATTCTCTGTCTTTATATATATTCAATTTCTGATAGATGTTCCATGTGTACTTGGAAATAAAGTTTGCATAATATACCTTTTTTAATCTCCTTACTTTCATTCATTTTGTATTTTATTTGTCTCTTGGAGGCAGCATATAGTTGGTGTGGTTCTCCCAATATGACAGTGCTTGTCAGTTAACTAAAACATTTAGGCAATTTACACTGAATGTAATCATTACTGAAATTGTGGTTTTAAACAACTGTCCTATGTAAAAATGTCTCCCAAGTTTTGCTTGTTTGTTTAAATAAGTCTGTCTGTTTGTATAAACTTTAGTTTCTTTCATCAGTGTCTTATAGTTTTCTGCATACAGGTCTTTTATCTGCTTAGGTAGGTTTATTCCCAGGTATTTTATTCTTGTTGTTACAGTGGTAAATGAGAGTGTTTTCTTAATTTCTCCTTCAGATACTTCGTCATTAGTGTATAGGAATGCAAGAGGTTTCTGTACATTAATTTTGTATCCTGCTACTATACCAAATTCATTGATTAGCTCTAGTAGTTTTCTGGTAGCATCTTTAGGATTCTTTATGTATGTATCATGTCATCTGCAAACAGTGACAGTTTTACTTCTTCTTTTGCAATTTGGATTCCTTTTATTTCTTTTTTTTCTCTGATTGCTATGACTATTATTCCAAAACTATGTTGAATAATAATGGTGAGAGTGGGAAACCTTGTCTTGTCCCTGATCCTAGTGGAAATGCTTTCAGTTTTTCACCATTGAGAAGGATGTTGGCTGTAGGTTTGTCATATATGGTCTTTATTATGTTTAGGTAAGTTCCCTCTATGCCTACTTTCTGGAGGGTTTTTATCATAAATGGGTGTTGAATTCTGTCAAAAGCTTTTTCTGCATCTATTGAGATGCTCATATGGTTTTTCTCCTTCAATTTGTTAATATCATTAATCACATTGATTTGCATATATTGAAGAATCCTTGCATTCCTGGGATAAACCCCACTTGATCATGATGTATGATCCTTGTAATGTGCTGCTGGATTCTGTTTGCTAGTATTTTGTTAAGGATTTTTGCATCTATGTTCGTCAGTGATATTGGCCTGTAGTTTTCTTTTTTTGTGACATCTTTGTCTGGTGTTGGTATCAGGGTGATGGTGGCCTCATAGAACGAGTTTGGGAGTGTTCCTCCCTTTTCTGTAGTTTGGAATAGTTTGAGAAGGATAGGTTTTAGCTCTTCCCTAAATGCTTGATAGAATTCGCCTGTGAAGCCATCTGGTCCTGGGCTTTTGTTGGAGGATTTTTAAACACAGTTTCAATTTCAGTGCTTGTGATTTTTCTGTTCATATTTTCTATTTCTTCCTGGTTCAGTCTCAGAAGGTTGTGCTTTTCTAAGAATTTGTCCATTTCTTCAGGCTTGTCCATTTTATTGGCATATAGTTGCTTGTAGTAATCTCTCATGATCCTTTGTATTTCTGCAGTGTCAGTTGTTACTTCTCCTTTTTCATTTCTAATTCTGTTGAGTTGAGTCTTCTCCCTTTTTTTCTTGATGAGTCTGGCTAGTGGTTTATCAATTTTGTTTATCTTCTCAAAGAAGCAGCTATTAGTTTTATTGATCTTTGCTATCGTTTCCTTCATTTCTTTTTCATTTATTTCTGATCTAATCTTTATGATTTCTTTCCTTCTGCTAACTTTTGGGGGCTTTTGTTCTTCTTTCTCTAATTGCATTAAGTGTAAGGTTAGGTTGTTTATTTGAGATATTTCTTGTTTTTTGAGGTAGGATTGTATTGCTATACACTTCACTCTTAGAACTGCTTTTGCTGCATCCCATAGGTTTGGTGTCATCATGTTTTCATTGTCATTTATTTCTAAGTATTTATTGATTTCCTCTTTGATTTCTTCAGTGATCTCTTGGTTATTAAGTAGTGTATTGTTTAGCCTCCATGTGTTTGTATTTTTTACAGTTCTTTTCCTGTAATTGATAGTCTTATAGTGTCATGGCCAGAAAAGATACTTGATATGATTTCAATTTTCCTAAATTTGCCAAAGCTTGATTTGTGACCCAAGATATGATCTATCTTGGAGAATGTTCCATGAGCAGTTGAGAAGAAAGTGTATTCTGTTGTTTTTGGATGGAATGTCCTATAAATATCATTAATTCCATCTTGTTTAATTTGTCATTTAAAGCTTGTGTTTCCTTATTTATTTTCATTTTGGGTGATCTGTCCATTGATGAAAGTGAGGTGTTAAAGTCCCTTACTATTACTGTGTTACTGTCGATTTCCCCTTTTATGGCTGTTAACATTTGCCTTATGTTTTGAGGTGCTCCTACGTTGGGTGCATAAATATTTACAGTTGTTGTATCTTCTTCTTGGATTGATCCCTTGATCATTATGTAGTGTCCTTCTTTGTCTCTTGTAATAGTCTTTATTTTAAAGTCTATTTTGTCTGATATGAGAATTGCTACTCCAGCTTTCTTTTGATTTCCATTTGCATGGAATATCTTTTTCCACCCCCTCACTTTCAGTCTGTATGTGCCCCTAGGTCTGAAGTGGGTCTCGTGTAGACAGCATATATATGGTTCCATTCAGCCAATCTATGTCTTTTGGTGGGAGCATTTAATTCATTTACATTTAAGGTAATTATCGATATGTATGTTCCTATTACTCTTTTCTTAATTGATTTGGGTTTGTTTTTGTAGGTCTTTTCATTCTCTTGTTTCCTGCCTAGAGAAGTTCCATTAGCATTTTTTGTGAATCTGGTTTGGTGGTACTGAATTCTCTTAGCTTTTGCTTGTCTGTAAAGGTTTTAATTTCTCGGTCGAATGTGATTGAGATCTTTGCCAGGTAGAGTAATCTTTGTTGTGGGTTTTTCCCTTTCATCACTTTAAATATGTCCTGCCACTCTCTTCTGGCTTGCAGAGTTTCTGCTGAAAGATCGCTGTTAACCTTATGGGGATTCACTTTTATGTTATTTGTTGCTTTTCCCTTGCTGCTTTTAATATTTTTTCTTTGTATTTTATTTTTATGAGTTTGATTAATATGTGTGTTGGCATGTTTCTCCTTGGATTTATCCTGTGTGGTGCTCTCTGCACTTCTTGGAGTTGACTATTTCCTTTCCCATGTTAGGGAAATTTTCAACTGTAATCTCTTCAAATATTTTCTCAGCCCCTTTCTTTTTCTCTTCTTGTTCTGGGACCCCTATAATTTGAATGTTGGTGCATTTAATGTTGTCCCAGAGGTCTCTGAGACTGTCCTCAATTCTTTTCATTCTTTTTTCTTTATTCTGCTCTGTGGTAGTTATTTCCACTTTGTTATCTTTCAGGTCACTTATCCCTTCTTCTGCATCAGTTATTCTGCTATTACTTCCTTCTCTAGAAGGTTTAATTTTATTCAGTGTGTTGTTTATCATTGTTTATTTGCTCTTTAGTTCTTCTAGGTCCTTGTTAAATGTTACTTGCATTTTCTCCATTCTATTTCCAAGATTTTGGATCATCTTTACTATCATTACTCTGAATTCTGTTTCAGGTAGACTGCCTATTTCCTCTTCATTTGTTTGGTCTGGTGGGTTTTTACCTTGCTCCTTCATCTGCTGCATATTTCTCTGTCTTCTCATTTTGCTAACTTACTGTGTTTGGGGTCTCCTTTTTGCGGTTAGCAGGTTCGTAGTTCCCATTGTTTTTGATGTCTAACCCCAGTGGGTAAGGTTGGTTCAGTGGGTGTACACTTCCTGGTGGAGGGGGCTGGTGCCTGTGTTCTAATGGATGAGGCTGGCTCTTGTGTTTCTGGAGGGCAGGACCCTCCTTCACAGCTCTTTCCCAGAGGTGCATGTCCTGTCCCTATTCTTCTGTCTCTGTTTTTTCTTTTTTCTCTTGCCCTACCCAGGTACGAGGGGAGTTTCTTGCCTTTTCGGAAGTCTGAGGTCTTCTGCCAGCATTCAGTAGGTGTTCTGTAGGAGTTGTTCCACATGTAGTTGTAGTTTTGATGTATTTGTGGGGAGGAAGATGATCTCCACATCTTACTCCTACACCATCTTGAAGGTCGTTATTCTCTGAGAATTTTAAATGTCTTATCTCATTTTATCTTAGCATAAATCCTAGAAATAATATTCGTAAATTGATATTACTGCTTTCTCACTTTAAAGATGAGAAAACTAAGATATTGATATTAAATAACATGTTCGGTGTCACATAACTGTGAAACCAAGATTTTAAACCATGTAGTAAAAGGTGTGAATGAAAAATAAAGATATAAGCAGTCTGAGAACGTTATTTTCATCTGATGATTTTCTACAATATTTGACTGTAGGTATGATACTATCAGATAATTTTATCTAGGTCTTAAACTACTGAAAAGAGGGAACATCAGAAATGTGTTTGTTAATTAGCTCTGGGATTTGAAACATTCTGAAATATAAACCTAGAATTTTAATAAAATGAAAAAAATTTTAAATAATAGATAAAAGAAATAAAGTTAATGCCTCGAATTTACTCAATGAAAAAATAAAAATTTCCTCATCACAAAATGAACAAAGATTTTATGAAATAAAAGGTCTGTTGGATATATCCATTTAATCTCCATCACTTTGCCAATTTTTCTCCTTCCATCACAATCATGTGCATACAAAATTGTGAAAGAAATAAAGACATAAGTCCAGGATGCTTTCATCCTGTATAAGGAAAGAAACTATTAAAAACCTATAATTAAAAGAAATTTCAGACAAATTCACCACAGATGGGGCTAGATTAAAGAGGGACATCCATTATAGGTGCACAAATGATCTTGCTCCTTTTAGGAAAAAATCAAATATACCTAAACCCCACTAATTCCCTGGGTTTAAAGAGCTAGTAAACTGTGCATAGATGTGTCAGGACTGGATCATACATGTCAAAATTTCTTTGGCAGAATGGGAGAGGTAAAAAGTAAGAAATTATAGATAATTGAATGAATGAAGATAGCTATTAAAGCATCCAAGGTACAAAATTATAAAACCAGTCTTGAAATATGAATGAATAATTTAAAAATGACCATATAAATTGTATTAATAGGAGGATGTATTGCCATTAGATATATAACTCTTGAAAAAGCATTGAACGATTTAGGCAAAAAGTTGGAAAAGTTTAAGTTATCCTTAGAAGACAGCAAAATAAGGTGGCCTCTATATAACAGGATTAGTAAAATAGAATGAGCTGAAAAGAAAGCAAAAGTTTAAAATTTTAAAAATGTAGTTACAAAATATGAGAAACATATTTGGCTTTTGCTGCTGCTACATTTGTTCTGGCCCCTTAAAGACATCAATTAGCACATATAGTTACTATGTTCTCTTTCCTCTATAGCCATTTACTCCCATTTACATTTACTCCCATTTATTCTTTTTCCTGGTCATTTTCACCTGTGACCTTGGATGAGATCTCAAGTTCATCCTTTATATTACTTATCTTATTAATATTATAAAATTTTAATTTTTCTTTTTACAGCTCCTAATATAGATTTCAATTCTACTGTATCTTTACTCTCTTTGCAATCTTGCTTCATCTTATTTAAATCCCTTTTCATTTCACACAATTGCCTAATTTATCTTTATGAATTATGTTGCTGTAGCAGAGTCTATGTCTTCCTACACACTTTCCGGGTGTCAAACATTTTTGTGAAATTTTCTTGTATATCACACAGCAGCTATATTTCAAAGCAGTATTATTCCTCCCATTCTTCTAGATGCTGAAAATTGTGGCAAGGATTTACTTGGCCTTCATTTTTTTGTTGTTTTTGATGGGAAGTTCTTTTCTTGTCCAGTATTAGTCAACATGCATGATGCATGGTTTGCCTTATCTACTGACCTTCTGTGCAGATCTAATCCTCTTCTCAGATCATCCTCTGGAGAGCAGGTCGATATGCACAGATCTCAGACCACTTCCAGTCTTGCAGAAGACTTCCACTTAGAAAACCTCTTCTATAATGAGGGGGTTCTTTTTTCAATCTTTGATGTCTGTTTCTGTTTTAAACTGATTTGATTAAATATACAAAAAGCTAAAACTTCCTTTAGACTCTTATCTTTCTCTCTGCTTCAATGAACTTACAACTTCCAGAATATCACTTCTTTTAAAGACATGTTTTACAATTTGTAGTCTCTGCTGGAATACGAAAAATTGGTGGCATGGGCCACTCTTCTGACCAACCCTCAGACTGACATTTTAATAACAGAAATAAGTTTTAAACTAGATAGACATAGAAGAATTTCAATAGAAGTTCGTTTTTACTTTCCCTCCAAATTATATATATAAGCCAACTCCAGATCCACTAAATCAGAATCAAAACTGTCAGGGGTGGAGTGATATGTATATCACTGACATATATTACTGCGATATTGATCTCAGCTTTTGGTAAAGGACCATATGATAACTATCTGGTTTTCCAGTTGATATAAGCCCTGATTTTCTGAAAAAAATGGAGAAAACAAGAGATGTATACTCTTTCCCTAGTTTACTAAGAAAAAAAAAAAAAAAACAGTGAAAAAACAGTGGGAGAGGTATACTTTTTCCCAGAGGATTTTGTGTTCCATGAGAAGAAACGAATAAATGATGACTTGTCAGTGTCAAAGTTCACTTTTCTCTGTTTGGCTCCATTTTTCTTAATTAGTTGTGATTCTTAACTATATTTTGATGCTACATTTTCTATAAATCTTAGTATGAAGTATGATTTTGAGTTCTGTCCCTCTTTTGATTAGAATTAGTTTTAATAAAAGTTGGAAGACTGTATCAAGAGCTTCTAGATATATGACAGCAAACCAGAATTTCTGAAAATTATTTTTAATGGCACTTAGAGTTATATTGCAGTTGTTTGAAAAATTCACTTAAAGCAACATATATTTTTATTTATGTAATAAAAAGGAATTTATTTCCATTTAAATTTTATTTCACTTTTACCCAAATTGCATACTTACATGAGCTTAAACATTTTAAAATTATTCTGATAGATACACGTTTTTCACATAAGGGTATGCTGCTTCTTTAATGTTAATGGCATTACCAGATAATCTCAGATTCATTCTTTCCTTATTTCTCATTAAAGCACTAAAAAATATTGGTTGTGCTACAAATTATTTGAGTCTCCAGGATATACCTAGGGCTGTCTCACTTTATATTTTCAGGTAAGAAGCACAAATGCTAACCAAAATGCAAAATTTCTTTAATTTCCTGCCAAAATTTAGGTTCTGTTTTTGCCAAAGTAGAAGAAAACACATTATACAGGATATTCCTCTCTGGGTGTTAGTTCTCCTGCCAGTTTCACTTTAGCATCATAGAGCTGAGACAGCAGATGGACCCCTCACGTTAACACTTGGAATCAAAAGATGTTTAGAGGACTGTGGCAATAAGTGCAATTCCTTATTGAGAAATTATAAAGAAAGGAAAAAGGAAAGTAGTCTATTAAACTGCGCAACTTAACAGCAAATTTGAATCAGTCAGTAAGTATTTTCTTTTATATGTGTTTCTGATACTGGATTTGAGATAAAAAGTCTGCTTCTCAAATCCAATAGTCAATTCTCAGACCACACCTTGTCAGCATTTAGCACAGCTGGGTACTCTTCCTTCTAAAAACCTTTCTTCCCATTTATATACACTACGCATGAAGTTTTTCTAATTTTTTTCTTCCTACCTCAGTAGTTGCTACTTTGCAGTATCTGGAACTTTCTCATCTTTATAAGTTCCAAATTTTGGAATTCCCTAGGGCTCAGGTTTCAGACTTCTTTGTTTTCCTAAGTGATATAATTTGTCCCCATGACTTTAAGAGCCACTTCTATGCTGAGGACCCCAAAATTTATATGTTTAGTTCAAACATCTTATATGAACAACGGATTTGAATTTTTAAAATATGTTTAAAGACTCTGTTGAGTCTTTCAAAAGTATGACTTCAAAATTTCTACTTTCTATAACCCGATCTATCTCTTTGTTTTTTATATCAATAAGTGGCACCAGGTTCCATTTCCACTCATGAAGGAATAAATCCTTCCTACCCCATTGTAAACAAGTAGAAAACTTGACAAATTATATGAAATGACTGTTTCTAGACACTGAACAAGAGGTAGTTACTTCAATGGGGGAAAGCCTTCAAAATGTGTACATATATCAAATCATCACATTGTATACTTTAAATATCTTAGAATTGTATTTGTCAATTATACCTCAAAAAACTGGGGGAAAAAGAGAGTGAGATAGTAGAGCAGTGTGTAGAAGTTAGCATCAAACATGGTCCTCAATGATTCTTTTCTTCTTTTACTCACAATCTGATATATTTGGCTCTCACATTGAATAGAACTGACTTAGGCAACCAATGAGATTTTGTAGAAATTATGGTGTGTGACTTCTAAGTCTAAGTCAAAAAGAAGTTGTGATTCCTACCTTGCTCCCTTTTGGAAAATTTTATCTGAGAGAAGTCAGGTAAAAACATATGAAGATATTCCAGGATCCCAAGTAGGTGCATGTGGTGACAATCTGAAATCTCCTGATAGCCATATGCATGATCCAAGTTGGAATCAGACTCTCCACTCCCGGTTGAGCTTCCAGATAACCAGTCTAAAACAACATATTGACTACAACCTCATGAGTGACCCTGAGCTAAATCCACCTAGAGGGGTGATTGCTTTATTCTTGACTGACCCAAAAAATGTGCAAAATAATAAATTTTTTATTGTTTTCAGTTGCTACATTTGAGGATAATATCTTATCAATAAATAACTAATACAGATCTAGAAAACCTGTATGTGGAGAGTTGTTCTAACAAATAACTAAGATGGGGTGGAGTTTAAATTCAGACGATGAGCCGAAGATGAAAGAACTCTTCTGAGAGAGTTAGTACCTTGACCAGAAGGCTGATGGACTTTGAAGAGGCTGTCAGAGGGGGCTTAAAGGAAAGTGATGAAAATTCTTTAAAACTAGAGGAATGGGAAAACATTACTTTAGTTGAAGAAAATTTACCAACATAGTCATTTGCAGTAACATGTAAAATAGAAAATGTACCTAATTAACTGGATGATTAAATTAAGAAAATTTCCACACAAAGTGTTGATGATGTCATCTGGTTTCTCCTTGCTCCTTCACCAAAAAGGTGAAGTTTGCTATACATAGTTACCAAACCACTTCCCAGTATACACACAAGCTTGATCTAGTGTAGCTCTGCTGATCTCTATTCTCACAATCCACTGTTTAGTACTTTTTTCCTTTTTAATATTATAAGGGATGGAGGGAGAGGGAGTGGTATAGTATTATATGAATGGAATTATATAGTTGTAAATATATATTTCAATTCTTATGGCAACCAATAATTTTTAAATAGATATAACACTGATATGCTAAAAAATAAGAGGAAATGGAATCATATATAATGCTCAATTAAACTAGAAAAGCAGGACAGGGGAATATAAAAAAGAAACAAAGAACAAATGCAACAAATAGAAAACTGTAACACCAAAGAAATGAAGTACTTAGGTTTAAATCTAACAAAACATGTGCAAATCTATAAAAGGAAAACTACAAAACTCTGATGAAAGAAATCATAGAATATCTAAATAGATACATATTCTGTGTTCATGTATAAGAAGACTCAAAATTGTCAAAATGCCACTTCTTTCCAAATCGATCTATACATTCAGCGTAATAATAATAAAAATACCAGTGTATCATTTTGTGCATATCCACAAACTGATTTTAAAATTTGCGTGGAAAGATTAAAGACCCAGAATAGCCAACACAATCTTGAAGAAAAAAAATAATTTCAGAGTAATGACACTTCCTGACATCAAGAATAACTATAAAGATAAGGTAATCAATACAGTATAAAATGGCAAAAGAGTAGAAAAGTAGATTAATGGAACAGAATAAAGAGCATAGAAATATAGGCAACTCACACAATATTCAATAGACTCTAACAAATACAGGCAACTTGTCTTTGAAAAAGGAGAAAAGGAAATTGAACACAGAAAGCCTAGTCTTCTCAACAAATGGCTCTGGAACAACTGGACACTCACATGCAAATAAGAATGGATCTAGACGGAGACAACACCTTTCACAAAAATTAATTCAAATGTGTCATAGTTCAAAACTTAAAACATGTGACTCTAAAGATTCTAGAAAATAACATAGGAGAAAAGCTAGGTGACCTTCGGTTTAGGGATGACATTTTAGATACAACATCAGAAGCATGATCCATGTAAGACAAAATTGGTAAGTTGGACTCATTAAAATTAAAAAAAAAGAAAAGCAAACCTCTTCTGCAAAAGTCTCTATTAAGATAATGAAAAGACAAGCCACATCCTGAGAGGATATTAGAAAATCACATATATGATAAAGGATTGGCATTCAAAATATACAAAGAACTTTTAAACTCAACAATCCGAAAAAAAGCAACCCAATGAAAAAATAGGCAAAAGATCTGAACAGACACCTCCTCGAAACAGATATACAATTGGCAAATAAGCATATGAAAAGATACCATATGTCATTAGGGAATTGCAAATTAATACAACAATGAGATACCATTACACACCTATTCAAATGGTGAAAATCCAAAACACTGACAATACCAAATACTGGTGAGGGTGTGGAAAAATCAGAACTCTAATTCATTGCTAGTGGTAATACAAAAAGGTACAACCTCTTTACAATACAATTTTGCAGTTTTTACAAAGTTAAACATAGTCTGACCCTACTAACCTATAATCTCTTCTCTGGGTGTCTACCCCAAAGAGTTGAAAACTATATTATATTTACATGAATACCTGCACATGAATATTTATAATTGCCCAAACTAGAAGCAATCATATGTCCCTTAATAGGTGAATGAATAAACAAAGAGTGGTATATCCATACAGTGGAATATTATTTATCAATAACCAGAAAATAAACTATCAAGCTAGAGAAAGATACGGAGGAAACTCAGATGCATATTGCTAAGTGAAAGAAGTCAATACTTCAAAACTATATAGATATGAAAATGATCAGTGGTTACTAGCTGTTTGGGAAAATGTAGAGTGAAGAGGATGAATAGGTAAAGCACAGGAAACATTTACATGCTGTTTATAGTGCTGAAAGTAATCTGTATAATACTATAATGGTGGGTACATGACATTATTCATTTGCCAGAATTCGTAGAACTGTGTAACACTAAGAGTGAACTCTAATGTAAACTATGGACTTCAGTTAATAATAATATAACAATTTTAGCTCACTACTTGGAACAAGTGCAATGTGTTAATGATAGGGGGAACTGTGAACAGAGAAGGGAGATGTATGGGAACTCATTGTATTATCTGCTGAATTTTTCCGTAAACTTAAAGCTACTCTGAAAAACAATGTATACATTTTTTTTAGAAAACATATGATAGCATACGTCTTATCCTCAAAAGGTTGACAGTTTGGTTGAGAAAATACCTCAGAGAGCAGGATAACATAAACCTCTGGAAGCAGAAGTACTTTAATTTATACACAATGATAGAGATTCACTTGTAGCAACAAAGTATCTTTTTAAATTTTATTTTTTTTATTTATTTATTTTTGGCTGCATTCGGTCTTTGTTGCTGTGCTCAGGCTTTCTCTAGCTGTGGGAAGCAGGGACTGGCTACTCTGTTGTGGCTCGTGGGCTTCTCATTGTGGTGGCTTCTCTTTGTTGCAGAGCACGGACTCCAGGGCCCATGGGCTTCCGTAGTTGTGGCGCGGGGGTCAGTAGTTGTGGCACGTGGGCTTAGCTGCTCCACGGCATGTGGGATATTCCTCGACCAGGGCTTGAACCATGTCCCCTGCATTGGCAGGCGGATTCTTAACCACTGTGCCACCAGGGAAGTACTGCAACAAACTATATTTAATCTGCTTGATTTAATCGCTTCTCTTTAAAAAGCCAATATAATTTAAATATTTAGGGTAAAAATTTCATCTGTGAGGATCTTCACAATTAGAGGACAGGAAAAATAATCTTTGTTAAATATCTGATGTTATAAGAAGCCTATCTTCTTGACTTTCTCCCTAACTCCTTTCACAGTATTTGATAGAGTGGGAATCATTTAATCCTCTACTTAGCATTGGAAAATAAAAGGAAATAGAAGTCCATTTAAAAAATTTAGTCAACTAAAAAACAGAAAAAACAAATTTAGTCAACTAAATGAAAGTTATAATTTAAAATTCACTGTAAAGGCCTAAAAGATTAAAATGCTTACTTTATCATTTAACTAAAATATTTTTACTTTGGTAGAAGCAATGAAATTTAAGCATATCCTTCTATGAGGGACCTTGATGAGGCCTCATTGTCATTGATAGTCACAGCATATTATTATTATGGCATTTTATTTTGATTTAACTTTTGAAAATGCTTTTTCTTAATTCCTTGAATAATCTACACAATCCTTTGTAAACTGTATCATAAATATCCTTTACCACGACATATTCATAATAAGATAATTATTAGGCATACTCTATAATATTACATGTTACTTGCAAAATACAACAATGGACCAAAGCAAGAAAAGAGTTATATATTCTGAATTTGATTGTGTATTCAGCTGTTTTCTAATGGGAATTTCTACAGAAGATATAATTCAACCTAGAAAAGATGGAGCTAATGAATGCTAGAGAAACAAATTAAAATTCTGCCAGACATTGATGGGTTGCAAATGTGTTTTAATTTCTAAGGAAAGATATCCAGGTGTCATCGTGAACAACTCAATAAAGATGTCAACTTAATATTCAACAGTAGCTAAACAAGATGTTTATTTGAATTATGAAAGGTACAAAATACATGACATAAGAAAATAAAATTGTATAAAGAGAACAATAAATGGTAATGTTTTAGCAATTGTGTTTATTGTTAGATATTTCCTGTTCATCAGAATATATAAACAATTCTATATTCATTACGTATATATATTGAGAACCTACTTATATAATTGGGGGAAATGGTCAGCAGTGTTCCATAGGAGAGGTAATTTTTGAACTTCTTTTGAATAGTTAGCAGCAGATGCCAAACAGACAATGGTATTAAAAGGATCCAGGAAAAGAGAACAGCACCAGCAAAACCTTGGAGATTTAAAACTAACTTGTGTTTGGAAGACAACATGCAGCGCAATAGAATTTTTCTTTGTGTTACCTAAAATGTAGATACAGTCAGATCACAGAATTCTCAAATGCTATGGAAGAGAGGGTTTGGAATTACATGATGATACACATAAAAATAATGCACTTTATTAGACTATTGTACCCCAGGTAATGTGTTAAGTATATCACATAGCCTCATGAGAATTCTATGAAGGAGATACTTATGAGTCTCACTATACAAATGAGAAAACTAAGAAATAGATATGTTAATTTGCCCAATATCCAAAATAGTTGATAATAATTAGTATGGCAGGAATTGAATCCAGCATGTTTAACTCTTAAGCATTACCCATAATCGAAAATAAATATCAACAAGGGAACTAGTGTCATGCATTGAGGAAGAACTCACAGTGCATCAGCTATGAACAGTCTTGCTTTAATGGCCTGCAGGAAAATACCCATGACTCAGTAGTAGATCACTTCCAAGGGATTTTCCTTCACTTTAACAGAGTTAATGTGTTGGTGTTTGCATGATATATCATCTTCCTTCTTTTACTTTAACTCTTATGTTTACATGTGTCTATTATAAAAAGCATATAGTGCAGTTTAGTTGTTTGTTATTTTAAAATCGTTACCTTTTAACTAGGGAATTTATCAATTTCTATATAAGATACTGATATATTTGGGTTTAAATAGACCATCTTACTATTATTTACTATCTGTCCAGCCTATTCTATCTTCCTATTTCCTTTGCCACCTTTCTTGTAGTGATTATTTTCAGTGTTCCAGAGGATCGCTAGTAGTCAGTTATCCAGAAGCAAAGTAGTGCCCAGAGATTACAAATATACATGATGTTTTGGAGGAAATTAAATATGCAATAAAGCAAGTCAAAGTAATATGAAAAGGAAAGTAACAAGAAAAAAAAAGCAAGGTGTGAGAAAGTGGGCTAAACCTGACAAATAAAAAAGTCATAGAATACTCCTTACCTCTACAAAAATATCTGTATGCCACTCTGAATGATGTAAGCACTGTTTAATGATTTTAGACTTACAGGATCGATCTAGAGAAAGTACATATCTAATTATGTGTACAGAACAGAGGTAGGTATCATTAACCTTGACAACATTTGAGAAAAACTAGCGGTGACGGGAGGTGAGAAGATGAAGTGGGAAGTCAGGAGGCAATTTGTTTGATGAAGAATAATATTCAGAGCAGTATTCTGAAATCTCCAAAATATACCTATACTGTTAACTCACTGAAGCTACCCACTGTTGGAGACAATCTCTCTAAATCCTGGCTACTTCCGGCCTGGCCTGGCAGCCCAAGAGCTGATGGGATCAAGATCCCAGAAAAACTACAAATCATCATAGAGCATTGGTTGTGAAGTTCTACTTAAGATTATAGGTGTAACAAAGAGAGGAATTTTAAGTGGTTAAATATGTCTAAAACTGGGACACAAGAGAATGAAAGGGTGATTTGATCTTAGTCCTCATCTATCATAATAAGAAATCAAAGTTTGACATAAAAATAGTATAGGTATGGGGCTTCCCTGGTGGCGCGGTGATTGGGAGTCCACCTGCCGATGCAGGGGACGCGGGTTCGCGCCCCGGTCCGGGAGGATCCCACATGCCGCGGAGCGGCTGGGCCCGTGAGCCATGGCCGCTGAGCCTGCGCGTCCGGAGCCTGTGCTCCGCAACGGGAGAGGCCACAACAGTGAAAGGCCCGCGTACCGCAAAAAAAAAAAAAAAAGTATAGGTATATAAGCATATCTAAATATGGATATAGAAAGACTGAAAAGGACTCAAAAAGAAAAACAGATGTTTTTGCTTTTAAGAAGCAGTAACAAAGAAGAAGAAGGATAAAGAGAGACCTGTAAGTTCTATTAAATATCTTTCTAGGCCTTTTAAACTTTTTAATCCTATATGCACATAACTTTCTATATGACTTAGGATCTGTTAGATAAAAGAGTATTTATGAGGCATGTAGTAATATTGTCACCAGCAAAATGGCGATTCCTTAGGTTCTTGCCCTCTCAGAAAGAATTCAGTTGAGAGACATAGAGCAGTTTTAAATTGCAAGAGTTTTATTAAGCAAAGCAAAAGTACACTCCCTAGAAAGGATGAGAGTGGGCTGCCTGGAAACCAGAAGCAACCCTGCAATGGGGGTAGGGTCAGTTTTTCAGAGTGGTGGAAAGTCCCTCCCTGTGTCCTGCATCATTTGACTGACAAGTTGATTGACAGCTTTATGTTATATAACTTTTCTCCTTGTGCACAGGCACTTACCCACAAGCACCTAAGTGAAACCCATTGCAGGGGGGTGGGGTAGGGCAAAAACCGCAATGCTAATTTATTACAAATCTAGCATAATGAACCCCGGGTTACTTTGAGTCACATTTTAGGCCTTGGTGCACCTGTGCCAACTTGTGCTGGTGGGTTTTATCTTGTTTGGTCCTGATAATGCTGGAAACTTAGCGGTGCTTGACCACAAAAGGAGGATCTCTGAGCATGTTCTTGTCGCCAGTGCCCAGGTGGGGGAAGGAAAGATGACTCTGTCCAGGAGGTAGCAGAACCTGCTCATGTCTGACTAGCTATCTAACAATATGAGAAAGTCAAACAATAATAAGAGCTCTAAAAAAAGGTATAAATAAAATATGGAAAGACAGAAGTAATTAATATAGTCATTGAAATAAAAATGTAGGCTCAAGAGCAACTTTTCATTCATGTTTTCCTGGAAACTAAGAGAAAATTCTGTAGAAAGTATATAGACAGTGTAAACTGATCATTTAAGTTAGTTTATTTCTTAAAGCAGAATAAAACTCTGACCTCCAGATGTCGGGAGAGAAGCAAATAATTGGCTGCCCTTAGTCCAGCTCTACTGCTCACCCAAGGAAATACTGAAGAGAAAGGAAGCTCCCAAGTCATGATCTTTCACTTTCCATCTCCCAAACAAAAAATAGTCTCTCAAAAGACAGCTAATTGTAGTCCTCACCAAGTTAGGAACTTGGAACTCATTAACAGTGACATTTTAATAATCTTTCAAAATCTATACCTTTTCTGTAGGAGAGGTCTATCTTCTAAAGAAGACAGAAAATGATAGTTGTATAATAAAGAGAAAAAACATTTAATAGGTTATAAAAATAGAGGTGTTTATGGACAATAGAGTACAAGTTCTGGTATTTTCACCTGAGTTCAGCTTCCTTCTTTCTTTATCCTTGCATAGCACAAGGCTTGACTTACTGCTAAAGCACTTATTATCTCTTACAGGAAATACTGACATATGTCTATCTCATTCAACAATTTCCTAGGAAAAATAAATGATGTTTTATTTCTTTACCTCTTTTATTGTCCATCTTAATCATCCTTGTTGTGCTAGTCATCTTTTGTATACATTGTCTTTAATAAATTTGCTTTGACTGGACTGAGCTCACCCGATAATTATTGGTTAGGTTAAAAAAATAGTGAATGTCTCTGGTACAAGGGCTAATAACAAAAGTAAGGGGCTAGATTAAATTTAATATTTCTCCCTAATTGTCGAAATAGTTTTCTACTTTAAACTGATTTTCATTTTCCATTAAATAATCAAATCTAGATTAGGCTTAATAGTTCTAAAACAATGCTGTTACTAAATATTGTCGATAACATGTTCAAGTTTAAAGCCATTCTGTTTGGCTCTAGAGAGCTGCAGGTTTCAGGCTGGAGTTTTAACTAGAGATTACAGATTGACTTATTATTTATCATTGTTTTGGGACCATAAATCTAAGATGTGCACCTATCTGCAAAAGAATACAAAACATCAGTATTCTCATAACACAGATTTTAAAAGTGCTTATAAATTGCTATATTCCTTTTCATTTCTTACATATGCATATGAATAGATGTATGTACATATCTTAAATACATACATAAATATATATACATATGTTTTACGTGTCTTTACAATTGTGATAATATTGAAAATAGTGTACCTGTGTTCACAGTAACTCTATGATCACCTCTAATTAGAAAACTTACACCTAATTGCAAGGAACAAGTTTCTCACCTGACCAAAGTTCTGCGATGTCTTTTCACTTTCTTATCTTGTATTGTGTGTATCCAGAGACTACAACCCCCACATGTACCAATGCAGATTGTCTGATGCAAAATATTGTGGAATGACAAGTCTTAAAGGATCATCAATAATGGAGGCGGAGGTAAAGGTTAAAAAAAAAGTCAACGACCTGTAAGAACTTGAGAAAAGTTGTTCACTAGAAAATGCTGCACTTCTGTCTCTTGTCTTTACTTTATGGTGCTGTTGTTTTCAGTTGTTTCAGGGATTTTCAGTGGGTATTTTAATTGGAGGTTAAAGCAAGATAAATAATACACTGCATGACAGCTAACATAACTTACAGAATCTTCTTCTGAGTCAGTTGTATTTGTTTAAATTATTTTTTCCAATTTTGAAAATAATGTACTATAAACAATTTAAAAATTATAAATGTAAACATATAACACTTATGCCAGATATTGTAATAAGAGCTTTACATATATTACCCTATCTAATCTTCAGAAATTTTCAGTTATTAGTATCCCTATTATACAGCTGTAGAAATATGAATCTGGTTTGTGTACTAAGAATTTTGCATTTCATTAATTTTGCATTTCATTAATTGTTTAACTTTTCAGTACATTAGAATTTTTGTTCATAAGGAACAGAAACAATCCCCAAACCCCTAAGTCCCAAAAATGTCATTTTCTCAAATAAGAACTGTAGGCTTTAATGCTAGAAAAAAATAAATGGATGAGAGCTCATGATGAATTTGTTAGCACTATATCTAGAAAACAAAATAAAGAGGCAGTGTGAGATAGACTGTAGGGGAAGTTAGAATTTTCCCAACAAAGTGGATAAAGACAGTCAAAAATTTCCCTGTTGTCTAATATAAGGACTTTGCTCATCCAATTTTTTTACAAACCCTCTTGTAGTTCCATTTCAAGGAGGCTTCCAGATTTTTTAACTGTGATACCAGGGAAATAGATTACAGTAAACTAAGGACTAACTATACTTTTCTGTCTTAGTCAGGGGTAGAGACAGAGAACATGATTTTTTTTTCTTATTTAAATAATAGCCTAAGATGAGTATTTTATTTATTTAGTCTTTCTTTCTAAAATGTTTTCTAAAGGTTTCAATTTGCTTTGAAAATAATTGTAATTCAAAGGATAAATGTGGATGTGACAGGTTGGAAATAAGTATGCCAACTTAAAAACAACTATTTGTTAAAATCAATGCTTTTCTTTCTAATTTTTAAGTTTGTCAGATAAAAATTTGGAAGTTGTTTTTCCTATAAAAGTTGTAACTACCTTGTTCTTTGGCCTTTCATTCTAATCAGTCAGAATGGTTCTTGTCCTCGGGAATCCTTTTTCTCACACAGCATAAGAATATTCAGTATAATAGCCACTTGTCAGAATTGCCCTTTCTAATGGAACAGTTTACTCAAAGAAAGCACTATCTGGGAAAGATACAGCCAAACTCTCACGTTATTCCAATTAATATTCCATATGGAAAATACTTCCGGTCTTTTCAGGTCTGTGAATGAGTAGAGGGCAAGGAAATAAAACTTGGTGCCCAGAGTATGAATAATCAGCTAAATATGCCCACAGAAAATTATTGGCAGGTCAAAGGTTATAAGTGAAGAACGCTCAGGTACAAATCTTCATGTATTCACGTGTTAGAAATAAACATAATTATACACCACAAGATGGAAAAAATATCTCATTTGTGAAATTATTTCTGAAATTGGGTTTAGTGGTCTTTATATCAAAGGAGACCGTGTTTGATTTTAAATTAAGTTCATAAAATTTAAGACTGTCCTAAAAATCTCTTTCCCTCTCTCTTTTTCTCCTATTCTTTTTTCTATCTCTTCCCTTTCATTATTTTCTTGCTTCACTTTCTTCTTGTTTCTTCCTCTTCTCTCTTCTTATTTTTTTCTCTCCTGCTTCTTTATTTTCTCTTCTGTCACTCATTTCTTTCTCCATTTTTCTGCCTCTCTCTTATCTCAAAATTGGGTTTTCAAGCATGGTAGTAATATAAATGTCCCTTCTGAGAAAATAGGAGTGTGCAAATATGCCTTTCAGATTAAAAAAATGTAGAACAATTAACTTTCATACACACACTCTATTCACTTAGTAGCGTCAGTAAGCAACTAAAACATTCATTGTATTTCTGATAGAAAAAAATATATATCCTAGCATACTGCTTTTACTGGCAAACGAACTGTATTACAAACTGTGTTGTCTTAAGTACTAATCAGAGTGTTAATATCTCACTCTGACTTTCAGGCATAAGGTAGAACTGTCGCTTTTGAAGTTAGTTGTGGCCAAATGACTTGCTTTGGTCTACAGAATGTGAGTGTGACATGTGTCACTTTTGAACAAAAGCTTGAAAACATAGGAGTGATGGCCCCATTCTCTTCTCTCTGCTGTAGTGATCAGAGAATCATGTTTCCAGATGGAGCAGTTCTCAGTCTGGGAGCCTGACCTCCTACAATGAGCACAAACCTCCTTGTTAACCTGAAATGGGCATGGAGTGAAGATTGAGAAATAAAATTTTGTTGTGTTAAGCCTCTGAGATTTCTGAGTAGTTTTCTAACTGTTATACAAACCAGATCTATTTTTTGAAATATTTCTGAAGCTAAAAACACATCTACATTGCAAAACCCTAGGGGTGTTCTAGAAGGAATAATTCCAAGTAACATACACATATATTAGATATGACCAATAACCAAAACAAAAAGATACAGAAACACCATTTATTTGAAAACAATCTTTTTTTCTGCTTGAATTATCTTCTATACAAATAATTTAATAGACAGTTCCATTGCTTCTGGTAAAACTGAACTTTTTTATTTTAAACATATTGATTTTCATTCTAAACTAAATATCAGAATAAAAGGTAATCAATGAATTGCAATGGAAAAGTATAAAATTTTATAATGAATAATTTATACTAAAAGTTTTCTTTTTGAAATTTGATGAATACAAATCTCGGTACCAATCAAAAAGTACTTTAGAGAAGAAAGCATTTGCAGAAATTTGAAAAGAGCCACTTTGTTTCAAAGGAAAAGTGAAAAGAAAGTCTTTTAAAATGTTTAGTGAAATAATTTTATATATATGTTCTACTTATTAAATAACTTTGAAGTGTTTGGTTTTTTGAATATGCTAAAAATAATTCATTGTCATCATTTAATTGAAAATAAATGGCTTTACTTTTCTCAAAATTCATTGGCCATTTGTATTGGTAAATTGTTTATAAAAACTCTCCCAGTCATTTCATTTTGCAACTGTTAAGAACATGGTGTCTGAAGAAAATTTAATATTACAATGTATTTTTTAAATTAATAGACTTTATTTTTTAGAACATTTTTAGGTTTATAGAAAAACTAAGCATCCATGTATGATGAATCCCCATACACCCCCTCAGTCCCCACATGTGTAGTTTTCCCTGTAATCAATATCTGGCATTCTTTACAATTGATAAGCCAACATTTATATATTATTATTAATGAAAGTCCATAGTTTACATTAGAATTCATTCTTTGTATTGTATGTTCTATGGATTTTGACAAATATAAATATATATCATTACATTGGATGTAATATGCATCCACCATTACCGTATCACACAGAATAATTTCACTGCCCTAAAATCATTTATGCTCCACCTATTCACCCTTCCTTCCCTGCAAAACCCTAGCAGCTGCTGAACTTTTTACTTGCCTTTTCCAGAATGTCATGTAGTTGGAATAATATGGTATGAAGCCTTTTCAGATTGGCTTCTTTCACTTAATAATATAAACATACCTCGTTTTATTGTGCTTCACAGATATTGCATTTTCTACAAATTGAAGATTTGTGGCAACCCTGCATGAAGCAAATTTGTTGGCACCATTTTTCCAACAGCAATTGCTCAAATCATGTCTCTCTGTCACATTTTGATAATTCTTGCAATATTTCAAATTTTTTCATTATTACATTTTTTATGGTCATCTGTGATCAGTGATCTTTGATGTTATTATTGGCATTGTTTTGGGGCATCACCAACTGTTCTAAGAACTCTAATAAATTATTTCTTCATCGTAAGGATACTTATCTTTATCTGTTGAAGATATTTTAATTATTCTAGTTATATGATTAGTTTTCTTTAATAAAGTATAAATCTGTCTGGGTGGCCACAGAAATAACAAAAACAATGAATAAACAACTACATACTGATGTAAATAGCTCTGGAGTACATTAGGTAAGCAATTTATGGAATGGAAAATATATTTGCAAGCCATGTGTCTGATAAAGGATCAATATCCAAGATACTTGAGAAACGCATACAACTCAATAGGAAAAAAAAATGACTAAAGAATGGATAACGAGTCTGAATAGACATTTTTCTAAAGAAGACATTCAGTAAGAATGAGGATGGACAAACTTTTCTATGTAGGGGATATGTTTCACTCCTTTCAACCTTAAATTGTACCATTTATTAATATGGAGCTCCGAGTAAAACTGTGTACACTATATTATTTCATATTTTTATGTTTTTTCTTATTGTTCCTTTTGCCCAAATTACTTCTTTTAACAATGAATGTTTATCAACTGTCTAATATATTTTAAGAAATATATTAGATACTTGAGCAAGAAATAAGCAAAAGCTTCTCCTTTGAAGTTTGTTCCATTTAACTTTATTAACTTAATTATTTCTCATTCTTCAAATTTTGGGTCAATGTCACTTCTACAAATCCTTATTGGAACCAAGAGAATTTGCCATGTGTGTTTACTTTCAGTGCCCATATACTCATATTTACACTTAACATTTTTTTCTTCTTTTTTCCTTTAGTTAAACAACAATAAAAATGTTCATTTATTTCTCCCACCCCCGAACCCCCCTTCCCTCTGGCAACACTTAAGAGTAAATACTCATAAAATTCAACTGACAGTAACTGTAGCATTTGAAATGAAACTTGCTCCTTTGACTAACTAATATATTCAACACCAGTTGTGCTAAAATGTTTCAACTATATTTTTTTTCACTCAAACTCAGGGAATTTCACTTCATCAAATTTTCTCAGGAAATTTAACCAAATCTCTGCATGCTACTTAATTGCCTTATGATTAGACTGATAGGTGTGTTGAATAGAATAATGTGCAGTGACATTTATAGGATTAATATAAATTAAAATCTAAGAAGGAAACACAGAGTTAATCTATGGCAATAATTTCAAGAAGTAGTTTCAGAGTTTAGTTTCCTATAAGAAACGAGAACAGCTATTATTTTCATGTTTATATAGAAAGTTTTCTGTATAATTCTTACACATCCATTTTATAGAGAACATTTTCATTTAGTTGCATTTTCTATGACACAAATTCTTATCAAACTATACCACTAAATCATGGTTAATATTGCAATACAAATTATATAGCACAGAAAATATTTCCTGAAATTTATATAGATATTATAATTTCCTGACATGTGTATAGAAATTTTGATCATTTTCTCTATTAAATACAATTACTTTATTCAGTTTTCAAGCACTTCACTTCTATAGAGAAAACTTGAAATAGCCAAGTTGTCAGCAATTACAGAAATAAAAAGTAAATTGTTATCAGGTATTTTCAATACCAACATTTCTGTAAAAAACTCAAAACATATACTCACACATGTATAAAAATACTAAGCTCCTGAAACTAATAAGAAATTATAGCAAGATATTGCAAGACAAAAGTCAATTTCTTTCCTATATACCAACAATGAACAAGTGGAATTTGAAATGAAAAACATAATACCATTTACATTAGCAATCCCCAAAGTGAAATACTTAGTTATAAATCTAACAAAATATCTACAAGATCTAGGTGAGGAAACTATAAAACTCTGATGAACAAAATCAAAGAACAACGAAATAAGTGGATAGATATTCCATGTTTATGGATTGGAAGACTCAGTATTATTAAGATGTCAGTTCTTCCCAACATGAATTATAGATTCAATGCAATCCCAATCAGAATACCAACAAGTTATTTTGTGAATATCCACAAACTGACTCTAAAGTATATATATGAAGAGACAAAAGATCTAGAATAATTAACATAATCAGGAAAGAAAAGAACAAAGTTGTAGACTGACATTACCCCACTTCAAGACTTACTGTAAAGCTGATTAGCTAAAGCTAATAATCAAAACAATACTGGTGAAGGGAGAGAGAATAGAGAGCCCAGAAATAGACTCACATAAATACAGTCACCTGATCATAGACAAAAGAGCAAGGGCAATACAATGTAGCATAGTCTTTTCAACAAATAATGCTGGAATAACTGGACATGCAAAAAAATTAGTCTAGACATGGACCTTACACTCTTGACAAATATCAATGCCAAATGGATCAGAAACCTAAATGTAAAACACAGAGCTATAAAACTCCCAGAAGATAACATAGGAGAAAATCTAGATGTCCTTGGGTATGGCAATGACTTTTATATACAACACCAAAGACATGATACATTAAAAAAACAATTGATTAACTGGATTTCATTAAAATAAAAAACTTCTGCTCTGCAAAAGACAACAAAAAAGAAAATAAGAAGACAATCCATAGACTGAGAGAAAATATTTGCAAAAGACATGTCTGATAAAGGACCGTTATCCAAATATACAAAGATCTCTTAAAACTCAACAATAAGAACAGAAACAACTTGATTGAAAAATGGATCAAATATCTTAACAGACACCGGGCTTCCCTGGTGGTGCAGTGGTTAAGAATCCGCCTGCCAATGCAGGGGACAAGGGTTCAAGCCCTGGTCCAGGAAGATCCCACATGCCGCAGAGCAGCTAAGCCGGAGCACCACAACTACTGAGCTTGTGCTCTACAGCCCGCGAGCCACAACTACTGAAGCCCGCACACCTAGAGCCCGTGCTCCGCAAAAGAGAAGCCACTGCAATGAAGCCTGAGAACAGCAACGAAGAGTAGCTCCCGCTCTCTGCTACTAGAGAAAGCCCGCGCACAGCAAGGAAGACCCAACACAGCCAAAAATAAATAAAAATAAAATAAATTAATTAAAAAAAATCTTAACAGACACCACACCAAAGAAGACATATAGACAGCAAATGATCATGGGAAAAGATGCTCCACATCATAGGTCTTCAGGGAAATGCAAATTAAAATGAGATTGTACTACACACTTAATAGAGTGGATGAAACTCAGAACACAGAGAACACCAAATGCTGATAAGGATGTGCAACAACAGGAACTCTCGTTCATTGCTGGTAGGAATGAAAAATATTACAGATATTTTGGAAGACATTTTGGCAGTTTCTTATGAAACTAAATGTATTCTTATCATATGATCCAGTGATTGTGCTCCTTCATATTTACCCAAAGGAGTTAGACACTGCAGTCCGCACAAAAACCTGAACACAAATATATATAGTAGCTTTATTCATAATTTTGAAAAGTTGGAAGCAACCAAGAAGTTCTTCAGTAGGTAAATGGATAAACTGTGGTACATGCACACAATGGAATATTATTCAGCACCAAAAAGAAATGAGCTATCAAGCTGTGAAAAGACATGGAGGGAACTTAAATGCATGTTAATAAGTGAAAGAAGTCGATCTGAAAAGGCTACATACTATATGATTCCAACTATACGACATCCTATAAAAAGCAAAACTATTGAGAAAATAAAAATATCAGGGGTTGCCAAAGATGGCATGGGGAGATGAATCAGCAGAGGACAGAGTGTTTTTAGGGCAATGAAATTACTCTGTATGATATTATAAAGATGGATACATGACACTATATGTTTGTCCAAGACCACAGAATATACAACACCAAATTGAACCCTAAGGTAAACTATGAACTGTGGGGGATTATGTATCAGAGTAGGTTCATCCTTGGTAAAAAAAAAAAAAATGTACCGTCCTGGTGAGTGGTGATGAAAATGAGGGAAATTACGCATGTGTTGGGGCAGGGGGTATATCTGAAATCTCTGTACCTTCTAAATTTTGTTATAAACCTAAAACTGCTCTTGAAAAATTAGACTTAAACACACACACACACACACACACACACACACACACACAACTTGAACCTCTTTGACCAAGTTGACCAAGTCTCAGGATTTTTCATTATACCTAACTTTAAATCATGTCCCCTGTGAAATCTACATATTTAATTTTAATTTTTATTTGTTTCAAAGTTCACAGAAAGAAAAGGATAATTACATCTTCCCGAGCAACTTGATAATGTTAAAGAAAATTAAGACAGTGTTTTGTATGACTACGTAAAATTACTTCTTTTCCTTCTCCTATTACTATAAACATGACGTGAGTTACATATTAGCTTATGTAAAAAATGAATTTTGGTGTCAAGTATCATATAAGTCTGATTACTTGAATATTCCACCACCATGTTTTGGCAATTATAAACTAAGTTAAAATTTTAAGTTGCTAAAGAAATATTCTAGGAAAATTACTGGCTTAATTTCTATCTAGTTTAATGTATGTCTTCACAAAAGAAGCATAGTGTAATGAATAAGTTCCTAAATTCCCAGCCTGACATAGAAGTCTGGTTTTGTTTCTATAATTCTACTTCTGTCTGTAACTGATTGGAATTATACTTTTTAAGGTTGTAACTACTATGCAATTAGATTAATCAAATTAGTGTTTTTTACTTACAATGCCTTTTTTTCTACTTTTGTACTTTATCTTCACTTTTTCCAATTTACTATAAGTGACATAGTACATTCAGGTCCTGAAATAATTTACACTAGACAGATAAGTCAACTTGATTTAAAATAGTTCACATAAAACATACTAAGATCATCTATCTCCAGACCAAGTTTTAAATGAAGGTTTCATTATCACAAAAATAATGCAGTATAGAACATAAAATCCTACAAAGTATGAGGGAGTATTCACCCCAAATGGAACAGAATATGCAACAACTTTAATTCCACTAACTAGTAAATGCTCCATTTTTCCCTAATGAAGTATTTCAGGTAATACAAAATTACTTTTAGAAATCTTTTTTTTTCTATAAATGTGATGCACTTTATAATAGAGCCCATATGCATCTCTATTTAAATTACCATAAAAAGTTCTTAGATTTTTGCCAAAAGAATAATCTTTATCATTAAAATGGGTTTTATAGTGTCATTTAAATCTTTGGTGGCTTGCCTAGAAATGTGCGTGTTTCATGAATATTTCAAATTAGTGAAGATGTCAGTTGCTGATGTTGCATCACCTCCAGCCACTCAATATTAAACAGAGAAAGGACAGCCCACTCGATGTTACTTCACCTTTCAAAAGGTGATTCAATTTCTTCACGTCAATATGGAAAAAGATCATAGTTTGGTTCATAGGGTATTGCAATATATTGCTAAAATTACTGTGCTGTTCTAACAAACTCTTGAATTTGCTTGAATAACAGCAAATAAATAGTGAATTGCAATGATCTTATGAAAAGATAACAGTATGGGTATGTAATTCTTGATCTTCTGGAGCAAAAAATTTCCTTTGCTATTTGTTTATATTTATTGGCCTACTATCTATTCTACTGTATCTATATTTATGGTAGTCTTGCATTGTGTCCAAAAAAAATTGTGCATGGTTTAATTAATAAAAAAGAGTTGTTCTATTTTTCCTTATATATCCAGCATATACCATTTTATTGCCTATGTAATATTCTCCAATTCAGAGTTTTCTCCAAATATAAGATTCAACTCTCACCTGGTACACAAAGGGTCAGATTAGCTCAGTCATTGAAGAACTGTACAGGGAATCATTTCCCACTGGGACTGCAATGAAAACTTCTAAGTGGAATCTAAGGCAGATTTTGGAAAAAAAATAGAACAAATCCTCACAGAACTTGTCAATGTCTACTTTTCAGCTTTCCAAATTTCCCCAAGAGATATTCTGCTACACTTCTGCTAGTAAAAGTGTTAGTCAAACAAACAGGGTAGAGTAAGGTTTTTGTTTTTGTTTTTTCTTGACCCACTAAGAGAATATTGTTAATGTCCTTAAGAAGAAGTATGTAAAAACCAGAGGTGATATCATTTGGGGTTTAAGCATTGTTTTAAGAAAAAAATCTTGAGGAGACAAAAGAGCATGTCATGTCTATGTTAACAATAGAGGCTAATTATGAGGAGACAACCTTCAAGATAAATAAATCCTTAAAGGAAACTAGGAAAACCAGGGTGATACTTCTTAATCACCACCTATAGCACACCTACATAGCTATGAAACGTACTTGAAAATATCTAGTACCCTAAGAGAAAACAAAAAATCAATTTATACAGATACATTACAATTCGAGTCAAAATTTCAACAAAGTTTTTCATGTAAATTGACAAGAGGACTTCTATTTTTATATTGAAAAGCAAATCATTGAAAGAAACTAAGACATTCCTGACAAGTAAAATGAATAAGCACTGGCCTTTCAAAATCAAAGCTTAATTAAGAAAGTATATTATAGGTGTTATAATAAACAAATCAAAGAACAGAAAAGAGAAATGAGGAGTAGGCCCATAAATATGTAGAAATCTTATTTATGACAGCTTTCATAGCATTTCAGTGTGAGAAATTAAGGGCCACCAACATCTGGTCCTGGGACAATTATTGTCAACGTGGAAAAAAATCAAATTTTTTTCTGCTTTACGTAAAACACTAAAAGCAATCCACATGGATTAAAAAAAAAAATCAAACCATGTGACTTAAACATACACACACAAAAAAATCCCTTTAGAAGACAATATAAAATAATATTCTTTCTGATCTTTATTAAACTTTAAAGCAAATCTTTGATAAATCTCATTGTTTTAAAATTAAGCTTTCTATTAATTGAAATATGCTCAAAAGAAAGTAAAATAAAAATCACAGACTGAAAAGTGACTAATGAGACATGTAACTTGAAGGAATTAATATCCAGAATATATAAAGAACTCCCTCAAATTCATAACAAAAGACAAACAACTCAATAGAAAAAGAGTAAAACACAGGAGTGGGTTCTATATCGTAAATAAAACACAAATAAAAAATAGCCATTATTTATCATGGAAATTAAAATCTCAGTGAAACACTATTTTGCATCAATTGGATTGACAAACTTTTTCTTTAAATGTTTGACAATGCCATCTATTGGTGAAATATGAAGCAACTTAACCTTCATAAGCTGCCGATCTACCTAAGTTTATAAATCATGTTGATAAAAAATTAGCTTTTTCTAATAATATCCCAGAGATTCCAGAAATTCTTCCATACTCTAGACACTTCTATTTGTGTACCAGAAATGCCCAGGAAGCATTATTTGTGATGGGAAAAAAATCAACAGAAGAATGGATAAAGAGATCATGGAATAGTCATATTACACAACAGTATATAGCAGTAAAGTTGAAAGAATTATAGGTATACCTGTTGTACCAGTTGAAGTCCAATCAGGAAAGAGAAATTACACAGTGTTTCAACATTGAAAGTTAAAAGAATTATTTACTATAGCAGGGAATTGGAAAAAGCTAAGGATTGGCTAGAAGTAAAGGGAACTTTGAAAAATATAGAAATCGCAGATATAAGGAGAAGCCAGAACTCCTCAGGCTGAGATTGAGTGCCCAAGGAAGAGCTGCTACACACACACACACACACACACACACACACACACACACACACACACACACACACAAGACCACCTTGAAGTGAGAGCCAGACCTTGTTGGAGAGGGCATGGCCAGTGCTCACTGAATGCAGAGTGATGCCATCAGAAATTAACCCTCTAGGGACCTGGAGAAATGGTTTATGGAGAGGAATCTCATCAGAGGTATTCTGCTGCAAAACCTCCAGAGTGGTGTGCTGAGGGAAGGTCCTGGGTGCTGCATACTGTCAGACTGTGTACTAGAGAAGCTGTCTGCTGCTAGGAAAGACCCCTTCCTCCTTCTAGTGTGCTTTACAAAGCTTAACATAGGGCCAGCTGGCATAGAAAACTATTTAAAGGGCTCAGGTCCATTTTTGTTCACCTTCTGAAATAAAGACAAGGACGAGGTAAAGGAGAAGCATGATATACTTCTTGGCTATTGTTAGTGTTGTTGCTTTTAAGCAGAGGTGGATACATGAAAAATGGCATTTTTTCCTTCTCTATACCCTTTATATGTGTCTAATATTTTGTGTACTGAATTAAAATAATTTTAAAGGCCCAAATCCAATATATATTTATAGAAAATCACAGTCTGAAGAGTGGAGTACGTGTACTACATACATCATTCAAATATTTCAGTGCATAGTAAAATATGTATACTTAGAAATTCATTTTATAAACATAGCATAACCTTGATATCAAAATCTGAACAACTTGTACATAACTAACAAACAAAATGTCCCAAATTTTTAATGAATACAGTTACAAAGATGCTACATATACTCCTAGAAAAATATGATATGAACAGTAAAATTTATTAAAAGAATGCTAGGATGTGTCAGATTGGGAATTCTAGCAACAAATCAAAGTAGAAAATATATAAAATGCATAGATATGCTTTACATTTTGTTGTTAAAACATTAAATAAATATTAAGGAACACTCCAAAAATTTTAAATATGATAAAAATATATGAAACCAACAGAAAGCATCATAATTAATTGAAGTAAAAGAAGTATTTTAATTAACTCTAAACAAACATCAAAAAAGGATGATTAATGAAACTATTAATTCTCAACACTATTCTCAAAGTTGTCGCTAATTCTGCAGTATAAAAAATATTGCATATAATAAATATTAAGTGGAATAATGATTTTATCATTATTGGCAGATTGTACATTTTACAATTAAAATATTTGAGAATATTATGGAAGTCTACTAAGGTGTCTGGATAATATATAATATAAAAATTAAATAGATTTTCTTAATATCATAATAATCAGTTTAAATCATAATGGGAAAAATAATCTTATTAGCATTAGGAACTGCTACAGAGTAACAAGGAATTAATCAAAAGTAACGTAAAATAAAGATGATACAATAATTTGTATATACTGGACTTTTCTATAGTATATATGTATGTACAACATGTAAATATATCATATATAAAATATAAACTTATATATTATAAATAAATCTTTTAATGAATAGACTGTGCAATCTGTTCTTCAAATTGAGGTAATCTTATCAGAATTACAATGGAATTTATTCTGGAACTTATCCAGCAGTCCTAAAAATTTTATGCTACAAATCAGAATAA
The DNA here is from genome assembly GCF_011762595.2 of Tursiops truncatus. Lineage (NCBI taxonomy): Eukaryota > Metazoa > Chordata > Mammalia > Artiodactyla > Delphinidae > Tursiops > Tursiops truncatus. The sequence goes on along the minus strand of NC_047044.1, from coordinate 88,557,995 downwards.
TTAAAACCATGCTGTATGAATTCACAAGCAGGAAATTAGATTAATACAACAGAATAATGAACATGGAAAGAGTTATATATATTGTACTGATTTAATTTAGCTTAAAATTGAATATGTTGAAAATATTACAGGGTAATTGACAGTAGAAAACGTGGGAAAATGTGTATTATCATATATTTAAAAGAATTTAGATTGGATCAAACATTGAAATATAAGTAAATAAAACCATAAGCAATTTAGAATATGATATTTATCATGTTACAAAGACTAAGATCTTTCTCCACAAGACACACATGATTTAAATTATAGAGGAAAGACTGATAATTTACTTTTAGATTCAATTGCATTTTCTCAAAGTTTTCTTCTATATTTTACCTTTTAAAAAATTTTAGCAAAATATTTAAAATCACCTCCTTCTTCCCTGCTTAAGAATTTCAATGTTGCTGTGGCACCTTTCCATCTCCTACGTGCTTCAAGGAAGCATGACTTTATCTCCAAATCTAGGATCCCTCTGGATTTGTGCAAGCTTCTGGTCACAATTCACTGATAAATGAAACACACAAATAGAGACACTTGAATGTGCAGTAGTCATCTTCAGTTTTTTAGTAGAGACAATCTAAAAATGTTAGAGAGCAAAAATGAGAAGACTCAAGGATTCTTGATAATTATTGATCTGTTGAATCAGGCATTTCCTCAAGTGACCTAATACTTTTTCCTTACTCTAGAGGCAGTTGAATCACACATTTCCGTCAAATAAATAAAAACAATCTCTTTACAATGAAATACATAAATTTTTGATGATCAGCTTGGCAAATATATGTAAGGTTCAAAATACCACCTAAGGATATGGGCACACTCAGATACTGTTGGTAAAAATTCTTTGGAGGCAATTTTGGAAATATATTTATCAACATTGACCCATTTTGGACCTCTAAAATATTTCACTTCTAGAAATTTATCTTTAGGAAATAATCAACAAAATAAACAAAAATACATGATTGTTTAATGCTTTTGTGAGAATGTTAAAATACTTAAAACTTAGAAGCATCCTAAATACCCAAAAAACATAGAATTGGTAGAAAATTATGGAATACTAGGCAATCTTTTAAAAATAAACCAAGTGTATTTTATTGATATTAAACTATGCTCAGAATATATACCTAATGTGAAAATATAAAATACAATACAGTTTTCTTTTATTAAAACATCAGTAAGTGATTATATATCAAAAAGCCAGAAAATGTATATATACATCCATAAGTTGTAAGTGTTTTGCTCTTAGAGAAGTGATGGGTAAGAGGCTAAAATTGGGCAACAAAATAAAACTAAATTAATTTAAAAAAATAAACAACTACGTACTGTTGAAGTATTAAAGAATTCATTCAGAAGTGTGATCAGAAAAAAATAAGGTTCCAGTTGGATGGAAAATAAGGACAATTAGGAAAATATATAAGTCCTAAATGGTTTATGATTTTAGAAAAATTGCTCAAGCTCTATTAAAATTGGCTCAGTCTATATAAATAGTATCTTATACTCATCTCATGTATTTACCTCTGAAATTCATACTTAAATTGTTGTACAAATCCTAAAATATTGTTTAATAGAAAAGAAAAAAATTTAATTACCAGTTTTACATTCTTTATCAATACATAGAATAAAACATGTCTTTCCTTACATTACATAGACTTGAATTGGATGTGAAAAATCACTGATTCACTGATCTATAAAGGTAATTAATCTAATATGTATCTTCTCTTTTGTGTATAGCCTGTATCTTAGGTACAAATGCTGGTGGAGAAAATTCTTTAGTAAGAAATTTCAGCTACCAAATTAAAAAGGAATGACACAGTTAAAATATCACCATTGTAATAATAGTGATAATGGAGCTAACCAATAGTAATCTATGATTGCTATTATCATTAAATGAAAAGCTAACAGGAAACTTTATGGATGGATGGATCAGATTGTCAACAATTTAACACACTCATTGATTTCATTATTAAAAAAAGAAGAAAAAATTAGATATTTTGTGCTTCCTGGTGTGTCACAATTTGGAAGTACAAAATACCATATTTCAAAAAATTTTACTATAATGTAGAACCTGAATTTAATCAAGTCTTTTCCTCACTTCCAGTTTATAGTAACTATAGGCCCAAGAAACATACTAAAAGACACTGTGAAGGTGTAGTTAGCAAAATCCTAAATGTGGGTAACTTCACAGGAAAAATGATCTGTGTTTTTTTTAAAAAATAATAAATGTAAGGATAAATAAGATGGGATAAGAATCCTCAATATTAAAAGAGCTTTGAGAGATATAGAGACAAAATGCAATTTGGACCTTCACTGGATTCCAGTTTAAGCAAACCAATAAAAGGAAAAAGGTGAGAGACTGAAGAGTACAAACACAGACTGGATAATCTTATTTAAATTTTGTTATGATAATATTGTTGTGGTTATATTTTAAAAAGAGTATTCATCTTTTAGAAATACATTTTCAAAGATTTTACAATGAGATCATTTGAAGCTTGGGGTTCTAATTATTTTGAGGGAGAGAAAGAAGGCTACAATATAGATGAAATTTGATTGACCACATGCTAAAAATTGTGGAATCTGGGTGATGAGGACATGTGAGTGCATTTCACTATTCTCTGTTTTGGCTCATGTATAGCATTCTCCATAAAGTGTTAGTTACTAAGATTTTGAAACATTTCAGCAAGCAGATGATGACAAATGGAAATGATTACTATAATATCAAGTATTAATAATTGACAATGTATAAAATACCAATAATGTTCTGTTAAATTAAAACAAGTATCTGATCTGTTGTTTTGGTGATGTATATGATCAGATCAACTCTTCTCAATGTAGTTTGCGTATTGTTAGAAAGGTGGGATGTTATAAACACTGACAAATAGATATTTAGCATATCCCCAGAAGAAAACAGAATTACAACAGTTTTCCTCCTAATTTTCAGTCATCACTTTGCACCAAATATAAGAATATTTCAGTTGTTGCAAATAGGATGTAAAGGGGCAATGGAGCAGGAAATAATTTATATCATGACCTTTCTTCACTAATGTATTCTCTGATGACAATAGTGACATCAAAGAGTTAGCTATAGTTTTAAAGTTTCCTGAAAAAAACAAATTCAGCAGCAACAATTTTTTGCTCTTTCCTTATATATCCTGGTATGTATAGATGTATGAATACATGACATTTGTATGCAAAATAAAGATAATATGTGCAACATTTTATTTAAAATGAAATAATACATTCTCTCTCCCTATTCATTCACATAAGCACATTCTTATGTGCACATGTAGGTATGTGTGTATATGTATGCATGTCTTCACTTGTGAACATTGTTTGCAAAAATTGAGATTACTTTTTTTACCTCAAAAAAGGAAGAATTTAGACGTGATTGCCTTTCTCATTGATTAAATAATATTCTAACATTCTTCCAAATAATTTCTCCCATGCCAGATTGGTTATTATTTATTGCAAGAAGTAATAATAATACTTTTACAAAAGCGTACTAGTAATTTCTCTGATAATATAGCTTAATGCAATCTTCTTGCTCAGCTAAATATATTGTCTATAAACAATTTTGTTATATAATAAAAATAGTCAAACAATTTCTGTTGATCTTTAAAAGCCAGTGCTTGAGGATATTCTGGCAATCTGACATAATATAAGAGGTCTGTTGTGGACATTAGGAGTCATTCGAACCAACTACAAAATATTACAAATGAAAACAATTAAGATCCAAAAGGATTAAGTAATCTGATTAAGGTTAAACAACTTTAGGATTCTTTGAAGATGGATTGGATTGAGTATACTCTCTTGATTTTTTTGGAATTTCAGAGTTGTTCTGTCACTACACACAACACAAACCAGGAAGAACAGTGAAATAAAAACAACCATATTATTTTGCACTTCCTTCAGTTTCAATGCACTGCTTCTTTTTTCCCATAACAGGATCTTTACCAAATTCATTTGATTACACCAATGATTATGACAATTCTCCTGGACCTATATTGTTTGTGTCTTTAAAAATGATTAATTTGAAAATACACTAAGTAACAATAAATAGTTACTGCTGTGGGACTGAGATACCAACAGAGATTTAGGTGAATTGGGTAAGGTATTCAAATAAAAGTCTGGTTTCCCCACATGATACTTGTGAAATACTAGTTTTCACAGCATAGAGGCTTGAAAACCTTATCCAAGAGTCTCTACAATAACAGAAGAGACTGTTATTGTAGAAGAGACTTATTTCACTGTCTTGTGATCAAGATTGAGTTCAAACTTGTGATCAGGTTTGTGATCAAGTTTGAGTGTGATCAAGTTTGAGTAGAAGAGACTGTTATTGTAGAAGAGACTTGTTTCACTGTCTTGTGATCAAGTTTGAGTTTGGGACCCAGAAGAGTGTAAACCAGAGGCTCTCTGAATGAAAAAGCCTTGATTTGGTGTAGAAGCTAATTAGATGTAGTTGTTCATCCATAAATCTATTGTAGTGGTTTGAAGGAGAATAAATTATCTCACTAGAGTAAGATGCTGTCTAGTGTTGCCATATACATATATATTTACATAGAAGGATCAGCATTTAGGAAAAATGACTATATTTACCAACTAATAGAACCACATGACTGAAAAGCAACTAAAAAAATTCAGATAATAGATGCTGACACAGTTGATTCAAATATTGGAGCAAGTTGAAAAGAACTTTAAAATAATCATGTTTAGTACATTTAAGGGAATAAAGAAAAAGATGATAAAGATTGAGAACAGATGAATAAATTTGCCAGAGAATTATTATCTATAAAAACAAACAAGTACATCAAAAACTACAAGACACATATCTGAAATTAATAAACAAATTAAATTATATTAATTATAGAGACAACAGAAGTCAGAATTTGTGAGTGGAAAAACTAGGAAATATTGATAGAATATACATCATTTAAATTAAAGGGGGAAAATATTAAAAACAAAACAAATGCAAATATTAGTGGTTCCACACAAAACTATAATATACATGAAATTGGGGTTCAAAAAGAAATCAGAGAATCAAGAAAAAATTTGAAGATATAACAAGTACGAATTTTCCAAAAATCATGACAAACAGGTGTCTATTGAAAATACATACAGAATAAATAACCAAAAAAGTAATATTAGAGTAAGGCTGCTGAGACTTAAAATGAAAAGAAAAGTTTGAACACAACAAGAGGAAAAAAGAAACATTATCTTCAAAGGAATAATAATAGGATGGCCATTTGATTTCTCAGCACATTAATGGAAGCAAGAAGACAGTGCATTTAAGTTTATCATTGTTAAATCTTCCTAACATATCAAATGATTTATCATTATAAAATATCCTTCTTCATCTCTAGTAACATTTTTTTGCTTACATTTTGTTTTGTTTGATATTAATATAGCCACTCCAGCTTTAACTTGTAGTATGTTTTCCTTTAAGCCAATATAAATTTTTTTAGATTTCTACTTTTCCTTTTCTTCTCATTTCAACATCTGGATCATCTTAGTCTCTGTTCCAATTGACTTTTTTTCTCCCTGTGTAGGTCACATTTCTGCTTCTCTGCATACCTAGTAATTTTGTTTTATGATAAATATTATATATCTAACATTTTCAATGGTCTGTAATATTTATTTGTTTTTTGTTTGTTTGTTTAGGGTGATGTTTTTTTTTCTGATGAGCAGTTAATTTACTGGTGGGTTATTGTGTTTCTTTTGAAGATTATTTTTAATTTCTGATAGATGAATCTCCTAAAGCATAAGTTGTCAGAGATGTCAGCTCAGTGCCTAGGCAGAGACTCTGTTCAGTTGTGGGACTAATCTCATCTGTTTCTGTTTCAGTAATCACAGTCCTATGCTGCCTGTTAGTCAACCTCTGACAACAGTTGCATACATTCTGTCCAGCTTTATAGTTGTTTACAATTGGAGGAAGATTATAGTACCAATTACTCTCTATGATTAAGAACAGAAGTCAACACTTTTTTATTATTTTTGAGACAGATAATATTTTTGAAAAACATATTTTGGAAAAAAATAACTTCCTGAAACTTTTTTTAGGCTTTTTAAAAAATCTCTCTAGAAAGTTCCTCCCCCTACTTATAGTATTTAAATCCATTGATTCTTTTTTAAACATTTTTTGACATTTTCAGAAATGCATTACATAAAATAATATGACACTGACACGTATCTTTGATCATTGTTTTTGTTTTGTTTTGTCTTTTGCTCTTGACATTATGAATAATGAATTTCTCTAGGATGGTGATTTTAAGGTATTAGGCTATTTTCTTAAGATGAATTTATAATTTCTGCAGATACAAATCAAACTTGATACCTTACCAGGGGAAATTAGTATCACAGGGAACAAACTCTTAAAGTCACTTTAATAACAATAAATTTAAACTTTTGGAATATTTCATTAACCTTGGGAAACATAGTGTGGGAAAACATAAACAAGTTTTTGATTTAGCCTGAATGGATTAGGATAATAGCTGTTTCAGTCTGATATAAGGATAAAAGCAATCCCATTAATTTACTTTTAAAGTAATTGATTAAAAACATAAATGACTCTATTAATAAAGCAAAATGTAAAGGATCTTTAGATTAAAATACGCATTTTAAAATCATTTTGATTAATTTCTCAGTTTGTCCCTTACTAAGCCACAACCTGAGGAGGGAATTAATATCATAATTTCTTGGATCTACTAATGGAGAAACATCTTATTTTACTTTTCCTAGTGTAAGCTCAAGACTGTGCCTCAGTTGGAACTCTTTTTCTTTACAAAGGGTGGTTGGTGAATAATGGGGACTGTTTGTCGTATATGTTAAGTATTCACAGAGTCCACCTAGGCTATTTTCTCTCTTGGATACTACACAGATTGTAGTCATTTATAATTACTTGTATTGTATGCCAAAAGAACCTGGGTATGCTTTCTTATATAGCCTAAATAAAATAATTTCCTGAAACTACATTGCTCTATTTACTTGTCCTTGATTCTCCTTTACAATTGCTTCCAACATTAGATAACGTATTTGTAGGCTTTCCCCCCTGCCAGCATTTTAGTATCTATGCATTTGTACATTTTCATAACACCTTCTTTTTTCAAATGGCATTATGGGTTTGCACATAAATTCTCTTTTCCCTTGTTATGTCTGCTAATCTTTTTGCTGTTGTTGCTGCATTTACTACTGCAAGTTCAATTTAACTTATGAAAATCAAGCTGTCTATTCTGCTTCATTCATCATAATCAACAAAAATCATTCTGGAATCAAAACTAGTTTTCTACTATCTTGTTATATTTTGGTGATGATATGTGGAAGGGAAAGTAGACAGTGGCAGGACATTGAATTGAACTGCAGTTTTAGCAAACATCTGCCTCTGCATAGTAACCTTGTGGGATTTGTGCAGGCTCTTGTCTACAAAAATCAAAATTCTGAGAGAAGCTTTTTCTGCCAAATGTTGTTAGATGCAGAACTCAATATGTGTGTCAACAAAAGAAAATTCAAGTGTCAACTACACATAGATTACTCATATTATATGTAATTATAAGAAAAACTCAAACACCAAGTATGTCCTAAGTATAAAGAATAAATTGAATTTAGAAACTTCTATCTTTATATTTTGAAGTAACAGAAACAATTTAATAGATCACAGTATATTTTTCATAAATATTTTTGGGGACAGTTAAAAAGAGAGTGGTTTAGTTTTGCTAGTAACTTGGAAGAGGTGTAAACTCAGGTCACTCTTCTAGTACAAATAGGCAAAAGGATATTCTTAATCACATTAGGATCCAATAATTAATGCAAAGGAGATAGTATATTTTCCTATTGTGATTGTAAAAAGAAATACATAGTTGATAATTTTCTTCTATAGACTTCAAAGGTTGTAAGTGGGAAATCACTCAGAATCACTACCCTTTTATCATGCGGTTTAGCCTGCATATTAAAATGTAGTAATCTTAACTATTATACATTATATCAGTCGTATGAATGCTAGGTTTTAAAGCAAGCATATAAAGTCTAAGTATTATAATTAATTTATTATCTAGTCAGGTTTATGAAAGTAATTGAATTTGGCCATTCAATTATTTAGTTTTTTCAGTCTTTAAAGCTCTTTAAAATCACCTGACAAAATTGAGATACCTATATTTGGAAAGAAGATATCAATTAAATGGTGACAATTGTGAGCAAAAAATACATTATGGATTACATGAAAGGAATTAATAGCTCAGAAAGATTTCTTATAATTTTAATTTTGATGATAGTTCATTCTCGTTATTTTTGGGTTTTTTTATTTTGTTTTGTTTTTTTTGGCCACACCATGTGGCATGCAGGATCCTAGTTCCCTGATGAGGGATCAAACCTCCACCCCCTGTAGTGGAAGCTTGGGGTCTTAACCACTGGACCACCAAGGAAGTCCCCTTGTTATTGTTTTAACCACCAAGTTTTTCTGATTATTATCATTTTATTTTTACCATAGACAGTCTGCATGTAGATAGCCTCTAATTTATGATTCACCAATCCTGCTATTTGGATAACATCTCAATTTAGATAAATCTTTTTATTCCACTATAAAAGTCCAAACACTTGATATTGGAGGGCTCCTAAAATGTCCTATAGTCCAACTTCTAACTTTATGCAGAAAAACTCTCTAAAACATCCCAGAGATGTGGTCAATCAATTTGGACCCTCTCATGAAAGAGAAAGTCATTTCATCATAGCAATGTGTTCTGGTTGGGGAGTTCTTACTCATATTGAACCAAAATTCTACTATGCATTCATCTAGATTTTTTTTGGAGTCAAACTCAGAAAGAAATTTAATCCTATAATCATACTAAAACTCTTCACATATTTGGGGATAACCATCATGTCCTAGAGCTTCAACATAGCAGATGAAAAAGTCCTATTTCCTTCAACTGCTCTCCCATCAACATGGTTTGCAGACCCTTATAAACCATGCACTACCATTTCTATCACACTATAATTGTGTTTCTTAATATATTTACTAAAATGTAATTTTCAGAAATATGTACAATTTTCAAGATGTGATTGGACCTATACCAAATTTTACCTGTTTTTTTTTTTTTTTTTTTTACAAATATCACATTTTCTTTAACTCAACTTCAGATTTCAATAACATTTTTGCCAGCTATATTATACTGCTGGCTCATGTTGAACACACACTTATAAAAGACATGGTTTATTTTATTCATTTATCCAATGTGATAAATATTTAAAAATACACACTACTACTTCTGGTTAAAAGCTGTGTGAGGTGCTGGGAAGATACAAATAAGATAAGGATTTCAATATAGTTGGTGAAACTGTTGAATTCATATAAAGTTCAATAAAATGCAAACAGTATGTAATTGGATCGCAGAGAAAGATTACTCAATACATACTGAGAATCAAAGGTTTCCTGGGAGGTGCTATACAAGCTACCTCTTGAAAAATAAGGAGGAGGAAATTGAATCAGAAAGCACAAAGATGCGAAATAGCGTGATTCTTTGGAAAATTGAATCAGAAAGCACAAAGATGGAAAATAGTATGATTCTTTGGAAAAGAGAAAGTGTTCATAAAGTGTATTAGGAAGTCAAGCTAACTCAAATAAAAGACCATGCTTAGTCGATAAACTCTCCAAAGTTCTAGATTAAATTGTTCTTTCTCATGTTTAACCTTTGTTTAAAAATGTTGAACACATCCCCACTTCACTTTTTGATTATAAAGGAAATTTCTTTTTAAAAGTGCATTAATGGACTTCTAAAAAAGATGGTAGATTGACTACAGATGTAGCTTTTGTATCCCTCCAGACAAACTACTCTAATGAAAGTAAAGAAATAAAAAGCCCATAAATCAAAATCAATGAAGAGTTTTAAGCATAAGAATTTTAAGCACTCAGGAGAATAAATGGGAAAAAACAAAAAAATACAAAGAACATCATCGTAAAATTTTAGAATACAAATTGATGGAAAATCTTAAATGTTTCTCTATATGTCATCTAAAGAGCAATAAGAATCATACTAACTTTGAACTTCTCAACATAGATTGTCAACCTAGAACTCCATGCCCTGTCAAACTATCAATCAATTATATGAGGTAGATTATAGATATTATCAGTCATATAAGAACTCAGAAAAGTTAACTCCCACCCATCTTTTCTTAGCGAGTCATTTAAAAATGCACTACTGTAAAATAAGAGGGTAAACTAACCATTAGATATAGATAGTTGATCAAACCTAATAGAGCAACAAAAATAAAGCCTGGGATGACAGCGTTGAGATAACTTACAGAAAAATTTAGTCCCATTTGGAGCAAGAGAACATTGAATTTTTAGAGGGAAGATCTTGGAGTACAGAAATAACAATAGATAGTGTAGCAAGATATTTGAAAAGGGGTGAGGTTGAAGAATCAGGCAATTAATTCAGGAGGGACAGAAAGGTAAACACAATTTCAAGGAGAAACATAAACCTGCACCATAAACAAATGTCATCATATTATACCCTCTAACTTGTATTTACATGATCACAATTAGGTCATCACTGATTAGTGATTTAACTGAAAGTAGGTATATTGATGTTTATGACGAATGAGGAGGGAGAGAAGAGATGGTATAGAGGAATACAATTGTCTCATTACTGGAAGCCAAAAAACAATGTTCAAACCTGACAGATCAAGGCAAGGAATAATTAGGGAGTGTGGGATTGACATGTACACACTGCTATATTTAAAATGTATAACCAACAAGGACCTACTGTATAACACAGGGAACTCCACTCAATATTATGTAACAACCTAAATGGGAAAAGAATTTGAAAAGGAATAGATACATGTATATGTATAACTGAATCACTTTGCTGTACACCTGAAACTCTCACAACATTGTTAATCAACCATACTCCAACATAAAATTAAAAGTTAAAAAAAAAACCCTGACAGATCAAGATTTAGCAGTAAAAGCATATGTTTTTAACAAGTGATGGTGACTCCTGAATGTTTCTGTTAAGGGAACTGGGAACAATTCAGTGAAACATTCCTCTTTCATGTTGATTTGTTTTCAGGATTACCTCCTACACTGTCTTCAACTCAATACCAGTTCTGTGTTGCCTTATTCTTGTCCAGAAAAAAACGGTGGATACAAGGGAGAGAACTCAAGTTAAGAGAAAGGCAGACAGGAAAATTCCAAGGTTAACCTGTTTATCAACAGAATGGAAGCTTCCAACATGTAATAAATTTTAATGTAGCCACCTGGACTTGAATTCAGCTGCCTATTTGCTTCCATGCTTTTGGCATTCTAGTATATCATCGTCCATATGATGTCAATTATGATGCTCTGGAGACTGTCATTTTCCATCAAGTCAGAAGAGAGAGCATATGTCTTCTCTATTACTCTTCCTGAAATGAAATTATTTTACAACCAGATCATTTAAGAAATGAAAAATATAATTTTGTACATTTATGGATTTTTGTTACTTTCATCTTATTAGATGTTTGAGGTTTTTTTTTTTTTTTTTGGACCAACAATGTAGGAAGTAATTATGACAGATTTAGCCACATATTTTATTTTCCTTTTAGCAATTTCTCAGGTCCATTTAAATCCAAACATACACACTACTCTCACAATGGTCTCTATTGACTTCAACGAAGCACACTCTCTACTGATGTCCCCTGTGAGATAGAAAAGAAAGAAGCTTGTTCATAGATTCCCTGTAGCATATCTCCACCATTGATCCATGGTTTTAAGGGCTTTAGCCACTAATTTCCTCTCACCAATGGAGAGACCCATTGCTCGGTGTGTTTAGACTCTTATGGCTGCCCACTGTGACTTGTTCTTAATCTGCCTGAAAGTGTCAAAAGTCACGCTGCTGTTTGGAGAGAGAGTGATTTTTTTTGTTATACCTGCTACTGGGAGTGATGCTTTTCTTAGTACTAAGATGCCCATGATAATGGAGACAGCTCTGAAATATATCTGTTCTGTTCTCAGTTGAATAAATAACCACGATAGTTCATCGACATATGTCAGAGAAGTTTTTAGCAACATATTTTCACTCAGGAAACTCCTGCATAGGTAGTACGTTAAGAAAAATTGCATGATGATTCTGTCACCAATGTCTAAATATAGATCAAAAATGTTAGTGTAATTAACAAAAGAAATCAGTTTGGTATTTGTAACATTCAAGCCTTAAAGCTTTAGGTGACTACTGTTCAGTATTATTCACACAAAGTGAGTATACAAGCAGTTTTTCTCATTAACGATGTATTTGATTTTAGACAAATAGGCCAAAAGTATTAAACAGCATAGCATATATAAAGATGTTTAACCTCACTGTTAATTAAATAAACACAAATTGAAACATCAATGAATTATTACTTTTTTACTTTCTAAATTAGAAATATTGAAAAAGTAATACTACTCAATGATGAAAATATTTCTGGTCGGAGAAGAAATCACTTCATTGTTTTGGAAAGCAATTTGTCCATAGGAATTTAAAACCACTAAAGTGTTTATCCTCACTGACACTTTAATCCCACTTTTGGGAATCTATCTTATGATACTAACCTGAAATACAGAAATAAAAGCATGAATAAATGTCTAGTCCAGCATTATTTCTAATTGATAAAAATCATCCCACAATATGGAGATGAATTAAACTATGATACAACCATATGATGTAATATTACACAGCCATTAATTTATTTTAATAAGAAGGGAAATACTTGTTATTTTGTGTTATGCTAAGACCACAGTCCAATCCTGAACATGATTGATATCAATTGAACTTAGAAGCTAAGAATCATTGGGCATCATTGGTACTTGGAATACCAAGTATCAACTTGAAATAGAATACTGTTTACATATGTGATATTTTTATCGGTCAGAACTTAATCGGGTGCAAGTGAGAGATTCAAATCATCTGGCTTATGGTACGATTGATAAAGTTTAGTGTTGTTATCAGAGTTAAACAAAATGCTAAAAACAATACCACCACCACCAACAACAATAACAACAAAATGCTTAAGAAGGACAGAATCCAAGACAGCATGAGGGAACACAAAGATTATAACCAAGGATGCCAGAGCTTCCAATTTTTGCATCTCTTACCTTGCCTTCTCTTTGAATGTTGGCTTCACACTCTCCTTCCCCAGGCACAATTCTATACACAGAAGGAACCATGGCCCCTTTTGTTAGTATATGAATATGTCTATATCCACAAAGGAAAGACTTCCCTAGGGAAAGTCTCTCCATAATTTTATTCATGAATAAGGTATAAGAAGAGGAACAGTAAAACAACATATGAATAATCATGCCCAGATAACTCCCTTCCCCTTGCAGGATTTATCTCCCGCTTTAAGAGACTAAGGAGTGGATCTGAGTGTAACAATGCTAACTCCTTTCCTCCTCAAAGTATATAAAAGGGAGTAGACACATGTCCATTGAGGAAATCAGTATCACAGACGCCATCTCAGTATGTGTCTCCTGGAATACAAGCAACATGATGTAAAGAATAAAAATAAGAAAAAAAAAAGCGGGCGGGGGAGAAACTGTATGGTCTGGTCACTCACCGTGGCTGTTCTCTTGCTCTCTGTCCTTCCCCTGCTAGACTACTGCCTGCTTTGCCTACACCCTTTCACATGACTGACCTTCCTGCATACTTGCCCTAGGCCCCAGCGCGGAGTGAGGGGCTTATACCTCTGCTGGTTTCCATGGTAACTAATGAGCCCACCTGAAGTCAATTCCTCCTATAACTGGTAACCTCTGCTTCACTCCCAGGAGCAAAGACTGTCACCATGTCCTGCCCTCCATCTGCCTCACTGGGTGGGGTGTTGCTCCAAGACCTTGCTTCAGAAGTGTAAGCTCCCCCATCCATTACACCATTGATGTCTCTGTCACTGACTCTGAGCTCTTTCTTCAGTTTTGAAGCTGGGCAAGTGCAGGCCTTGTAGGCCCGCAGGGTGCAGCCCAACAGAAATATACCAAAATTTTTATGGTGGTAGTATTGTGGCTTTTAAAAATTAAACACAAATCAAACAAATTTAAAAAAAGACAAACTCTTAATGAGCTGTTTTGCATATTTTCTATTATGAACCTATATTTATTTTTAAATTGTTCCATAAACATTTCACAGAGTATGGAGGGAAGGGGCTTAAAATAAATATATAATAATATTAATATGTTAATGTATCAAAGAAATGACAAAAGAAGGTTGAGTGCTAAAATATGAGTTGCTTGGTAGCATATGGGCATTTCTTGGCATACCTACGCAACTAAAAAGCAATAAAGGTTTTTGATCAATTGAATTAATGATGCAGCTGGAAGTGAAGGTAGGCAGAAATATACAACATAAATTTAAAAGAAACAAAAATTTTGTTCCACATTTTTACAAATGTAGAAAATATGTATTGTTTGCTGAGTAATGTTCGTGTAAATTTCCTTTTTTTTTTTTGGAAAATAATTAAACAGGTGACATAAATCAGAGTTACTATTCCAATTTATGTGAAACAGCAGCCCTGAAAATTATCCTGTGTCTGCAAATATGATTATAAAGACTCACCTTTGGACTTGATTGGTCAAATCCAGGATATTACACTCTGAAGAGCAAGGGATCCAAAGTCTATCCTGTATATAAAGTTTATGATAACTTGTTTTTTAGATCTGGGAGCTTAGCAGAGTGTGCCCATTCTCTTGAAACAGGGTCATCCAGGGTATTAAAGGTTAAGATTTTGATAAGTTGGCTTTTCTGATAGTTTCTTAAAGTTTATAGCTATAAATCTATATTATAGATCACTTACCTCCTTGTATTAAAATATTAAGACCTTTTACCTAGATGTCAGGAAGAATCAATGAAAATGATGAGTTGGCACACTTTTCTCAGGGAATTTTCTTTTTTTTTTTTTTTTTGCACGCTTGCCTCTCACTGTTGTGGCCTCTCCCATTGCGGAGCACAGGCTCCGGACAAACAGGCTCCAGCCCTGGACTGGGGCATGAACCCGTGACCCCTGCACTGGCAGGCAGACTCTCAACCACTGCGCCACCAGGGAAGCCCTCTCAGTGACTTTTAAAACTTCAGTTTGAAGCTTCAGTTAAGCTTCCTAAATAATACAGGAGTAATTTTTTTATTAATTCATTTAGCTCTGGCATTACAAAATAAATCCCCATGAAATGCAAACATGTTTTTCTTAACACTTCTCTATTAAGACCTATGCTGTTTGCTTGAACATGGAGACAGTTTGTGGTGACATAGTCATTAATTTATTTCCTTTGCATACCCCAGGGCTGGTGGCAGTTCTAATGGTATTCTTTCTACTGAAAATAGGAGAATCGCTGCTCAATGGGGAATTTGGGGATCCATGAGATGGAGACAAATGTATTTTCTTTCTTACATGAAAAATTATCCCCCCCAATATATATACTAGAACAATCTTGTCTTCACTAGATGGTAAAACACAGAAATATTTGGTAGAAAATCTATCCGTGTCTCTACCCTGTTGTTAGTATCAGGCAGAGAACATAGCCCCATGGAGTCATTGTGATGGTCAAATAGAGAAGAAATGAAACTAGAAGCTAACTTTAAGAATGTGCCTAAAAGCCCAGGAGGGTTCACAGAAAACTTCTGTGCCTTATTCCATAATTTTATTCATGAATAAGGTATAAGAAGAGGAAGAGTAAAACAACATATGAATAATCATGCACAGATAACTCCCCTCCCCTTGCAGGATTTATCTCCCGCTTTAAGAGACTAAGGAGCCAGAAATCAGTATCTTCGAATCACACAGCAGGCAAAGTCAAGGTATCTATTTAAGCAACTCTTCTGATTAAGCCTTGATACTGCTGTTAGTTTCCCATTGTGTAGTATCTGCGACGTTGATATAAACTGAACACAGGGTTATTCCAAAATTAGAAGTCTCTTATGACTCAATCCCTGGACTTCAGAGGAGCCAGTTGGTCAGGAGCAGCCTCAGTCATCTGGGTCAGACAACACAGTCCTGTGCCGCAGAGGACAGCAGCCAATGAGGCCACGCCATGGCAAAGATGCTCCTCACATACTGGGATGATATACAGCTTGAATCAGTTTAAATAGTTTAGATCTGCTCTGCTTAACTCTGGATAAAATATGTCCAGTGAGTAGGTTGGACAGAATTATTTAATCAAATTACATAAATCCACAATAAGTTCTTATATAACACACTCTCCACTCCATGGGTGTACTAAATCTTCTCATATATATACATCACTGTGAGAGCATCCCTTTATAGGCACTTGAAATCACAGGGTTAAAGACCTCTCCAAATGCAAAAAGACTCTGTTCATTTGACAGAATAACATAGTAAACTCCAATTGGAATTTTGTGATTATTTAGACAGTGCTGCTGGTATTGTTTTGGCTTTTCCTTTGGTAATCTTGTCATTAATTCAGATAACATTTACTTTGGCAGTACACATCATTCCATGTTCAGTTGTCCCTTACTTCTTTGTTTATTCCTTTTTTAGCTAATAAAAATTATTATCCCTACAAAACTTTAACAATTTAACTTTTATTATTCTGATGATGTGACTAATTTGTGTCAACTAAAAGATGATTGATTTTATCCTCTATTTAACTCCTTGGGGGTCCCAATCACTAATCAGTGTTGAGTGAGAGAAGAGCAAAAAATGGATCAGGGAGTGTTTCAATTCTAATCATAGCGTTTGTAGACATTGTATTAGTTAACATTTGATACTTAGAAAAATACACATAAAATGTGTTCTGACGACTATTTGCTGAAAACTTCAAATTAATATTCCCAAACCAGACACTTCTCTGGAACTTTAGACTCCTATACAACTGTCTACTTGATATCTCCTCTTAGATGTCTCATAGGCATCTTGAATTTAAAAAACCCAAAGTGAGAGTCCAAACCTCCTCTTTGAAAAATCTGTTATCTTCTCTATCTCTATCTTCATTTAGTTCTTCAGGTCCAAAGCACTGAGGTTATCTTTGATTTCTCTCTCCCTTACATCATTTGTAATCCTCAAGTAAATTCAGTTGACTCCACCTTGAAAATGTGTGCAGAACCTAAACACTATCACCACTATCACTGTCACCGTCTTGGTGCAACTATCATAATTTCTCTCCTGAATTTGTATGATAACCTCCTCACTGGTCTTTCCATTTTGCCTTTGCTCAGTAGAGTCTGTTTTTTACCACAAAATCCAAAGAATCCTTAAAAACCAAAGACAGATATTCATAACCATCGTATGGTGTCTCTTCCCTTTCAAAGTAAAAAGCAAAGATATTATAGTGACCTATGAGACCCAGTATTGCTGTCCCCAACCCTGTCATTCTCACCTCTCTTTGATTTCATGTCCTACTACTCTCCCTTTCTCTTACTCTACTCCTGAGTCCATGGTTACCCCATTATTTAAAAAAATGCCAGAAATGTTCCAGTCTCATAATTTTTGCTGTATCCCCTGCCTAGCATGTTCTTCCTTCAGACATTGTCTCATTCCCTCACCTCCTTCAGATCTTTGCTTAAATATCAGCATCTCAATTAGGCTTTCCCTAAGAAAATTATTTAAAATTACAATGCTCCAAAATACCTCCAGCAATTCTTCTTACTCAATCCTGATGTCTTTTTCTCAATGCTGTTGTGACGTACTATAGGTATCAGGTTAAATTTCTCCCATTGCAGGCATTGAGACGAGAATTTTATTGCAAGTAGTAGTTTATTAGGAAAGTAATCCCAGAAAGTACCAGTAGAGTAATAGAGAAGCGAAACAGGAAATGGAAGTCTACCAATACAGAATGTATTAAAGAGCAGGTTACAGCTGTGGTTAACTAGGGCTCAATTGTCATGGGAACATATGGGCCACTGTAGAGAAAATACCTGCATTATCTTACACAATCTGTGAGAAAACTGGAGTATTTAACTGTCAGTTCACTTATGGCAGTTCCTCCTTTCTGCAAGCATATGCAGAATATGTCCAGGCAGCCATGGAAAGCCCTCAGGCAATTTGTTGAAAGTGTTTGCAGTAAGAAGCCATTAGATCTGAACACACGGGGAAAAGCACCTGCTACAGACATTGTCTGCTACAGTATACCTTTTGCACAATTCAGATCTACTCATTGCCCATATTAAGTTCACTCATTTTATCTATCATTGATTCTTTAAGGTGATGGTTAGCCATAATTCATAAATAAATAAATAAAATGTAAAAACAGGAGTGTTACTGGGAAAAGTTAAGGATCCCTACTATCGCAGTTGGCTCACCGGGCAGTAATTTGATTGCTTGCCCAAGTGGGTTAAGTCAGACCTTCATTTCTGAAGGGATTGAGCTCTTATTACCATGCCCTTGTCTGGCTTTGACTGCTTCAATTGCCCTTTCAAGGCTATTGCTAGGGCAAGAACACCAAGAGGCATCACAGTGAATTCAGTGAGTTCAACACAAACTGTTTCCTGCACTATTAGGTAGCAGCAATCTTATATTCTTATGATAATAAATATCAATTATGGCTTCCAGCATACCTACGTCTCTTCTTTTCCCATTAGTCTTCTGGCAGGAGAACCCCAAACAGCAGCCATAGGTTTAATTTGCCTTGTACTGTTAAAGAAATGTCCCCTAACCCCCGAGAACCAAAACATTTAATCACATGGATCTTGAAGATGCATGGGATGGGAAGCATATATTCTGTAAGTGGGACACAGGGAAGGGTTGTGAGAGTGGTCACTCCTGCCTCCAACACTTGGTTTCTGGACCTATGTAGTCTACCTATCAGGAACACAGAACAAGGAGGTGGTCTTTTTTTTTTTTTTAATATGTAGTGTATCTTGAAGGACAGCAGAATGTCATCCTCAAGCTGATGCTTTAACTGTGCCTTTAAAAGGTTGTTTCAGAATTCTATCAGATTGTCAACTTGTGACTTTGTATAGTCAACTACACAAATATTTTCTAAATTATTTTATGTGTAAATTTTCTTGGTTTAGTAATATTAACATGATAGAATCTTGCTTTCAATAAATAAAATATCTTTTTATATCTGGGCCTCATTTTCCTCCCATACGACAGAAGATTGAGTTGGGTGATTTACAAGAACTTTTCCAGTTCTCATTTATTCTGTATCTTATCCAGATAGGCAGAAAGCTATTTCTGCATCATTTTGGTATTTGTACTATGGAGGAAATACATACTCATTGAACTTGACCTTGTGATGGTAACTGTGTACTAATGGTATGTACCCAGATGTTATTTTCTCATCACAAAGTATCTCCTTAATTTATATCTACTTGAAATGTCGTAGTAGGCACTTTAAAAACAAAACTTTTAAATTATAGGAGCATTAGATCTCTCGTAAAGAAATTGGTAAAGCTAATAAAATCCAACATCGTGAGTAAATTAATTTTGTAAATAAGACAAAATACCAAGAACTGGTAATTGCCATATTTGGATATTATTCTCTATATTTCACTAAAAAGTTGACTGATGAAAAGAACAAGTTATGGAATTCATGCCACTGTATAAATGTTGAATCAGATAATTTTCTAAACCACTATGAAAACTAAAAACAACTTCGTGTAATTTTATAATTTCAGTCTTGACTGGGCAGCTGGAAAACCTTTTTTTTTCTAAATAAGTTTTACCCTGCTATTCCAAGATATCCAATTGTATTTCTGAAGATATAAATACCATCAAGGGTAGGCATATTCTTATACTTGTAGGCAGATGAAACACCCTTACTTATGAATACTGGAACCCAAAATTGATACTACATTATCAGAATTAGTGACAGATCTATCTCTTCCCAATAGGTGAGTCCAGACTTTTACTATTAATTAGTGGTAAGAATTACAAGGCCTATGACCTTGGAGCTATGATAACCTTATCAGCCTAAGAATTACAAGACTGTTACCAGCACCTTCAAAAGACAG
Organism: Tursiops truncatus; assembly: GCF_011762595.2. Lineage (NCBI taxonomy): Eukaryota > Metazoa > Chordata > Mammalia > Artiodactyla > Delphinidae > Tursiops > Tursiops truncatus. The sequence goes on along the minus strand of NC_047044.1, from coordinate 88,538,064 downwards.
CATTATTTCATATGGTGGAATTAAAAGTTAAGATATAGCAAATGTACTGGGAATCAAAAAGCAAATGGTTTAGAACTAAACAGGAAAAGCTGAGGTTGTTGTTTATTATTAGAATTTTTATAGCTGATGTGCTATATCAATTTATTCATTCAACAAATATTTACTGAGTTTCTGATATATGCCAAGTATCCTTCTAGACATTGGGAATAGGATAATAATAAAACACTAACCCCTGATGCCATGGATCTTATAGTCTGAGAGAGTCTTACAGGGAGAAACATTTTTTTTTAAAGTATAGTGTTGGTAAATTATATACATGCATATATATATATATATTATACAAGATGGTGTGATAAAAACTATGAAAAATAAAGGTAAAATAGGAAAAAGTACAGTACATGAAGAAGACAAAGAATGTTGCAGTTTTTTGAAAGGATGGTCAGCAGAAGGCACATTGAGGTAACATGAAAAAAAGTCTGAGGGGGTGAAACAACAAACCATAAAGCCATGTGGATATTCAGAGGAAGAGCCATCCTGGATGCAGGAAGAGGATGTGTGAAGGTTTTACCACAGAAACATGCCTGACAAGCTCGGGAATATCAAGGAAGGCAGTGTGGTGGAGGTGAATGAGCAAGGGGATGAATCATAAGAGCTAAGATCAAAGAAACTCACAAGAGAACAGATCATGTAAGACCTTCAAGTTCATCATCCATTCAGAGTGAGATGGGAAGCCACTGGAGGGCTCTGAGCAAAAAAAGTGGCATGATCTAACTTAAATGCAGCACAATTACTGCATTTTCTGTGTTTAGAATAGATAGAAGAAGGCTCGGATGAGGGTAGGAAGACCAGTCAAGAAGCTGTAGTGAAAAATCTAGAAAAAGAGACTCGTCCAAGGGTATGTTACATCAAAGTTAAGGAGAAGAGGTTTTATTCTTTAGCTATTTTGAAAATAGAGGGAAATGAATTTTTTGTAGAAAGATGTAGTTCTCATTTAATGATATCAGAAATAACATGATTTGGAGGTAATATAAGGAGTGTTACTCTGATATTCAAGGTCTGAGGTGCTTACCTGTCATTCACGTGGAAATATTGAGTAGGCAGTTGGCTGCATTGATCTGGGGTCCAGGAGAGTGGTAAGCTTAGAAATAGAATTTAAAGCATTAGAATAGTGAAATAACCAAAGGAGTGGAGGGGAAAAAAAGCTGCAGTAACATTAGAGTTTTAGAGTTATCACGAAATAGCCCTTTTCTTTTAAATTATAGCCTTTACATTAAAAACACCACTTGATCTCACAGTCGATAGCTAAGCCAATAAAGTAGTCATTCATCTCCTAGCTGTTAGTTAATAATTTAGTCATGTTTGGTTATCACAATAATTCAACTATAATTTAATAATTCAGTGAAAACCCGAGATGGTTTTTTTTTAATGCTTTCAGCTCGCCCTTAGGGTAAATAATCTATACAACATGCATAGCATAATCAGGAAGAAGCAAACACACTTTTGACTCTGATGAAAGGATATATGTTCCACACAACATTTCATCACTGGACTCAGGAATCATTACATGCAATGTTAATTTGTGAAAATATGTAAATTCATGGCTTCTACAATATGCTTTTCCTAACTCACAGGTGCAATGGACAAAAAAACAGTATTTAGTATTTTTCTAGGAATATGAGTGATATTTTGCAGATTTTTAAAATTTATTATAGTCACATAGGGAAAAAGTCAGGTCCCCAGAGGGAAATAGATGTCGTACTCAAAGTGGGTAATTTGAAGTCAAGTTTAATAAAGGGAAAAAAGTGACAGCAAGATTCAGAGGGATAACTTGGTAGATGTCATAAAACTAGTAAGCTGTATAATTGTCATTTAAAACTTAACTCTTTCCAACTTCAAGTGTACAGATTTAACATGATACCACACTTTTGAGATCTACCTTCACTGTTTGGAATGGACAAGTCAGGGGGAAAAATCCCAAATCTCAAAGTATTTCACCAGACCAGTTCACATACGTGAAACTTTGTAGGTTAATGTTTTAGAGCAGAAAATGTAGTATTGCTTCTATTAGAAGAAAATAATAAAGGTCAGGGTCTTCAGAGAATTTAATACAATTAGAATTACTAATAAGAAAATGCTCTAAAATGCTTCAAATATTCTTTATTTATGTGGGAAAAAAACTTACTAAATATTATGTAAGCATTTAATTAGGGGGATCAATAATTAATTATAAACACTGGGATATTTCGAGAGCATAATAGGTATTGTATACTTGAGTCTCATGGTCATTCTGTTTAGTCTACTTTCTCAGTGCTTCATGCCTTTGTCCCTTGCTTTCTCTTTCCACTATCCTAACTCAGCTTTATTTCTTGGTTAGACTCACACCACATCTCAGGGCTGGGCAAAAAAAAAAAGAAAAAAAAATATATATCAGACTTTTACTCACACTATCCTCAGCATTTATAGATTAAGGGCCTCTTCCACATATGAAACTGCTGAAGTTATTTTTCTAATCCTATGGCCAGTTAAATCTATCACGCCTTACATCAACATCATCATTCTTCATCATCCAGTATAAAAGATCATCCACTGTTCTATCTTTTCCTATACTGTTATTTGTATAATGCTTTGAGATTCCTTTCCTTGACCAAACTTACAACTTCTCACCACCACCCAAACCACAACTGAGAAAACTTTAGAAAACTTGAGAATTGAAATGGGCATCTCCCTCCAGTACTTAGTAGCAATATTATTTTAAAATGGTCTCCAGTGCTATGCCTAAATTAATACATGTTTATAAGACTGAATTTGTAAAGCATAGGTTTGAGTTTTCAGAGCGTTGGATTGGTTGGGACATACCCAGTGATGAATAGTTAAAATAACAATGACATCCAATTAGCATCATAAAATAAAAACAGACTCCCTGTTAAAAGCAATGAAACTAGGTAGAAACATTCTATCTGTTCCTGCTGTCACTGCTAAGACCAGTTAGAAGCACTGATCATCCACTCACCAGGCATCTTAGGGAATCTCAAGTGTGCTAAGATAAAATTCAGCATCCATTCCTAACAAAAACTCCAAAAGGCAGAGAATAAGATTAACTAAATATGACCAAAAGCCATAGAGATGAAAACAAAACAAATTTTGTTTAAATGGTAAACATTTTAAAACCATATCTTTACATCTAGTACAAGATAAGATTATTCACTATCACTATTATTATGTAAGATTGTTTTGGAGACTCCAGTAAATAAACTAAAAACAAACAATTTTTTAAAGATGCAAATATTAGAATAGAAAAATCTTCCTCAATTAAGTAATAGTTTATCAAAAAGAGCAAAGCTCTAGTTTTATATAAGATTAGAATTTAATTAACAGTGGAATTTGTTAATCTTGCAAAATACAAGAAAATATTCAGTCAGTAAATTTCTTGATATTAACTAACAAAAAATCGAAGTACAAATTTCTATCCACAAAGGTTTTAAGCAAAACTGCATTACTCAGAAATAAGTAGAACAATAAATGTATAAAACCTATTTTAAAAGTAAAATGTCTTATTGAAGGACATAAGCAAGAGTTGGAAAATGAAAAAGTATACCAAGTCGTTGGACAGGAATACTATTATAAAATGCTAATTTTACTAAAATTAATATATGCATGTAGAGTTATTCCAACTAGAATTCCAAAGACGGTTTGATAATCAGATTTTTTAAAGTTCTTCACTTTGCACCAAAGGACAGATAACAGAGAAGATCCAAAACAAGGACAAGAGTAACAATAGAAAATGAAGAATAGTGGAAGTGGGGACTGATGCCTTACTGATTATTAACAGAAATGACTCCACTGTAAACTTAAGGGCATTATTAAAGAGAAATTAGACAATGAGACAATTAGAATCAAGTAATTGGTCCAGGCCTTACTTTACTCAGGGGAAAAATGTTTAATTGCAACATACATGAAAATACACACACACACACACACACACACACACATATATACACACACGTACATATACAGATATATATTCTGAACATTACATATCTGTATGTATATATTATATTAAGTATAGATATAGTAATTTACTTCATATATACCATAATGTTTTGGAATAGATATGTGTATATATATATATATATATATATATATATATATACACACATATAAAATGTGTTCCTGTGTGTGTGTATAATTGCTATAGACTCAAAAATAGACAAAACCTAAATATGTGAAGAACAGGAAA